>NW_028126127.1:0-563339 GCF_965194825.1 Balaenoptera physalus | reverse complement strand
CACTTCCAATCGGTCAAAAGGGCCATGCTGAATAAAGTGTCAAAACCAGAAATGCAGGACAGGCCATGGAGAAACGGGAGCCTGGCTACGCTGATGGGCGGGATGTAAATTGCCAACAGCCACTCTGGAGAAGTGTACGGTGTGTCCTGAAACATCTAAAAAACTCAGCTTAGAGAGCATAGGGCACTTCCACTCATGGGCGTATAAATTGGGAAAACTAAAAATCAGCAAGACACAGGCACCCCAAAGTTTAGGGCTGCTCTGTTGACAAGAACCTCCACTTCGTTACACCTTAAATATCCCAGGAAAGAGAAAAATGGATAAAGAAGTTGTGGTCCTTATGTACAATGGAATATCACTCAGCCATGAAATCAACGTCATAAGGCTAGTAGCAGCATGATGAGTGGATTTAGGTACGACGATTCTAAGTGAAATAAGTCACACAGAAAAACACACTTATCATAAGATATCACTTATAGAGGGAATGTAAAAACAGCTACCCTTGAACTGAATTACAAAACAGAACAGAGTCACACGTTTAGAAGACACACTACGGCTGCTTAACGGGATAGGTGAGGTGGGGTGATGCATAAAACAACGGTTTCAAATTAGCTCAGATACCGTTCCATAAACCCAGTATGTAATAGACAAGACCTACTCCTTGCTCAGTGAATTGGACTCAAGACCCCTTATTCACCGCCCAAGAATATATCTGAATAGTAAGAATCTTAAAAACTATGTATTGATATCTCTCTGTAAGTGAGTCAAGTGGGTGTAAAGCGGCATAAACACAGCAGTGAAAAGCAGCTAAACCCCATTATAAAAATCAATTACTTTTAAAAACCCGTGAAACAAAGACAGTGAAAGAGAGAGAAATCCTTACAAAATTCGTTCAGGGTCTGTGATGCCACCTGGATTGACCATATCTAGACCCACAGCTGATTGAGACATAAGGGTGGACACTCTTGGGGCTGAGAGGTTTGGTGAGGTTGGGTGAGGAAACGCAGACCCTTTAAAGCAATACTGTGTGGTACCCATCCCATGGGTCCCAAATCTCCAGGTTCAAGGGCATCTTCCTACATCGAAAACATGCATGAGAAACCCAGAAGATGGTACACCGTGTGATCGGGAAAGGTTTCCAAAACGCACCTCATTTCTCCTCTCCTTGTGCTCGGGTTCGCCATTCCAGCCGCTTTACTAGCAATCTCCCTCCTTGGAGAATCAGCACCTTTAACCTCCTGTTCCGTACAGGTTGCAATTTGTCCTGAGAATGAACGGGAAGAGGGGGAACCAATGAGAGACTAGCTCTAAATGTTGGGACAGGCACAGGTCACTCTATTTTCCCATCAGGAAGAAGAATTAACCACAGGCTCAGCCTGCCGCCCGGGACCAGAATAGGGCCTGAAGCAATCCTGCGCTTTTGCGGCCAGCTCCCAAGAAAGCGAGTTGAAAAATGGAGCTCAGGGGCACTGCAATTCACAAACCTGCAGACTTATAAATGATAACTCTCGTCCACAAATATATTGAGGGAAGGCAACGAAGAGGATTTGAAAGCAAGGCAGAATTGCAGGAAACAGATTTCAGGAGGGAGATTCGAATCGCCTTTAAAGAACAGGAAAAGCGGCAAAACCTCGACAATGATGCCCTTGGCCAAAAAGGGCGGATGCGTTTTTTCCTGAATATGTTCAGGAAAAAACGCATCCGCCCTTTTTGGCCAACCAAGGAACCTGGAAAGGCAAATCAGCGCTACAAAGAAGTCTCGCTTCCCATCGGTCAAAAGGGCCATGCTGAATAAAGTGTCAAAACCAGAAATGCAGGACAGGCCATGGCGAAACGGGAGCCTGGCTACGCTGATGGGCAGGATGTAAATTGGCAACAGCCACTCTGGAGAAGTGTACGGTGTGTCCTGAAACATCTAAAAAACTCAGCTTAGAGAGCATAGGGCACTTCCACTCATGGGCGTATAAATTGGGAAAACTAAAAATCAGTAAGACACCGGCACCCCAAAGTTTAGGGCTGCTCTGTTGACAAGAACCTCCACTTCGTTACACCTTAAATATCCCAGGAAAGAGAAAAATGGATAAAGAAGTTGTGGCCCTTTTGTACAATGGAATATCACTCAGCCATGAAATCAACGTCATAAGGCTAGTAGCAGCATGATGAGTGGATTTAGGTACGACGATTCTAAGTGAAATAAGTCACACAGAAAAACACACTTATCATAAGATATCACTTATAGAGGGAATGTAAAAACAGCTACCCTTGAACTGAATTACAAAACAGAACAGAGTCACACGTTTAGAAGACACACTATGGCTGCTTAACGGGATAGGTGAGGTGGGGTGATGCATAAAACAACGGTTTCAAATTAGCTCAGATACCGTTCCATAAACCCAGTATGTAATAGACAAGACCTACTCCTTGCTCAGTGAATTGGACTCAACACCCCTTATTCACCGCCCAAGAATATATCTGAATAGTAAGAATCTTAAAACCTATGTATTGATATCTCTCTGTAAGTGAGTCAAGTGGGTGTAAAGCGGCATAAGCACAGCAGTGAAAAGCAGCTAAACCCCATTATAAAAATCAATTACTTTTAAAAACCCGTGAAACAAAGACAGTGAAAGAGAGAGAAATTCTTACAAAATTCGTTCAGGGTCTGTGATGCCACCTGGATTGACCATATCTAGACCCACAGCTGATTGAGACATAAGGGTGGACACTCTTGGGGCTGAGAGGTTTGGTGAGGTTGGGTGAGGAAACGCAGACCCTTTAAAGCAATACTGTGTGGTACCCATCCCATGGGTCCCAAATCTCCAGGTTCAAGGGCAACTTCCTACATCGAAAACATGCATGAGAAACCCAGAAGATGGTACACCGTGTGATTGGGAAAGGTTTCCAAAACGCACCTCATTTCTCATCTCCTTGTGCTCGGGTTCGCCATTCCAGCCGCTTTACTAGCAATCTCCCTCCTTGGAGAATCAGCACCGTTAACCTCCTGTTCCGTACAGGTTGCAATTTGTCCTGAGGATGAACGGGAAGAAGGGGAACCAATGAGAGACTAGCTCTAGGTGTTGGGACAGGCACAGGTCACTCTATTTTCCCATCAGGAAGAAGAATTAACCACAGGCTCAGCCTGCCGTCCGGGACCAGAATAGGGCCTGAAGCAATCCTGCGCTTTTGCGGCCAGCTCCCAAGGAAGCGAGTTGAAAAATGGAGCTCAGGGGCACTGCAATTCACAAACCTGCAGACTTATAAATGATAACTCTCGTCCACAAATATATTGAGGGAAGGCAACGAAGAGGATTTGAAAGCAAGGCAGAATTGCAGGAAACAGATTTCAGGAGGGAGATTCGAATCGCCTTTAAAGAACAGGAAAAGCGGCAAAACCTCGACAATGATGCCCTTGGCCAAAAAGGGCGGATGCGTTTTTTCCTGAATATGTTCAGGAAAAAACGCATCCGCCCTTTTTGGCCAACCAAGCAACCTGGAAAGGCAAATCAGCGCTACAAAGAAGTCTCGCTTCCCATCGGTCAAAAGGGCCATGCTGAATAAAGTGTCAAAACCAGAAATGCAGGACAGGCCATGGAGAAACGGGAGCCTGGCTACGCTGATGGGCGGGATGTAAATTGCCAACAGCCACTCTGGAGAAGTGTACGGTGTGTCCTGAAACATCTAAAAAACTCAGCTTAGAGAGCATAGGGCACTTCCACTCATGGGCGTATAAATTGGGAAAACTAAAAATCAGCAAGACACAGGCACCCCAAAGTTTAGGGCTGCTCTGTTGACAAGAACCTCCACTTCGTTACACCTTAAATATCCCAGGAAAGAGAAAAATGGATAAAGAAGTTGTGGTCCTTATGTACAATGGAATATCACTCAGCCATGAAATCAACGTCATAAGGCTAGTAGCAGCATGATGAGTGGATTTAGGTACGACGATTCTAAGTGAAATAAGTCACACAGAAAAACACACTTATCATAAGATATCACTTATAGAGGGAATGTAAAAACAGCTACCCTTGAACTGAATTACAAAACAGAACAGAGTCACACGTTTAGAAGACACACTATGGCTGCTTAACGGGATAGGTGAGGTGGGGTGATGCATAAAACAACGGTTTCAAATTAGCTCAGATACCGTTCCATAAACCCAATATGTAATAGACAAGACCTACTCCTTGCTCAAAGAATTGGACTCAACACCCCTTATTAACCGCCCAAGAATATATCTGAATAGTAAGAATCTTAAAACCTATGTATTGATATCTCTCTGTAAGTGAGTCAAGTGGGTGTAAAGCGGCATAAACACAGCAGTGAAAAGCAGCTAAACCCCATTATAAAAATCAATTACTTTTAAAAACCCGTGAAACAAAGACAGTGAAAGAGAGAGAAATTCTTACAAAATTCGTTCAGGGGCTGTGATGCCACCTGGATTGACCATATCTAGACCCACAGCTGATTGAGACATAAGGGTGGACACTCTTGGGGCTGAGAGGTTTGGTGAGGTTGGGTGAGGAAACGCAGACCCTTTAAAGCAATACTGCGTGGTACCCATCCCATGGGTCCCAAATCTCCAGGTTCAAGGGCATCTTCCTACATCGAAAACATGCATGAGAAACCCAGAAGATGGTACACCGTGTGATCGGGAAAGGTTTCCAAAACGCACCTCATTTCTCATCTCCTTGTGCTCGGGTTCGCCATTCCAGCCGCTTTACTAGCAATCTCCCTCCTTGGAGAATCAGCACCTTTAACCTCCTGTTCCGTACAGGTTGCAATTTGTCCTGAGGATGAACGGGAAGAGGGGGAACCAATGAGAGACTAGCTCTAGGTGTTGGGACAGGCACAGGTCACTCTATTTTCCCATCAGGAAGAAGAATTAACCACAGGCTCAGCCTGCCGCCCAGGACCAGAATAGGGCCTGAAGCAATCCTGCGCTTTTGCGGCCAGCTCCCAAGAAAGCGAGTTGAAAAATGGAGCTCAGGGGCACTGCAATTCACAAACCTGCAGACTTATAAATGATAACTCTCGTCCACAAATATATTGAGGGAAGGCAACGAAGAGGATTTGAAAGCAAGGCAGAATTGCAGGAAACAGATTTCAGGAGGGAGATTCGAATCGCCTTTAAAGAACAGGAAAAGCGGCAAAACCTCGACAATGATGCCCTTGGCCAAAAAGGGCGGATGCGTTTTTTCCTGAATATGTTCAGGAAAAAACGCATCCGCCCTTTTTGGCCAACCAATGAACCTGGAAAGGCAAATCAGCGCTACAAAGAAGTCTCGCTTCCCATCGGTCAAAAGGGCCATGCTGAATAAAGTGTCAAAACCAGAAATGCAGGACAGGCCATGGCGAAACGGGAGCCTGGCTACGCTGATGGGCAGGATGTAAATTGCCAACAGCCACTCTGGAGAAGTGTACGGTGTGTCCTGAAACATCTAAAAAACTCAGCTTAGAGAGCATAGGGCACTTCCACTCATGGGCGTATAAATTGGGAAAACTAAAAATCAGCAAGACACCGGCACCCCAAAGTTTAGGGCTGCTCTGTTGACAAGAACCTCCACTTCGTTACACCTTAAATATCCCAGGAAAGAGAAAAATGGATAAAGAAGTTGTGGCCCTTTTGTACAATGGAATATCACTCAGCCATGAAATCAACGTCATAAGGCTAGTAGCAGCATGATGAGTGGATTTAGGTACGACGATTCTAAGTGAAATAAGTCACACAGAAAAACACACTTATCATAAGATATCACTTATAGAGGGAATGTAAAAACAGCTACCCTTGAACTGAATTACAAAACAGAACAGAGTCACACGTTTAGAAAACACACTATGGCTGCTTAACGGGATAGGTGAGGTGGGGTGATGCATAAAACAACGGTTTCAAATTAGCTCAGATACCGTTCCATAAACCCAATATGTAATAGACAAGACCTACTCCTTGCTCAAAGAATTGGACTCAACACCCCTTATTCACCGCCCAAGAATATATCTGAATAGTAAGAATCTTAAAACCTATGTATTGATATCTCTCTGTAAGTGAGTCAAGTGGGTGTAAAGCGGCATAAACACAGCAGTGAAAAGCAGCTAAACCCCATTATAAAAATCAATTACTTTTAAAAACCCGTGAAACAAAGACAGTGAAAGAGAGAGAAATTCTTACAAAATTCGTTCAGGGGCTGTGATGCCACCTGGATTGACCATATCTAGACCCACAGCTGATTGAGACATAAGGGTGGACACTCTTGGGGCTGAGAGGTTTGGTGAGGTTGGGTGAGGAAACGCAGACCCTTTAAAGCAATACTGCGTGGTACCCATCCCATGGGTCCCAAATCTCCAGGTTCAAGGGCATCTTCCTACATCGAAAACATGCATGAGAAACCCAGAAGATGGTACACCGTGTGATCGGGAAAGGTTTCCAAAACGCACCTCATTTCTCATCTCCTTGTGCTCGGGTTCGCCATTCCAGCCGCTTTACTAGCAATCTCCCTCCTTGGAGAATCAGCACCTTTAACCTCCTGTTCCGTACAGGTTGCAATTTGTCCTGAGGATGAACGGGAAGAGGGGGAACCAATGAGAGACTAGCTCTAGGTGTTGGGACAGGCACAGGTCACTCTATTTTCCCATCAGGAAGAAGAATTAACCACAGGCTCAGCCTGCCGCCCAGGACCAGAATAGGGCCTGAAGCAATCCTGCGCTTTTGCGGCCAGCTCCCAAGAAAGCGAGTTGAAAAATGGAGCTCAGGGGCACTGCAATTCACAAACCTGCAGACTTATAAATGATAACTCTCGTCCACAAATATATTGAGGGAAGGCAACGAAGAGGATTTGAAAGCAAGGCAGAATTGCAGGAAACAGATTTCAGGAGGGAGATTCGAATCGCCTTTAAAGAACAGGAAAAGCGGCAAAACCTCGACAATGATGCCCTTGGCCAAAAAGGGCGGATGCGTTTTTTCCTGAATATGTTCAGGAAAAAACGCATCCGCCCTTTTTGGCCAACCAATGAACCTGGAAAGGCAAATCAGCGCTACAAAGAAGTCTCGCTTCCCATCGGTCAAAAGGGCCATGCTGAATAAAGTGTCAAAACCAGAAATGCAGGACAGGCCATGGCGAAACGGGAGCCTGGCTACGCTGATGGGCAGGATGTAAATTGCCAACAGCCACTCTGGAGAAGTGTACGGTGTGTCCTGAAACATCTAAAAAACTCAGCTTAGAGAGCATAGGGCACTTCCACTCATGGGCGTATAAATTGGGAAAACTAAAAATCAGCAAGACACCGGCACCCCAAAGTTTAGGCTGCTCTGTTGACAAGAACCTCCACTTCGTTACACCTTAAATATCCCAGGAAAGAGAAAAATGGATAAAGAAGTTGTGGCCCTTTTGTACAATGGAATATCACTCAGCCATGAAATCAACGTCATAAGGCTAGTAGCAGCATGATGAGTGGATTTAGGTACGACGATTCTAAGTGAAATAAGTCACATAGAAAAACACACTTATCATAAGATATCACTTATAGAGGGAATGTAAAAACAGCTACCCTTGAACTGAATTACAAAACAGAACAGAGTCACACGTTTAGAAAACACACTATGGCTGCTTAACGGGATAGGTGAGGTGGGGTGATGCATAAAACAACGGTTTCAAATTAGCTCAGATACCGTTCCATAAACCCAATATGTAATAGACAAGACCTACTCCTTGCTCAAAGAATTGGACTCAACACCCCTTATTCACCGCCCAAGAATATATCTGAATAGTAAGAATCTTAAAACCTATGTATTGATATCTCTCTGTAAGTGAGTCAAGTGGGTGTAAAGCGGCATAAACACAGCAGTGAAAAGCAGCTAAACCCCATTATAAAAATCAATTACTTTTAAAAACCCGTGAAACAAAGACAGTGAAAGAGAGAGAAATTCTTACAAAATTCGTTCAGGGGCTGTGATGCCACCTGGATTGACCATATCTAGACCCACAGCTGATTGAGACATAAGGGTGGACACTCTTGGGGCTGAGAGGTTTGGTGAGGTTGGGTGAGGAAACGCAGACCCTTTAAAGCAATACTGCGTGGTACCCATCCCATGGGTCCCAAATCTCCAGGTTCAAGGGCATCTTCCTACATCGAAAACATGCATGAGAAACCCAGAAGATGGTACACCGTGTGATCGGGAAAGGTTTCCAAAACGCACCTCATTTCTCATCTCCTTGTGCTCGGGTTCGCCATTCCAGCCGCTTTACTAGCAATCTCCCTCCTTGGAGAATCAGCACCTTTAACCTCCTGTTCCGTACAGGTTGCAATTTGTCCTGAGGATGAACGGGAAGAGGGGGAACCAATGAGAGACTAGCTCTAGGTGTTGGGACAGGCACAGGTCACTCTATTTTCCCATCAGGAAGAAGAATTAACCACAGGCTCAGCCTGCCGCCCAGGACCAGAATAGGGCCTGAAGCAATCCTGCGCTTTTGCGGCCAGCTCCCAAGAAAGCGAGTTGAAAAATGGAGCTCAGGGGCACTGCAATTCACAAACCTGCAGACTTATAAATGATAACTCTCGTCCACAAATATATTGAGGGAAGGCAACGAAGAGGGTTTGAAAGCAAGGCAGAATTGCAGGAAACAGATTTCAGGAGGGAGATTCGAATCGCCTTTAAAGAACAGGAAAAGCGGCAAAACCTCGACAATGATGCCCTTGGCCAAAAAGGGCGGATGCGTTTTTTCCTGAATATGTTCAGGAAAAAACGCATTCGCCCTTTTTGGCCAACCAAGCAACCTGGAAAGGCAAATCAGCGCTACAAAGAAGTCTCGCTTCCCATCGGTCAAAAGGGCCATGCTGAATAAAGTGTCAAAACCAGAAATGCAGGACAGGCCATGGCGAAACGGGAGCCTGGCTACGCTGATGGGCAGGATGTAAATTGCCAACAGCCACTCTGGAGAAGTGTACGGTGTGTCCTGAAACATCTAAAAAACTCAGCTTAGAGAGCATAGGGCACTTCCACTCATGGGCGTATAAATTGGGAAAACTAAAAATCAGCAAGACACCGGCACCCCAAAGTTTAGGGCTGCTCTGTTGACAAGAACCTCCACTTCGTTACACCTTAAATATCCCAGGAAAGAGAAAAATGGATAAAGAAGTTGTGGCCCTTTTGTACAATGGAATATCACTCAGCCATGAAATCAACGTCATAAGGCTAGTAGCAGCATGATGAGTGGATTTAGGTACGACGATTCTAAGTGAAATAAGTCACACAGAAAAACACACTTATCATAAGATATCACTTATAGAGGGAATGTAAAAACAGCTACCCTTGAACTGAATTACAAAACAGAACAGAGTCACACGTTTAGAAAACACACTATGGCTGCTTAACGGGATAGGTGAGGTGGGGTGATGCATAAAACAACGGTTTCAAATTAGCTCAGATACCGTTCCATAAACCCAATATGTAATAGACAAGACCTACTCCTTGCTCAAAGAATTGGACTCAACACCCCTTATTCACCGCCCAAGAATATATCTGAATAGTAAGAATCTTAAAACCTATGTATTGATATCTCTCTGTAAGTGAGTCAAGTGGGTGTAAAGCAGCATAAACACAGCAGTGAAAAGCAGCTAAACCCCATTATAAAAATCAATTACTTTTAAAAACCCGTGAAACAAAGACAGTGAAAGAGAGAGAAATTCTTACAAAATTCGTTCAGGGGCTGTGATGCCACCTGGATTGACCATATCTAGACCCACAGCTGATTGAGACATAAGGGTGGACACTCTTGGGGCTGAGAGGTTTGGTGAGGTTGGGTGAGGAAACGCAGACCCTTTAAAGCAATACTGCGTGGTACCCATCCCATGGGTCCCAAATCTCCAGGTTCAAGGGCATCTTCCTACATCGAAAACATGCATGAGAAACCCAGAAGATGGTACACCGTGTGATCGGGAAAGGTTTCCAAAACGCACCTCATTTCTCATCTCCTTGTGCTCGGGTTCGCCATTCCAGCCGCTTTACTAGCAATCTCCCTCCTTGGAGAATCAGCACCTTTAACCTCCTGTTCCGTACAGGTTGCAATTTGTCCTGAGGATGAACGGGAAGAGGGGGAACCAATGAGAGACTAGCTCTAGGTGTTGGGACAGGCACAGGTCACTCTATTTTCCCATCAGGAAGAAGAATTAACCACAGGCTCAGCCTGCCGCCCAGGACCAGAATAGGGCCTGAAGCAATCCTGCGCTTTTGCGGCCAGCTCCCAAGAAAGCGAGTTGAAAAATGGAGCTCAGGGGCACTGCAATTCACAAACCTGCAGACTTATAAATGATAACTCTCGTCCACAAATATATTGAGGGAAGGCAACGAAGAGGGTTTGAAAGCAAGGCAGAATTGCAGGAAACAGATTTCAGGAGGGAGATTCGAATCGCCTTTAAAGAACAGGAAAAGCGGCAAAACCTCGACAATGATGCCCTTGGCCAAAAAGGGCGGATGCGTTTTTTCCTGAATATGTTCAGGAAAAAACGCATTCGCCCTTTTTGACCAACCAAGCAACCTGGAAAGGCAAATCAGCGCTACAAAGAAGTCTCTCTTCCCATCGGTCAAAACGGCCATGCTGAATAAAGTGTCAAAACCAGAAATGCAGGACAGGCCATGGAGAAACGGGAGCCTGGCTACGCTGATGGGCGGGATGTAAATTGCCAACAGCCACTCTGGAGAAGTGTACGGTGTGTCCTGAAACATCTAAAAAACTCAGCTTAGAGAGCATAGGGCACTTCCACTCATGGGCGTATAAATTGGGAAAACTAAAAATCAGCAAGACACAGGCACCCCAAAGTTTAGGGCTGCTCTGTTGACAAGAACCTCCACTTCGTTACACCTTAAATATCCCAGGAAAGAGAAAAATGGATAAAGAAGTTGTGGTCCTTATGTACAATGGAATATCACTCAGCCATGAAATCAACGTCATAAGGCTAGTAGCAGCATGATGAGTGGATTTAGGTACGACGATTCTAAGTGAAATAAGTCACACAGAAAAACACACTTATCATAAGATATCACTTATAGAGGGAATGTAAAAACAGCTACCCTTGAACTGAATTACAAAACAGAACAGAGTCACACGTTTAGAAGACACACTATGGCTGCTTAACGGGATAGGTGAGGTGGGGTGATGCATAAAACAACGGTTTCAAATTAGCTCAGATACCGTTCCATAAACCCAGTATGTAATAGACAAGACCTACTCCTTGCTCAGTGAATTGGACTCAACACCCCTTATTCACCGCCCAAGAATATATCTGAATAGTAAGAATCTTAAAACCTATGTATTGATATCTCTCTGTTAGTGAGTCAAGTGGGTGTAAAGCGGCATAAGCACAGCAGTAAAAAGCAGCTAAACCCCATTATAAAAATCAATTACTTTTAAAAACCCGTGAAACAAAGACAGTGAAAGAGAGAGAAATTCTTACAAAATTCGTTCAGGGTCTGTGATGCCACCTGGATTGACCATATCTAGACCCACAGCTGATTGAGACATAAGGGTGGACACTCTTGGGGCTGAGAGGTTTGGTGAGGTTGGGTGAGGAAACGCAGACCCTTTAAAGCAATACTGTGTGGTACCCATCCCATGGGTCCCAAATCTCCAGGTTCAAGGGCATCTTCCTACATCGAAAACATGCATGAGAAACCCAGAAGATGGTACACCGTGTGATTGGGAAAGGTTTCCAAAACGCACCTCATTTCTCATCTCCTTGTGCTCGGGTTCGCCATTCCAGCCGCTTTACTAGCAATCTCCCTCCTTGGAGAATCAGCACCGTTAACCTCCTGTTCCGTACAGGTTGCAATTTGTCCTGAGGATGAACGGGAAGAGGGGGAACCAATGAGAGACTAGCTCTAGGTGTTGGGACAGGCACAGGTCACTCTATTTTCCCATCAGGAAGAAGAATTAACCACAGGCTCAGCCTGCCGCCCAGGACCACAATAGGGCCTGAAGCAATCCTGCGCTTTTGCGGCCAGCTCCCAAGAAAGCGAGTTGAAAAATGGAGCTCAGGGGCACTGCAATTCACAAACCTGCAGACTTATAAATGATAACTCTCGTCCACAAATATATTGAGGGAAGGCAACGAAGAGGATTTGAAAGCAAGGCAGAATTGCAGGAAACAGATTTCAGGAGGGAGATTCGAATCGCCTTTAAAGAACAGGAAAAGCGGCAAAACCTCGACAATGATGCCCTTGGCCAAAAAGGGCGGATGCGTTTTTTCCTGAATATGTTCAGGAAAAAACGCATCCGCCCTTTTTGGCCAACCAAGCAACCTGGAAAGGCAAATCAGCGCTACAAAGAAGTCTCGCTTCCCATCGGTCAAAAGGGCCATGCTGAATAAAGTGTCAAAACCAGAAATGCAGGACAGGCCATGGCGAAACGGGAGCCTGGCTACGCTGATGGGCAGGATGTAAATTGCCAACAGCCACTCTGGAGAAGTGTACGGTGTGTCCTGAAACATCTAAAAAACTCAGCTTAGAGAGCATAGGGCACTTCCACTCATGGGCGTATAAATTGGGAAAACTAAAAATCAGCAAGACACCGGCACCCCAAAGTTTAGGGCTGCTCTGTTGACAAGAACCTCCACTTCGTTACACCTTAAATATCCCAGGAAAGAGAAAAATGGATAAAGAAGTTGTGGTCCTTATGTACAATGGAATATCACCCAGCCATGAAATCAACGTCATAAGGCTAGTAGCAGCATGATGAGTGGATTTAGGTACGACGATTCTAAGTGAAATAAGTCACACAGAAAAACACACTTATCATAAGATATCACTTATAGAGGGAATGTAAAAACAGCTACCCTTGAACTGAATTACAAAACAGAACAGAGTCACACGTTTAGAAAACACACAATGGCTGCTTAACGGGATAGGTGAGGTGGGCTGATGCATAAAACAACGGTTTCAAATTAGCTCAGATACCGTTCCATAAATCCAATATGTAATAGAGAAGACCTACTCCTTGCTCAAAGAATTGGACTCAACACCCCTTATTCACCGCCCAAGAATATATCTGAATAGTAAGAATCTTAAAACCTATGTATTGATATCTCTCTGTAAGTGAGTCAAGTGGGTGTAAAGCGGCATAAACACAGCAGTGAAAAGCAGCTAAACCCCATTATAAAAATCAATTACTTTTAAAAACCCGTGAAACAAAGACAGTGAAAGAGAGAGAAATTCTTACAAAATTCGTTCAGGGGCTGTGATGCCACCTGGATTGACCATATCTAGACCCACAGCTGATTGAGACATAAGGGTGGACACTCTTGGGGCTGAGAGGTTTGGTGAGGTTGGGTGAGGAAACGCAGACCCTTTAAAGCAATACTGCGTGGTACCCATCCCATGGGTCCCAAATCTCCAGGTTCAAGGGCATCTTCCTACATCGAAAACATGCATGAGAAACCCAGAAGATGGTACACCGTGTGATCGGGAAAGGTTTCCAAAACGCACCTCATTTCTCCTCTCCTTGTGCTCGGGTTCGCCATTCCAGCCGCTTTACTAGCAATCTCCCTCCTTGGAGAATCAGCACCTTTAACCTCCTGTTCCGTACAGGTTGCAATTTGTCCTGAGGATGAACGGGAAGAGGGGGAACCAATGAGAGACTAGCTCTAGGTGTTGGGACAGGCACAGGTCACTCTATTTTCCCATCAGGAAGAAGAATTAACCACAGGCTCAGCCTGCCGCCCAGGACCAGAATAGGGACTGAAGCAATCCTGCGCTTTTGCGGCCAGCTCCCAAGAAAGCGAGTTGAAAAATGGAGCTCAGGGGCACTGCAATTCACAAACCTGCAGACTTATAAATGATAACTCTCGTCCACAAATATATTGAGGGAAGGCAACGAAGAGGATTTGAAGGCAAGGCAGAATTGCAGGAAACAGATTTCAGGAGGGAGATTCGAATCGCCTTTAAAGAACAGGAAAAGCGGCAAAACCTCGACAATGATGCCCTTGGCCAAAAAGGGCGGATGCGTTTTTTCCTGAATATGTTCAGGAAAAAACGCATCCGCCCTTTTTGGCCAACCAAGCAACCTGGAAAGGCAAATCAGCGCTACAAAGAAGTCTCACTTCCAATCGGTCAAAAGGGCCATGCTGAATAAAGTGTCAAAACCAGAAATGCAGGACAGGCCATGGAGAAACGGGAGCCTGGCTACGCTGATGGGCGGGATGTAAATTGCCAACAGCCACTCTGGAGAAGTGTACGGTGTGTCCTGAAACATCTAAAAAACTCAGCTTAGAGAGCATAGGGCACTTCCACTCATGGGCGTATAAATTGGGAAAACTAAAAATCAGCAAGACACAGGAACCCCAAAGTTTAGGGCTGCTCTGTTGACAAGAACCTCCACTTCGTTACACCTTAAATATCCCAGGAAAGAGAAAAATGGATAAAGAAGTTGTGGTCCTTATGTACAATGGAATATCACTCAGCCATGAAATCAACGTCATAAGGCTAGTAGCAGCATGATGAGTGGATTTAGGTACGACGATTCTAAGTGAAATAAGTCACACAGAAAAACACACTTATCATAAGATATCACTTATAGAGGGAATGTAAAAACAGCTACCCTTGAACTGAATTACAAAACAGAACAGAGTCACACGTTTAGAAAACACACTATGGCTGCTTAACGGGATAGGTGAGGTGGGGTGATGCATAAAACAACGGTTTCAAATTGGCTCAGATACCGTTCCATAAACCCAATATGTAATAGACAAGACCTACTCCTTGCTCAGTGAATTGGACTCAACAACCCTTATTCACCGCCCAAGAATATATCTGAATAGTAAGAATCTTAAAACCTATGTATTGATATCTCTCTGTAAGTGAGTCAAGTGGGTGTAAAGCGGCATAAGCACAGCAGTGAAAAGCAGCTAAACCCCATTATAAAAATCAATTACTTTTAAAAACCCGTGAAACAAAGACAGTGAAAGAGAGAGAAATTCTTACAAAATTCGTTCAGGGGCTGTGATGCCACCTGGATTGACCATATCTAGACCCACAGGTGATTGAGACATAAGGTTGGACACTCTTGGGGCTGAGAGGTTTGGTGAGGTTGGGTGAGGAAACGCAGACCCTTTAAAGCAATACTGCGTGGTACCCATCCCATGGGTCCCAAATCTCCAGGTTCAAAGGCATCGTCCTACATCGAAAACATGCATGAGAAACCCAGAAGATGGTACACCGTGTGATTGGGAAAGGTTTCCAAAACGCACCTCATTTCTCCTCTCCTTGTGCTCGGGTTCGCCATTCCAGCCGCTTTACTAGCAATCTCCCTCCTTGGAGAATCAGCACCTTTAACCTCCTGTTCCGTACAGGTTGCAATTTGTCCTGAGGATGAACGGGAAGAGGGGTAACCAATGAGAGACTAGCTCTAGGTATTGGGACAGGCACAGGTCACTCTATTTTCCCATCAGGAAGAATAATTAACCACAGGCTCAGCCTGACGCCCGGGACCAGAATAGGGCCTGAAGCAATCCTGCGCTTTTGCGGCCAGCTCCCAAGAAAGCGAGTTGAAAAATGGAGCTGAGGGGCACAGCAATTCACAAACCTGCAGACTTATAAATGATAATTCTCGTCCACAAATATATTGAGGGAAGGCAACGAAGAGGATTTGAAAGCAAGGCAGAATTGCAGGAAACAGATTTCAGGCGGGAGATTCGAATCGCCTTTAAAGAACAGGAAAAGCGGCAAAACCTCGACAATGATGCCCTTGGCCAAAAAGGGCGTACGCGTTTTTTCCTGAATATGTTCAGGAAAAAACGCATCCGCCCTTTTTGGCCAACCAAGCAACCTGGAAAGGCAAATCAGCGCTACAAAGAAGTCTCGCTTCCCATCGCTCAAAAGGGCCATGCTGAATAAAGTGTCAAAACCAGAAATGCAGGACAGGCCATGGAGAAACGGGAGCCTGGCTACGCTGATGGGCGGGATGTAAGTTGCCAACAGCCACTCTGGAGAAGTGTACGGTGTGTCCTGAAACATCTAAAAAACTCAGCTTAGAGAGCATAGGGCACTTCCACTCATGGGCGTATAAATTGGGAAAACTAAAAATCAGCAAGACACAGGCACCCCAAAGTTTAGGGCTGCTCTGTTGACAAGAACCTCCACTTCGTTACACCTTAAATATCCCAGGAAAGAGAAAAATGGATAAAGAAGTTGTGGTCCTTATGTACAATGGAATATCACTCAGCCATGAAATCAACGTCATAAGGCTAGTAGCAGCATGATGAGTGGATTTTGGTACGACGATTCTAAGTGAAATAAGTCACACAGAAAAACACACTTATCATAAGATATCACTTATACAGGGAATGTAAAAACCGCTAGCCTTGAACTGAATTACAAAACAGAACAGAGTCACACGTTTAGAAAACACACTATGGCTGCTTAACGGGAAAGGTGAGGTGGGGTGATGCATAAAACAAGGGTTTCAAATTAGCTCAGATACCGTTCCATAAACCCAATATGTAATAGACAAGACCTACTCCTTGCTCAGTGAATTGGACTCAAAACCCCCTATTCACCGCCCAAGAATATATCTGACAAGTAAGAATCTTAAAACCTATGTAGTGATATCTCTCTGTAAGTGAGTCAAGAGGGTGTAAAGCGGCATAAACACAGCAGTGAAAAGCAGCTAAACCCCATTATAAAAATCAATTACTTTTAAAAACCCGTGAAACAAAGACAGTGAAAGAGAGAGAAATTCTTACAAAATTCGTTCAGGGGCTGTGATGCCACCTGGATTGACCATATCTAGACCCACAGCTGATTGAGACATAAGGGTGGACACTCTTGGGGCTGAGAGGTTTGGTGAGGTTGGGTGAGGAAACGCAGACCCTTTAAAGCAATACGGCGTGGTACCCATCCCATGGGTCCCAAATCTCCAGGTTCAAGGGCATCTTCCTACATCGAAAACATGCATGAGAAACCCAGAAGATGGTACACCGTGTGATCGGGAAAGATTTCCAAAACGCACCTCATTTCTCATCTCCTTGTGCTCGGGTTCGCCATTCCAGCCGCTTTACTAGCAATCTCCCTCCTTGGAGAATCAGCACCTTTAACCTCCTGTTCCGTACAGGTTGCAATTTGTCCTGAGGATGAACGGGAAGAGGGGGAACCAATGAGAGACTAGCTCTAGGTGTTGGGACAGGCATAGGTCACTCTATTTTCCCATCTGGAAGAAGAATTAACCACAGGCTCAGCCTGCCGCCCGGGACCAGAATAAGGCTTGAAGCAATCCTGCGCGTTTGCGGCCAGCTGCCAAGAAAGCGAGTTGAAAAATGGAGCTCAGGGGCACTGCAATTCACAAACCTGCAGACTTATAAATGATAACTCTCGTCCACAAATATATTGAGGGAAGGCAACGAAGAGGATTTGAAAGCAAGGCAGAATTGCAGGAAACAGATTTCAGGAGGGAGATTCGAATCGCCTTTAAAGAACAGAAAAAGCGGCAAAACCTTGACAATGATACCCTTGGCCAAAAAGGGCGGATGCGTTTTTTCCTGAATATGTTCAGGAAAAAACGCATCCGCCCTTTTTGGCCAACCAAGCAACCAGGAAAGGCAAATCAGTGCTACAAAGAAGTCTCGCTTCCCATCGGTCAAAAGGGCCAAGCTGAATAAAGTGTCAAAACCAGAAATGCAGGACAGGCCATGGAGAAACGGGAGCCTGGCTACGCTGATGGGCGGGATGTAAATTGCCAACAGCCACTCTGGAGAAGTGTACGGTGTGTCCTGAAACATCTAAAAAACTCAGCTTAGAGAGCATAGGGCACTTCCACTCATGGGCGTATAAATTGGGAAAACTAAAAATCAGCAAGACACAGGCACCCCAAAGTTTAGGGCTGCTCTGTTGACAAGAACCTCCACTTCGTTACACCTTAAATATCCCAGGAAAGAGAAAAATGGATAAAGAAGTTGTGGTCCTTATGTACAATGGAATATCACTCAGCCATGAAATCAACGTCATAAGGCTAGTAGCAGCATGATGAGTGGATTTAGGTACGACGATTCTAAGTGAAATAAGTCACACAGAAAAACACACTTATCATAAGATATCACTTATAGAGGGAATGTAAAAACAGCTACCCTTGAACTGAATTACAAAACAGAACAGAGTCACACGTTTAGAAAACACACTATGGCTGCTTAACGGGATAGGTGAGGTGGGGTGATGCATAAAACAACGGTTTCAAATTGGCTCAGATACCGTTCCATAAACCCAATATGTAATAGAAAAGACCTACTCCTTGCTCAGTGAATTGGACTCAACAACCCTTATTCACCGCCCAAGAATATATCTGAATAGTAAGAATCTTAAAACCTATGTATTGATATCTCTCTGTAAGTGAGTCAAGTGGGTGTAAAGCGGCATAAACACAGCAGTGAAAAGCAGCTAAACCCCATTATAAAAATCAATTACTTTTAAAAACCCGTGAAACAAAGACAGTGAAAGAGAGAGAAATTCTTACAAAATTCGTTCAGGGGCTGTGATGCCACCTGGATTGACCATATCTAGACCCACAGCTGATTGAGACATAAGGGTGGACACTCTTGGGGCTGAGAGGTTTGGTGAGGTTGGGTGAGGAAACGCAGACCCTTTAAAGTAATACTGCGTGGTACCCATCCCATGGGTCCCAAATCTCCAGGTTCAAGGGCATCTTCCTACATCGAAAACATGCATGAGAAACCCAGAAGATGGTACACCGTGTGATCGGGAAAGGTTTCCAAAACGCACCTCATTTCTCATCTCCTTGTGCTCGGGTTCGCCATTCCAGTCGCTTTACTAGCAATCTCCCTCCTTGGAGAATCAGCACCTTTAACCTCCTGTTCCGTACAGGTTGCAATTTGTCCTGAGGATGAACGGGAAGAGGGGGAACCAATGAGAGACTAGCTCTAGGTGTTGGGACAGGCACAGGTCACTCTATTTTCCCATCAGGAAGAAGAATTAACCACAGGCTCAGCCTGCCGCCCGGGACCAGAATAGGGCCTGAAGCAATCCTGCGCTTTTGCGGCCAGCTCCCAAGAAAGCGAGTTGAAAAATGGAGCTCAGGGGCACTGCAATTCACAAACCTGCAGACTTATAAATGATAACTCTCGTCCACAAATATATTGAGGGAAGGCAACGAAGAGGATTTGAAAGCAAGGCAGAATTGCAGGAAACAGATTTCAGGAGGGAGATTCGAATCGCCTTTAAAGAACAGGAAAAGCGGCAAAACCTCGACATTGATGCCCTTGGCCAAAAAGGGCGGATGCGTTTTTTCCTGAATATGTTCAGGAAAAAACGCATCCGCCCTTTTTGGCCAACCAAGCAACCTGGAAAGGCAAATCAGCGCTACAAAGAAGTCTCGCTTCCCATCGGTCAAAAGGGCCATGCTGAATAAAGTGTCAAAACCAGAAATGCAGGACAGGCCATGGCGAAACGGGAGCCTGGCTACGCTGATGGGCAGGATTTAAATTGCCAACAGCCACTCTGGAGAAGTGTACGGTGTGTCCTGAAACATCTAAAAAACTCAGCTTAGAGAGCATAGGGCACTTCCACTCATGGGCGTATAAATTGGGAAAACTAAAAATCAGCAAGACACCGGCACCCCAAAGTTTAGGGCTGCTCTGTTGACAAGAACCTCCACTTCGTTACACCTTAAATATCCCAGGAAAGAGAAAAATGGATAAAGAAGTTGTGGTCCTTATGTACAATGGAATATCACTCAGCCATGAAATCAACGTCATAAGGCTAGTAGCAGCATGATGAGTGGATTTAGGTACGACGATTCTAAGTGAAATAAGTCACACAGAAAAACACACTTATCATAAGATATCACTTATAGAGGGAATGTAAAAACAGCTACCCTTGAACTGAATTACAAAACAGAACAGAGTCACACGTTTAGAAAACACACTATGGCTGCTTAACGGGATAGGTGAGGTGGGGTGATGCATAAAACAACGGTTTCAAATTGGCTCAGATACCGTTCCATAAACCCAATATGTAATAGAAAAGACCTACTCCTTGCTCAGTGAATTGGACCCAACAACCCTTATTCACCACCCAAGAATATATCTGAATAGTAAGAATCTTAAAACCTATGTATTGATATCTCTCTGTAAGTGAGTCAAGTGGGTGTAAAGCGGCATAAACACAGCAGTGAAAAGCAGCTAAACCCCATTATAAAAATCAATTACTTTTAAAAACCCGTGAAACAAAGACAGTGAAAGAGAGAGAAATTCTTACAAAATTCGTTCAGGGGCTGTGATGCCACCTGGATTGACCATATCTAGACCCACAGCTGATTGAGACATAAGGGTGGACACTCTTGGGGCTGAGAGGTTTGGTGAGGTTGGGTGAGGAAACGCAGACCCTTTAAAGTAATACTGCGTGGTACCCATCCCATGGGTCCCAAATCTCCAGGTTCAAGGGCATCTTCCTACATCGAAAACATGCATGAGAAACCCAGAAGATGGTACACCGTGTGATCGGGAAAGGTTTCCAAAACGCACCTCATTTCTCATTTCCTTGTGCTCGGGTTCGCCATTCCAGTCGCTTTACTAGCAATCTCCCTCCTTGGAGAATCAGCACCTTTAACCTCCTGTTCCGTACAGGTTGCAATTTGTCCTGAGGATGAACGGGAAGAGGGGGAACCAATGAGAGACTAGCTCTAGGTGTTGGGACAGGCACAGGTCACTCTATTTTCCCATCAGGAAGAAGAATTAACCACAGGCTCAGCCTGCCGCCCGGGACCAGAATAGGGCCTGAAGCAATCCTGCGCTTTTGCGGCCAGCTCCCAAGAAAGCGAGTTGAAAAATGGAGCTCAGGGGCACTGCAATTCACAAACCTGCAGACTTATAAATGATAACTCTCGTCCACAAATATATTGAGGGAAGGCAACAAAGAGGATTTGAAAGCAAGGCAGAATTGCAGGAAACAGATTTCAGGAGGGAGATTCGAATCGCCTTTCAAGAACAGGAAAAGCGGCAAAACCTCGACAATGATGCCCTTGGCCAAAAAGGGCGGATGCGTTTTTTCCTGAATATGTTCAGGAAAAAACGCATCCGCCCTTTTTGGCCAACCAAGCAACCTGGAAAGGCAAATCAGCGCTACAAAGAAGTCTCGCTTCCCATCGGTCAAAAGGGCCATGCTGAATAAAGTGTCAAAACCAGAAATGCAGGACAGGCCATGGCGAAACGGGAGCCTGGCTACGCTGATGGGCAGGATGTAAATTGCCAACAGCCACCCTGGAGAAGTGTACGGTGTGTCCTGAAACATCTAAAAAACTCAGCTTAGAGAGCATAGGGCACTTCCACTCATGGGCGTATAAATTGGGAAAACTAAAAATCAGCAAGACACCAGCACCCCAAAGTTTAGGGCTGCTCTGTTGACAAGAACCTCCACTTCGTTACACCTTAAATATCCCAGGAAAGAGAAAAATGGATAAAGAAGTTGTGGTCCTTATGTACAATGGAATATCACTCAGCCATGAAATCAACGTCATAAGGCTAGTAGCAGCATGATGAGTGGATTTAGGTACGATGATTCTAAGTGAAATAAGTCACACAGAAAAACACACTTATCATAAGATATCACTTATAGAGGGAATGTAAAAACAGCTACCCTTGAACTGAATTACAAAACAGAACAGAGTCACACGTTTAGAAAACACACTATGGCTGCTTAACGGGATAGGTGAGGTAAGGTGATGCATAAAACAACGGTTTCAAATTAGCTCAGATACCGTTCCATAAACCCAATATGTAATAGACAAGACCTACTCCTTGCTCAAAGAATTGGACTCAACACCCCTTATTCACCGCCCAAGAATATATCTGAATAGTAAGAATCTTAAAACCTATGTATTGATATCTCTCTGTAAGTGAGTCAAGTGGGTGTAAAGCGGCATAAACACAGCAGTGAAAAGCAGCTAAACCCCATTATAAAAATCAATTACTTTTAAAAACCCGTGAAACAAAGACAGTGAAAGAGAGAGAAATTCTTACAAAATTCGTTCAGGGGCTGTGATGCCACCTGGATTGACCATATCTAGACCCACAGCTGATTGAGACATAAGGGATGACACTCTTGGGGCTGAGAGGTTTGGTGAGGTTGGGTGAGGAAACGCAGACCCTTTAAAGTAATACTGCGTGGTACCCATCCCATGGGTCCCAAATCTCCAGGTTCAAGGGCATCTTCCTACATCGAAAACATGCATGAGAAACCCAGAAGATGGTACACCGTGTGATCGGGAAAGGTTTCCAAAACGCACCTCATTTCTCATCTCCTTGTGCTCGGGTTCGCCATTCCAGTCGCTTTACTAGCAATCTCCCTCCTTGGAGAATCAGCACCTTTAACCTCCTGTTCCGTACAGGTTGCAATTTGTCCTGAGGATGAACGGGAAGAGGGGGAACCAATGAGAGACTAGCTCTAGGTGTTGGGACAGGCACAGGTCACTCTATTTTCCCATCAGGAAGAAGAATTAACCACAGGCTCAGCCTGCCGCCCGGGACCAGAATAGGGCCTGAAGCAATCCTGCGCTTTTGCGGCCAGCTCCCAAGAAAGCGAGTTGAAAAATGGAGCTCAGGGGCACTGCAATTCACAAACCTGCAGACTTATAAATGATAACTCTCGTCCACAAATATATTGAGGGAAGGCAACGAAGAGGATTTGAAAGCAAGGCAGAATTGCAGGAAACAGATTTCAGGAGGGAGATTCGAATCGCCTTTAAAGAACAGGAAAAGCGGCAAAACCTCGACAATGATGCCCTTGGCCAAAAAGAGCGGATGCGTTTTTTCCTGAATATGTTCAGGAAAAACCGCATCCGCCCTTTTTGGCCAACCAAGCAACCTGGAAAGGCAAATCAGCGCTACAAAGAAGTCTCGCTTCCCATCGGTCAAAACGGCCATGCTGAATAAAGTGTCAAAACCAGAAATGCAGGACAGGCCATGGAGAAAAGGGAGCCTGGCTACGCTGATGGGCGGGATGTAAATTGCCAACAGCCACTCTGGAGAAGTGTACGGTGTGTCCTGAAACATCTAAAAAACTCAGCTTAGAGAGCATAGGGCACTTCCACTCATGGGCGTATAATTTGGGAAAACTAAAAATCAGCAAGACACAGGCACCCCAAAGTTTAAGGGCTGCTCTGTTGACAAGAACCTCCACTTCGTTACACCTTAAATATCCCAGGAAAGAGAAAAATGAATAAAGAAGTTGTGGTCCTTATGTACAATGGAATATCACTCAGCCATGAAATCAACGTCATAAGGCTAGTAGCAGCATGATGAGTGGATTTAGGTACGACGATTCTAAGTGAAATAAGTCACACAGAAAAACACACTTATCATAAGATATCACTTATAGAGGGAATGTAAAAACAGCTACCCTTGAACTGAATTACAAAACAGAACAGAGTCACACGTTTAGAAGACACACTATGGCTGCTTAACGGGATAGGTGAGGTGGGGTGATGCATAAAACAACGGTTTCAAATTAGCTCAGATACCGTTCCATAAACCCAGTATGTAATAGACAAGACCTACTCCTTGCTCAGTGAATTGGACTCAACAACCCTTATTCACCGCCCAAGAATATATCTGAATAGTAAGAATCTTAAAACCTATGTATTGATATCTCTCTGTAAGTGAGTCAAGTGGGTGTAAAGCGGCATAAACACAGCAGTGAAAATCAGCTAAACCTCATTATAAAAATCAATTACTTTTAAAAACCCGTGAAACAAAGACAGTGAAAGAGAGAGAAATTCTTACAAAATTCGTTCAGGGTCTGTGATGCCACCTGGATTGACCATATCTAGACCCACAGCTGATTGAGACATAAGGGTGGACACTCTTGGAGCTGAGAGGTTTGGTTAGGTAAGGTGAGGAAACGCAGACCCTTTAATGCAATACTGTGTGGTACCCATCCCATGGGTCCCAAATCTCCAGGTTCAAGGGCATCTTCCTACATCGAAAACATGCATGAGAAACCCAGAAGATGGTACACCGTGTGATTGGGAAAGGTTTCCAAAACGCACCTCATTTCTCCTCTCCTTGTGCTCGGGTTCGCCATTCCAGCCGCTTTACTAGCAATCTCCCTCCTTGGAGAATCAGCACCTTTAACCTCCTGTTCCGTACAGGTTGCAATTTGTCCTGAGAATGAACGGGAAGAGGGGGAACCAATGAGAGACTAGCTCTAGATGTTGGGACAGGCACAGGTCACTCTATTTTCCCATCAGGAAGAAGAATTAACCACAGGCTCAGCCTGCCGCCCGGGACCAGAATAGGGCCTGAAGCAATCCTGCGCTTTTGCGGCCAGCTCCCAAGAAAGCGAGTTGAAAAATGGAGCTCAGGGGCACTGCAATTCACAAACCTGCAGACTTATAAATGATAACTCTCGTCCACAAATATATTGAGGGAAGGCAACGAAGAGGATTTGAAAGCAAGGCAGAATTGCAGGAAACAGATTTCAAGAGGGAGATTCGAATCGCCTTTAAAGAACAGGAAAAGCGGCAAAACCTCGACAATGATGCCCTTGGTCAAAAAGGGCGGATGCGTTTTTTCCTGAATATGTTCAGGAAAAAACGCATCCGCCCTTTTTGGCCAACCAAGCAACCTGGAAAGGCAAATCAGCGCTACAAAGAAGTCTCGCTTCCCATCGGTCAAAAGGGCCATGCTGAATAAAGTGTCAAAACCAGAAATGCAGGACAGGCCATGGAGAAACGGGAGCCTGGCTACGCTGATGGGCAGGATGTAAATTGCCAACAGCCACTCTGGAGAAGTGTACGGTGTGTCCTGAAACATCTAAAAAACTCAGCTTAGAGAGCATAGGGCACTTCCACTCATGGGCGTATAAATTGGGAAAACTAAAAATCAGCAAGACACCGGGACCCCAAAGTTTAGGGCTGCTCTGTTGACAAGAACCTCCACTTCGTTACACCTTAAATATCCCAGGAAAGAGAAAAATGGATAAAGAATTTGTGGTCCTTATGTACAATGGAATATCACTCAGCCATGAAATCAACGTCATAAGGCTAGTAGCAGCATGATGAGTGGATTTAGGTACGACGATTCTAAGTGAAATAAGTCACACAGAAAAACACACTTATCATAAGATATCACTTATAGAGGGAATGTAAAAACAGCTCCCCTTGAACTGAATTACAAAACAGAACAGAGTCACACGTTTAGAAGACACACTATGGCTGCTTAACGGGATAGGTGGGGTGGGGTGATGCATAAAACAACGGTTTCAAATTAGCTGAGATACCGTTCCATAAACCCAGTATGTAATAGACAAGACCTACTCCTTGCTCAGTGAATTGGACTCAACACCCCTTATTCACCGCCCAAGAATATATCTGAATAGTAAGAATCTTAAAACCTATGTATTGATATCTCTCTGTAAGTGAGTCAAGTGGGTGTAAAGCGGCATAAGCACAGCAGTGAAAAGCAGCTAAACCCCATTATAAAAATCAATTACTTTTAAAAACCCGTGAAACAATGACAGTGAATGAGAGAGAAATTCTTACAAAATTCGTTCAGGGTCTGTGATGCCACCTGGATTGACCATATCTAGACCCACAGCTGATTGAGACATAAGGGTGGACACTCTTGGGGCTGAGAGTTTTGGTGAGGATGGGTGAGGAAACGCAGACCCTTTAAAGCAATACTGTGTGGTACCCATCCCATGGGTCCCAAATCTCCAGGTTCAAGGGCATCTTCCTACATCGAAAACATGCATGAGAAACCCAGAAGATGGTACACCGTGTGATTGGGAAAGGTTTCCAAAACGCACCTCATTTCTCATCTCCTTGTGCTCGGGTTCGCCATTCCAGCCGCTTTACTAGCAATCTCCCTCCTTGGAGAATCAGCACCGTTAACCTCCTGTTCCGTACAGGTTGCAATTTGTCCTGAGGATGAACGGGAAGAGGGGGAACCAATGAGAGACTAGCTCTAGGTGTTGGGACAGGCACAGGTCACTCTATTTTCCCATCAGGAAGAAGAATTAACCACAGGCTCAGCCTGCCGCCCGGGACCAGAATAGGGCCTGAAGCAATCCTGCGCTTTTGCGGCCAGCTCCCAAGAAAGCGAGTTGAAAAATGGAGCTCAGGGGCACTGCAATTCACAAACCTGCAGACTTATAAATGATAACTCTCGTCCACAAATATATTGAGGGAAGGCAACGAAGAGGATTTGAAAGCAAGGCAGAATTGCCGGAAACAGATTTCAGGAGGGAGATTCGAAACGCCTTTAAAGAACAGGAAAAGCGGCAAAACCTCGACAATGATGCCCTTGGCCAAAAAGGGCGGATGCGTTTTTTCCTGAATATGTTCAGGAAAAAACGCATCCGCCCTTTTTGGCCAACCAAGCAACCTGGAAAGGCAAATCAGCGCTACAAAGAAGTCTCGCTTCCCATCGGTCAAAAGGGCCATGCTGAATAAAGTGTCAAAACCAGAAATGCAGGACAGGCCATGGCGAAACGGGAGCCTGGCTACGCTGATGGGCAGGATGTAAATTGCCAACAGCCACTCTGGAGAAGTGTACGGTGTGTCCTGAAACATCTAAAAAACTCAGCTTAGAGAGCATAGGGCACTTCCACTCATGGGCGTATAAATTGGGAAAACTAAAAATCAGCAAGACACCGGCACCCCAAAGTTTAGGGCTGCTCTGTTGACAAGAACCTCCACTTCGTTACACCTTAAATATCCCAGGAAAGAGAAAAATGGATAAAGAAGTTGTGGTCCTTATGTACAATGGAATATCACTCAGCCATGAAATCAACGTCATAAGGATAGTAGCAGCATGATGAGTGGATTTAGGTACGACGATTCTAAGTGAAATAAGTCACACAGAAAAACACACTTATCATAAGATATCACTTATAGAGGGAATGTAAAAACAGCTACCCTTGAACTGAATTACAAAACAGAACAGAGTCACACGTTTAGAAAACACACTATGGCTGCTTAACGGGATAGGTGAGGTGGGGTGATGCATAAAACAACGGTTTCAAATTAGCTCAGATACCGTTCCATAAATCCAATATGTAATAGAGAAGACCTACTCCTTGCTCAAAGAATTGGACTCAACACCCCTTATTCACCGCCCAAGAATATATCTGAATAGTAAGAATCTTAAAACCTATGTATTGATATCTCTCTGTAAGTGAGTCAAGTGGGTGTAAAGCGGCATAAACACAGCAGTGAAAAGCAGCTAAACCCCATTATAAAAATCAATTACTTTTAAAAACCCGTGAAACAAAGACAGTGAAAGAGAGAGAAATTCTTACAAAATTCGTTCAGTGGCTGTGATGCCACCTGGATTGACCATATCTAGACCCACAGCTGATTGAGACATAAGGGTGGACACTCTTGGGGCTGAGAGGTTTGGTTAGGTTGGGTGAGGAAACGCAGACCCTTTAAAGCAATACTGTGTGGTACCCATCCCATGGGTCCCAAATCTCCAGGTTCAAGGGCATCTTCCTACATCGAAAACATGCATGAGAAACCCAGAAGATGGTACACCGTGTGATTGGGAAAGGTTTCCAAAACGCACCTCATTTCTCCTCTCCTTGTGCTCGGGTTCGCCATTCCAGCCGCTTTACTAGCAATCTCCCTCCTTGGAGAATCAGCACCTTTAACCTCCTGTTCCGTACAGGTTGCAATTTGTCCTGAGAATGAACGGGAAGAGGGGGAACCAATGAGAGACTAGCTCTAGATGTTGGGACAGGCACAGGTCACTCTATTTTCCCATCAGGAAGAAGAATTAACCACAGGCTCAGCCTGCCGCCCGGGACCAGAATAGGGCCTGAAGCAATCCTGCGCTTTTGCGGCCAGCTCCCAAGAAAGCGAGTTGAAAAATGGAGCTCAGGGGCACTGCAATTCACAAACCTGCAGACTTATAAATGATAACTCTCGTCCACAAATATATTGAGGGAAGGCAACGAAGAGGATTTGAAAGCAAGGCAGAATTGCAGGAAACAGATTTCAGGAGGGAGATTCAAATCGCCTTTAAAGAACAGGAAAAGCGGCAAAACCTCGACAATGATGCCCTTGGCCAAAAAGGGCGGATGCGTTTTTTCCTGAATATGTTCAGGAAAAAACGCATCCGCCCTTTTTGGCCAACCAAGCAACCTGGAAAGGCAAATCAGCGCTACAAAGAAGTCTCGCTTCCCATCGGTCAAAAGGGCCATGCTGAATAAAGTGTCAAAACCAGAAATGCAGGACAGGCCATGGCGAAACGGGAGCCTGGCTACGCTGATGGGCAGGATGTAAATTGCCAACAGCCACTCTGGAGAAGTGTACGGTGTGTCCTGAAACATCTAAAAAACTCAGCTTAGAGAGCATAGGGCACTTCCACTCATGGGCGTATAAATTGGGAAAACTAAAAATCAGCAAGACACCGGCACCCCAAAGTTTAGGGCTGCTCTGTTGACAAGAACCTCCACTTCGTTACACCTTAAATATCCCAGGAAAGAGAAAAATGGATAAAGAAGTTGTGGCCCTTTTGTACAATGGAATATCACTCAGCCATGAAATCAACGTCATAAGGCTAGTAGCAGCATGATGAGTGGATTTAGGTACGACGATTCTAAGTGAAATAAGTCACACAGAAAAACACACTTATCATAAGATATCACTTATAGAGGGAATGTAAAAACAGCTACCCTTGAACTGAATTACAAAACAGAACAGAGTCACACGTTTAGAAAACACAGTATGGCTGCTTAACGGGATAGGTGAGGTGGGGTGATGCATAAAACAACGGTTTCAAATTAGCTCAGATACCGTTCCATAAACCCAATATGTAATAGACAAGACCTACTCCTTGCTCAAAGAATTGGACTCAACACCCCTTATTCACCGCCCAAGAATATATCTGAATAGTAAGAATCTTAAAACCTATGTATTGATATCTCTCTGTAAGTGAGTCAAGTGGGTGTAAAGTGGCATAAACACAGCAGTGAAAAGCAGCTAAACCACATTATAAAAATCAATTACTTTTAAAAACCCGTGAAACAAAGACAGTGAAAGAGAGAGAAATTCTTACAAAATTCGTTCAGGGGCTGTGATGCCACCTGGATTGACCATATCTAGACCCACAGCTGATTGAGACATAAGGGTGGACACTCTTGGGGCTGAGAGGTTTGGTGAGGTTGGGTGAGGAAACGCAGACCCTTTAAAGCAATACTGCGTGGTACCCATCCCATGGGTCCCAAATCTCCAGGTTCAAGGGCATCTTCCTACATCGAAAACATGCATGAGAAACCCAGAAGATGGTACACCGTGTGATCGGGAAAGGTTTCCAAAACGCACCTCATTTCTCATCTCCTTGTGCTCGGGTTCGCCATTCCAGCCGCTTTACTAGCAATCTCCCTCCTTGGAGAATCAGCACCTTTAACCTCCTGTTCCGTACAGGTTGCAATTTGTCCTGAGGATGAACGGGAAGAGGGGGAACCAAAGAGAGACTAGCTCTAGGTGTTGGGACAGGCACAGGTCACTCTATTTTCCCATCAGGAAGAAGAATTAACCACAGGCTCAGCCTGCCGCCCAGGACCAGAATAGGGCCTGAAGCAATCCTGCGCTTTTGCGGCCAGCTCCCAAGAAAGCGAGTTGAAAAATGGAGCTCAGGGGCACTGCAATTCACAAACCTGCAGACTTATAAATGATAACTCTCGTCCACAAATATATTGAGGGAAGGCAACGAAGAGGATTTGAAAGCAAGGCAGAATTGCAGGAAACAGATTTCAGGAGGGAGATTCGAATCGCCTTTAAAGAACAGGAAAAGCGGCAAAACCTCGACAATGATGCCCTTTTTGGCCAACCAAGCAACCTGGAAAGGCAAATCAGCGCTACAAAGAAGTCTCGCTTCCCATCGGTCAAAACGGCCATGCTGAATAAAGTGTCAAAACCAGAAATGCAGGACAGGCCATGGAGAAACGGGAGCCTGGCTACGCTGATGGGCGGGATGTAAATTGCCAACAGCCACTCTGGAGAAGTGTACGGTGTGTCCTGAAACATCTAAAAAACTCAGCTTAGAGAGCATAGGGCACTTCCACTCATGGGCGTATAAATTGGGAAAACTAAAAATCAGCAAGACACCGGCACCCCAAAGTTTAGGGCTGCTCTGTTGACAAGAACCTCCACTTCGTTACACCTTAAATATCCCAGGAAAGAGAAAAATGGATAAAGAAGTTGTGGCCCTTTTGTACAATGGAATATCACTCAGCCATGAAATCAACGTCATAAGGCTAGTAGCAGCATGATGAGTGGATTTAGGTACGACGATTCTAAGTGAAATAAGTCACACAGAAAAACACACTTATCATAAGATATCACTTATAGAGGGAATGTAAAAACAGCTACCCTTGAACTGAATTACAAAACAGAACAGAGTCACACATTTAGAAAACACACTATGGCTGCTTAACGGGATAGGTGAGGTGGGGTGATGCATAAAACAACGGTTTCAAATTAGCTCAGATACCGTTCCATAAACCCAATATGTAATAGACAAGACCTACTCCTTGCTCAAAGAATTGGACTCAACACCCCTTATTCACCGCCCAAGAATATATCTGAATAGTAAGAATCTTAAAACCTATGTATTGATATCTCTCTGTAAGTGAGTCAAGTGGGTGTAAAGTGGCATAAACACAGCAGTGAAAAGCAGCTAAACCCCATTATAAAAATCAATTACTTTTAAAAACCCGTGAAACAAAGACAGTGAAAGAGAGAGAAATTCTTACAAAATTCGTTCAGGGGCTGTGATGCCACCTGGATTGACCATATCTAGACCCACAGCTGATTGAGACATAAGGGTGGACACTCTTGGGGCTGAGAGGTTTGGTGAGGTTGGGTGAGGAAACGCAGACCCTTTAAAGCAATACTGCGTGGTACCCATCCCATGGGTCCCAAATCTCCAGGTTCAAGGGCATCTTCCTACATCGAAAACATGCATGAGAAACCCAGAAGATGGTACACCGTGTGATCGGGAAAGGTTTCCAAAACGCACCTCATTTCTCATCTCCTTGTGCTCGGGTTCGCCATTCCAGCCGCTTTACTAGCAATCTCCCTCCTTGGAGAATCAGCACCTTTAACCTCCTGTTCCGTACAGGTTGCAATTTGTCCTGAGGATGAACGGGAAGAGGGGGAACCAAAGAGAGACTAGCTCTAGGTGTTGGGACAGGCACAGGTCACTCTATTTTCCCATCAGGAAGAAGAATTAACCACAGGCTCAGCCTGCCGCCCAGGACCAGAATAGGGCCTGAAGCAATCCTGCGCTTTTGCGGCCAGCTCCCAAGAAAGCGAGTTGAAAAATGGAGCTCAGGGGCACTGCAATTCACAAACCTGCAGACTTATAAATGATAACTCTCGTCCACAAATATATTGAGGGAAGGCAACGAAGAGGATTTGAAAGCAAGGCAGAATTGCAGGAAACAGATTTCAGGAGGGAGATTCGAATCGCCTTTAAAGAACAGGAAAAGCGGCAAAACCTCGACAATGATGCCCTTTTTGGCCAACCAAGCAACCTGGAAAGGCAAATCAGCGCTACAAAGAAGTCTCGCTTCCCATCGGTCAAAACGGCCATGCTGAATAAAGTGTCAAAACCAGAAATGCAGGACAGGCCATGGAGAAACGGGAGCCTGGCTACGCTGATGGGCGGGATGTAAATTGCCAACAGCCACTCTGGAGAAGTGTACGGTGTGTCCTGAAACATCTAAAAAACTCAGCTTAGAGAGCATAGGGCACTTCCACTCATGGGCGTATAAATTGGGAAAACTAAAAATCAGCAAGACACAGGCACCCCAAAGTTTAGGGCTGCTCTGTTGACAAGAACCTCCACTTCGTTACACCTTAAATATCCCAGGAAAGAGAAAAATGGATAAAGAAGTTGTGGTCCTTATGTACAATGGAATATCACTCAGCCATGAAATCAACGTCATAAGGCTAGTAGCAGCATGATGAGTGGATTTAGGTATGACGATTCTAAGTGAAATAAGTCACACAGAAAAACACACTTATCATAAGATATCACTTATAGAGGGAATGTAAAAACAGCTACCCTTGAACTGAATTACAAAACAGAACAGAGTCACACGTTTAGAAAACACACTATGGCTGCTTAACGGGATAGGTGAGGTGGGGTGATGCATAAAACAACGGTTTCAAATTAGCTCAGATACCGTTCCATAAACCCAATATGTAATAGACAAGACCTACTCCTTGCTCAAAGAATTGGACTCAACACCCCTTATTCACCGCCCAAGAATATATCTGAATAGTAAGAATCTTAAAACCTATGTATTGATATCTCTCTGTAAGTGAGTCAAGTGGGTGTAAAGCGGCATAAACACAGCAGTGAAAAGCAGCTAAACCCCATTATAAAAATCAATTACTTTTAAAAACCCGTGAAACAAAGACAGTGAAAGAGAGAGAAATTCTTACAAAATTCGTTCAGGGGCTGTGATGCCACCTGGATTGACCATATCTAGACACACAGCTGATTGAGACATAAGGGTGGACACTCTTGGGGCTGAGAGGTTTGGTGAGGTTGGGTGAGGAAACGCAGACCCTTTAAAGTAATAGTGCGTGGTACCCATCCCATGGGTCCCAAATCTCCAGGTTCAAGGGCATCTTCCTACATCGAAAACATGCATGAGAAACCCAGAAGATGGTACACCGTGTGATCGGGAAAGGTTTCCAAAACGCACCTCATTTCTCATCTCCTTGTGCTCGGGTTCGCCATTCCAGCCGCTTTACTAGCAATCTCCCTCCTTGGAGAATCAGCACCTTTAACCTCCTGTTCTGTACAGGTTGCAATTTGTCCTGAGGATGAACGGGAAGAGGGGGAACCAATGAGAGACTAGCTCTAGGTGTTGGGACAGGCACAGGTCACTCTATTTTCCCATCAGGAAGAAGAATTAACCACAGGCTCAGCCTGCCGCCCAGGACCAGAATAGGGCCTGAAGCAATCCTGCGCTTTTGCGGCCAGCTCCCAAGAAAGCGAGTTGAAAAATGGAGCTCAGGGGCACTGCAATTCACAAACCTGCAGACTTATAAATGATAACTCTCGTCCACAAATATATTGAGGGAAGGCAACGAAGAGGATTTGAAAGCAAGGCAGAATTGCAGGAAACAGATTTCAGGAGGGAGATTCAAATCGCCTTTAAAGAACAGGAAAAGCGGCAAAACCTCGACAATGATGCCCTTGGCCAAAAAGGGCGGATGCGTTTTTTCCTGAATATGTTCAGGAAAAAACGCATCCGCCCTTTTTGGCCAACCAAGCAACCTGGAAAGGCAAATCAGCGCTACAAAGAAGTCTCGCTTCCCATCGGTCAAAAGGGCCATGCTGAATAAAGTGTCAAAACCAGAAATGCAGGACAGGCCATGGCGAAACGGGAGCCTGGCTACGCTGATGGGCAGGATGTAAATTGCCAACAGCCACTCTGGAGAAGTGTACGGTGTGTCCTGAAACATCTAAAAAACTCAGCTTAGAGAGCATAGGGCACTTCCACTCATGGGCGTATAAATTGGGAAAACTAAAAATCAGCAAGACACCGGCACCCCAAAGTTTAGGGCTGCTCTGTTGACAAGAACCTCCACTTCGTTACACCTTAAATATCCCAGGAAAGAGAAAAATGGATAAAGAAGTTGTGGCCCTTTTGTACAATGGAATATCACTCAGCCATGAAATCAACGTCATAAGGCTAGTAGCAGCATGATGAGTGGATTTAGGTACGACGATTCTAAGTGAAATAAGTCACACAGAAAAACACACTTATCATAAGATATCACTTATAGAGGGAATGTAAAAACAGCTACCCTTGAACTGAATTACAAAACAGAACAGAGTCACACGTTTAGAAAACACAGTATGGCTGCTTAACGGGATAGGTGAGGTGGGGTGATGCATAAAACAACGGTTTCAAATTAGCTCAGATACCGTTCCATAAACCCAATATGTAATAGACAAGACCTACTCCTTGCTCAAAGAATTGGACTCAACACCCCTTATTCACCGCCCAAGAATATATCTGAATAGTAAGAATCTTAAAACCTATGTATTGATATCTCTCTGTAAGTGAGTCAAGTGGGTGTAAAGTGGCATAAACACAGCAGTGAAAAGCAGCTAAACCACATTATAAAAATCAATTACTTTTAAAAACCCGTGAAACAAAGACAGTGAAAGAGAGAGAAATTCTTACAAAATTCGTTCAGTGGCTGTGATGCCACCTGGATTGACCATATCTAGACCCACAGCTGATTGAGACATAAGGGTGGACACTCTTGGGGCTGAGAGGTTTGGTGAGGTTGGGTGAGGAAACGCAGACCCTTTAAAGCAATACTGCGTGGTACCCATCCCATGGGTCCCAAATCTCCAGGTTCAAGGGCATCTTCCTACATCGAAAACATGCATGAGAAACCCAGAAGATGGTACACCGTGTGATCGGGAAAGGTTTCCAAAACGCACCTCATTTCTCATCTCCTTGTGCTCGGGTTCGCCATTCCAGCCGCTTTACTAGCAATCTCCCTCCTTGGAGAATCAGCACCTTTAACCTCCTGTTCCGTACAGGTTGCAATTTGTCCTGAGGATGAACGGGAAGAGGGGGAACCAAAGAGAGACTAGCTCTAGGTGTTGGGACAGGCACAGGTCACTCTATTTTCCCATCAGGAAGAAGAATTAACCACAGGCTCAGCCTGCCGCCCAGGACCAGAATAGGGCCTGAAGCAATCCTGCGCTTTTGCGGCCAGCTCCCAAGAAAGCGAGTTGAAAAATGGAGCTCAGGGGCACTGCAATTCACAAACCTGCAGACTTATAAATGATAACTCTCGTCCACAAATATATTGAGGGAAGGCAACGAAGAGGATTTGAAAGCAAGGCAGAATTGCAGGAAACAGATTTCAGGAGGGAGATTCGAATCGCCTTTAAAGAACAGGAAAAGCGGCAAAACCTCGACAATGATGCCCTTTTTGGCCAACCAAGCAACCTGGAAAGGCAAATCAGCGCTACAAAGAAGTCTCGCTTCCCATCGGTCAAAACGGCCATGCTGAATAAAGTGTCAAAACCAGAAATGCAGGACAGGCCATGGAGAAACGGGAGCCTGGCTACGCTGATGGGCGGGATGTAAATTGCCAACAGCCACTCTGGAGAAGTGTACGGTGTGTCCTGAAACATCTAAAAAACTCAGCTTAGAGAGCATAGGGCACTTCCACTCATGGGCGTATAAATTGGGAAAACTAAAAATCAGCAAGACACCGGCACCCCAAAGTTTAGGGCTGCTCTGTTGACAAGAACCTCCACTTCGTTACACCTTAAATATCCCAGGAAAGAGAAAAATGGATAAAGAAGTTGTGGCCCTTTTGTACAATGGAATATCACTCAGCCATGAAATCAACGTCATAAGGCTAGTAGCAGCATGATGAGTGGATTTAGGTACGACGATTCTAAGTGAAATAAGTCACACAGAAAAACACACTTATCATAAGATATCACTTATAGAGGGAATGTAAAAACAGCTACCCTTGAACTGAATTACAAAACAGAACAGAGTCACACGTTTAGAAAACACACTATGGCTGCTTAACGGGATAGGTGAGGTGGGGTGATGCATAAAACAACGGTTTCAAATTAGCTCAGATACCGTTCCATAAACCCAATATGTAATAGACAAGACCTACTCCTTGCTCAAAGAATTGGACTCAACACCCCTTATTCACCGCCCAAGAATATATCTGAATAGTAAGAATCTTAAAACCTATGTATTGATATCTCTCTGTAAGTGAGTCAAGTGGGTGTAAAGTGGCATAAACACAGCAGTGAAAAGCAGCTAAACCCCATTATAAAAATCAATTACTTTTAAAAACCCGTGAAACAAAGACAGTGAAAGAGAGAGAAATTCTTACAAAATTCGTTCAGGGGCTGTGATGCCACCTGGATTGACCATATCTAGACCCACAGCTGATTGAGACATAAGGGTGGACACTCTTGGGGCTGAGAGGTTTGGTGAGGTTGGGTGAGGAAACGCAGACCCTTTAAAGCAATACTGCGTGGTACCCATCCCATGGGTCCCAAATCTCCAGGTTCAAGGGCATCTTCCTACATCGAAAACATGCATGAGAAACCCAGAAGATGGTACACCGTGTGATCGGGAAAGGTTTCCAAAACGCACCTCATTTCTCATCTCCTTGTGCTCGGGTTCGCCATTCCAGCCGCTTTACTAGCAATCTCCCTCCTTGGAGAATCAGCACCTTTAACCTCCTGTTCCGTACAGGTTGCAATTTGTCCTGAGGATGAACGGGAAGAGGGGGAACCAAAGAGAGACTAGCTCTAGGTGTTGGGACAGGCACAGGTCACTCTATTTTCCCATCAGGAAGAAGAATTAACCACAGGCTCAGCCTGCCGCCCAGGACCAGAATAGGGCCTGAAGCAATCCTGCGCTTTTGCGGCCAGCTCCCAAGAAAGCGAGTTGAAAAATGGAGCTCAGGGGCACTGCAATTCACAAACCTGCAGACTTATAAATGATAACTCTCGTCCACAAATATATTGAGGGAAGGCAACGAAGAGGATTTGAAAGCAAGGCAGAATTGCAGGAAACAGATTTCAGGAGGGAGATTCGAATCGCCTTTAAAGAAAAGGAAAAGCGGCAAAACCTCGACAATGATGCCCTTTTTGGCCAACCAAGCAACCTGGAAAGGCAAATCAGCGCTACAAAGAAGTCTCGCTTCCCATCGGTCAAAACGGCCATGCTGAATAAAGTGTCAAAACCAGAAATGCAGGACAGGCCATGGAGAAACGGGAGCCTGGCTACGCTGATGGGCGGGATGTAAATTGCCAACAGCCACTCTGGAGAAGTGTACGGTGTGTCCTGAAACATCTAAAAAACTCAGCTTAGAGAGCATAGGGCACTTCCACTCATGGGCGTATAAATTGGGAAAACTAAAAATCAGCAAGACACAGGCACCCCAAAGTTTAGGGCTGCTCTGTTGACAAGAACCTCCACTTCGTTACACCTTAAATATCCCAGGAAAGAGAAAAATGGATAAAGAAGTTGTGGTCCTTATGTACAATGGAATATCACTCAGCCATGAAATCAACGTCATAAGGCTAGTAGCAGCATGATGAGTGGATTTAGGTACGACGATTCTAAGTGAAATAAGTCACACAGAAAAACACACTTATCATAAGATATCACTTATAGAGGGAATGTAAAAACAGCTACACTTGAACTGAATTACAAAACAGAACAGAGTCACACGTTTAGAAGACACACTATGGCTGCTTAACGGGATAGGTGAGGTGGGGTGATGCATAAAACAACGGTTTCAAATTAGCTCAGATACCGTTCCATTAACCCAGTATGTAATAGACAAGACCTACTCCTTGCTCAGTGAATTGGACTCAACAACCCTTATTCACCGCCCAAGAATATATCTGAATAGTAAGAATCTTAAAACCTATGTATTGATATCTCTCTGTAAGTGAGTCAAGTGGGTGTAAAGCGGCATAAACACAGCAGTGAAAAGCAGCTAAACCCCATTATAAAAATCAATTACTTTTAAAAACCCGTGAAACAAAGACAGTGAAAGAGAGAGAAATTCTTACAAAATTCGTTCAGGGTCTGTGATGCCACCTGGATTGACCATATCTAAACCCACAGCTGATTGAGACATAAGGGTGGACACTCTTGGGGCTGAGAGGTTTGGTGAGGTTGGGTGAGGAAACGCAGACCCTTTAAAGCAATACTGTGTGGTACCCATCCCATGGGTCCCAAATCTCCAGGTTCAAGGGCATCTTCCTACATCGAAAACATGCATGAGAAACCCAGAAGATGGTACACCGTGTGATTGGGAAAGGTTTCCAAAACGCACCTCATTTCTCCTCTCCTTGTGCTCGGGTTCGCCATTCCAGCCGCTTTACTAGCAATCTCCCTCCTTGGAGAATCAGCACCGTTAACCTCCTGTTCCGTACAGGTTGCAATTTGTCCTGAGGATGAACGGGAAGAGGGGGAACCAATGAGAGACTAGCTCTAGGTGTTGGGACAGGCACAGGTCACTCTATTTTCCCATCAGGTAGAAGAATTAACCACAGGCTCAGCCTGCCGCCCGGGACCAGAATAGGGCCTGAAGCAATCCTGCGCTTTTGCGGCCAGCTCCCAAGAAAGCGAGTTGAAAAATGGAGCTCAGGGGCACTGCAATTCACAAACCTGCAGACTTATAAATGATAACTCTCGTCCACAAATATATTGAGGGAAGGCAACGAAGAGGATTTGAAAGCAAGGCAGAATTGCAGGAAACAGATTTCAGGAGGGAGATTCGAATCGCCTTTAAAGAACAGGAAAAGCGGCAAAACCTCGACAATGATGCCCTTGGCCAAAAAGGGCGGATGCGTTTTTTCCTGAATATGTTCAGGAAAAAACGCATCCGCCCTTTTTGGCCAACCAAGCAACCTGGAAAGGCAAATCAGCGCTACAAAGAAGTCTCGCTTCCCATCGGTCAAAACGGCCATGCTGAATAAAGTGTCAAAACCAGAAATGCAGGACAGGCCATGGAGAAACGGGAGCCTGGCTACGCTGATGGGCGGGATGTAAATTGCCAACAGCCACTCTGGAGAAGTGTACGGTGTGTCCTGAAACATCTAAAAAACTCAGCTTAGAGAGCATAGGGCACTTCCACTCATGGGCGTATAAATTGGGAAAACTAAAAATCAGCAAGACACAGGCACCCCAAAGTTTAGGGCTGCTCTGTTGACAAGAACCTCCACTTCGTTACACCTTAAATATCCCAGGAAAGAGAAAAATGGATAAAGAAGTTGTGGTCCTTATGTACAATGGAATATCACTCAGCCATGAAATCAACGTCATAAGGCTAGTAGCAGCATGATGAGTGGATTTAGGTATGACGATTCTAAGTGAAATAAGTCACACAGAAAAACACACTTATCATAAGATATCACTTATAGAGGGAATGTAAAAACAGCTACCCTTGAACTGAATTACAAAACAGAACAGAGTCACACGTTTAGAAAACACACTATGGCTGCTTAACGGGATAGGTGAGGTGGGGTGATGCATAAAACAACGGTTTCAAATTAGCTCAGATACCGTTCCATAAACCCAATATGTAATAGACAAGACCTACTCCTTGCTCAAAGAATTGGACTCAACACCCCTTATTCACCGCCCAAGAATATATCTGAATAGTAAGAATCTTAAAACCTATGTATTGATATCTCTCTGTAAGTGAGTCAAGTGGGTGTAAAGCGGCATAAACACAGCAGTGAAAAGCAGCTAAACCCCATTATAAAAATCAATTACTTTTAAAAACCCGTGAAACAAAGACAGTGAAAGAGAGAGAAATTCTTACAAAATTCGTTCAGGGGCTGTGATGCCACCTGGATTGACCATATCTAGACACACAGCTGATTGAGACATAAGGGTGGACACTCTTGGGGCTGAGAGGTTTGGTGAGGTTGGGTGAGGAAACGCAGACCCTTTAAAGTAATAGTGCGTGGTACCCATCCCATGGGTCCCAAATCTCCAGGTTCAAGGGCATCTTCCTACATCGAAAACATGCATGAGAAACCCAGAAGATGGTACACCGTGTGATCGGGAAAGGTTTCCAAAACGCACCTCATTTCTCATCTCCTTGTGCTCGGGTTCGCCATTCCAGCCGCTTTACTAGCAATCTCCCTCCTTGGAGAATCAGCACCTTTAACCTCCTGTTCTGTACAGGTTGCAATTTGTCCTGAGGATGAACGGGAAGAGGGGGAACCAATGAGAGACTAGCTCTAGGTGTTGGGACAGGCACAGGTCACTCTATTTTCCCATCAGGAAGAAGAATTAACCACAGGCTCAGCCTGCCGCCCAGGACCAGAATAGGGCCTGAAGCAATCCTGCGCTTTTGCGGCCAGCTCCCAAGAAAGCGAGTTGAAAAATGGAGCTCAGGGGCACTGCAATTCACAAACCTGCAGACTTATAAATGATAACTCTCGCCCACAAATATATTGAGGGAAGGCAACGAAGAGGATTTGAAAGCAAGGCAGAATTGCAGGAAACAGATTTCAGGAGGGAGATTCGAATCGCCTTTAAAGAACAGGAAAAGCGGCAAAACCTCGACAATGATGCCCTTTTTGGCCAACCAAGCAACCTGGAAAGGCAAATCAGCGCTACAAAGAAGTCTCGCTTCCCATCGGTCAAAACGGCCATGCTGAATAAAGTGTCAAAACCAGAAATGCAGGACAGGCCATGGAGAAACGGGAGCCTGGCTACGCTGATGGGCGGGATGTAAATTGCCAACAGCCACTCTGGAGAAGTGTACGGTGTGTCCTGAAACATCTAAAAAACTCAGCTTAGAGAGCATAGGGCACTTCCACTCATGGGCGTATAAATTGGGAAAACTAAAAATCAGCAAGACACAGGCACCCCAAAGTTTAGGGCTGCTCTTTTGACAAGAACCTCCACTTCGTTACACCTTAAATATCCCAGGAAAGAGAAAAATGGATAAAGAAGTTGTGGTCCTTATGTACAATGGAATATCACTCAGCCATGAAATCAACGTCATAAGGCTAGTAGCAGCATGATGAGTGGATTTAGGTACGACGATTCTAAGTGAAATAAGTCACACAGAAAAACACACTTATCATAAGATATCACTTATAGAGGGAATGTAAAAACAGCTACCCTTGAACTGAATTACAAAACAGAACAGAGTCACACGTTTAGAAGACACACTATGGCTGCTTAACGGGATAGGTGAGGTGGGGTGATGCATAAAACAACGGTTTCAAATTAGCTCAGATACCGTTGCATTAACCCAGTATGTAATAGACAAGACCTACTCCTTGCTCAGTGAATTGGACTCAACAACCCTTATTCACCGCCCAAGAATATATCTGAATAGTAAGAATCTTAAAACCTATGTATTGATATCTCTCTGTAAGTGAGTCAAGTGGGTGTAAAGCGGCATAAACACAGCAGTGAAAAGCAGCTAAACCCCATTATAAAAATCAATTACTTTTAAAAACCCGTGAAACAAAGACAGTGAAAGAGAGAGAAATTCTTACAAAATTCGTTCAGGGTCTGTGATGCCACCTGGATTGACCATATCTAGACCCACAGCTGATTGAGACATAAGGGTGGACACTCTTGGGGCTGAGAGGTTTGGTGAGGTTGGGTGAGGAAACGCAGACCCTTTAAAGCAATACTGTGTGGTACCCATCCCATTGGTCCCAAATCTCCAGGTTCAAGGGCATCTTCCTACATCGAAAACATGCATGAGAAACCCAGAAGATGGTACACCGTGTGATCGGGAAAGGTTTCCAAAACGCACCTCATTTCTCCTCTCCTTGTGCTCGGGTTCGCCATTCCAGCTGCTTTACTAACAATCTCCCTCCTTGGAGAATCAGCACCTTTAACCTCCTGTTCCGTACAGGTTCCAATTTGTCCTGAGGATGAACGGGAAGAGGGGGAACCAATGAGAGACTAGCTCTAGGTGTTGGGACAGGCACAGGTCACTCTATTTTCCCATCAGGAAGAAGAATTAACCACAGGCTCAGCCTGCCGCCCAGGACCAGAATAGGGCCTGAAGCAATCCTGCGCTTTTGCGGCCAGCTCCCAAGAAAGCGAGTTGAAAAATGGAGCTCAGGGGCACTGCAATTCACAAACCTGCAGACTTATAAATGATAACTCTCGTCCACAAATATATTGAGGGAAGGCAACGAAGAGGATTTGAAAGCAAGGCAGAATTGCAGGAAACAGATTTCAGGAGGGAGATTCGAATCGCCTTTAAAGAACAGGAAAAGCGGCAAAACCTCGACAATGATGCCCTTGGCCAAAAAGGGCGGATGCGTTTTTTCCTGAATATGTTCAGGAAAAAACGCATCCGCCCTTTTTGGCCAACCAAGCAACCTGGAAAGGCAAATCAGCGCTACAAAGAAGTCTCGCTTCCCATCGGTCAAAACGGCCATGCTGAATAAAGTGTCAAAACCAGAAATGCAGGACAGGCCATGGAGAAACGGGAGCCTGGCTACGCTGATGGGCGGGATGTAAATTGCCAAGAGCCACTCTGGAGAAGTGTACGGTGTGTCCTGAAACATCTAAAAAACTCAGCTTAGAGAGCATAGGGCACTTCCACTCATTGGCGTATAAATTGGGAAAACTAAAAATCAGCAAGACACAGGCACCCCAAAGTTTAGGGCTGCTCTGTTGACAAGAACCTCCACTCCGTTACACCTTAAATATCCCAGGAAAGAGAAAAATGGATAAAGAAGTTGTGGTCCTTATGTACAATGGAATATCACTCAGCCATGAAATCAACGTCATAAGGCTAGTAGCAGCATGATGAGTGGATTTAGGTACGACGATTCTAAGTGAAATAAGTCACACAGAAAAACACACTTATCATAAGATATCACTTATAGAGGGAATGTAAAAACAGCTACCCTTGAACTGAATTACAAAACAGAACAGAGTCACACGTTTAGAAGACACACTATGGCTGCTTAACGGGATAGGTGAGGTGGGGTGATGCATAAAACAACGGTTTCAAATTAGCTCAGATACCGTTCCATAAACCCAGTATGTAATAGACAAGACCTACTCCTTGCTCAGTGAATTGGACTCAACACCCCTTATTCACCGCCCAAGAATATATCTGAATAGTAAGAATCTTAAAACCTATGTATTGATATCTCTCTGTAAGTGAGTCAAGTGGGTGTAAAGCGGCATAAGCACAGCAGTGAAAAGCAGCTAAACCCCATTATAAAAATCAATTACTTTTAAAAAACCGTGAATCAAAGACAGTGAAAGAGAGAGAAATTCTTACAAAATTCGTTCAGGGTCTGTGATGCCACCTGGATTGACCATATCTAGACCCACAGCTGATTGAGACATAAGGGTGGACACTCTTGGGGCTGAGAGGTTTGGTGAGGTTGGGTGAGGAAACGCAGACCCTTTAAAGCAATACTGCGTGGTACCCATCCCATGGGTCCCAAATCTCCAGGTTCAAGGGCATCTTCCTTCATCGAAAACATGCATGAGAAACCCAGAAGATGGTACACCGTGTGATCGGGAAAGGTTTCCAAAACGCACCTCATTTCTCATCTCCTTGTGCTCGGGTTCGCCATTCCAGCCGCTTTACTAGCAATCTCCCTCCTTGGAGAATCAGCACCTTTAACCTCCTGTTGCGTACAGGTTGCAATTTGTCCTGAGGATGAACGGGAAGAGGGGGAACCAATGAGAGACTAGCTCTAGGTGTTGGGACAGGCACAGGTCACTCTATTTTCCCATCAGGAAGAAGAATTAACCACAGGCTCAGCCGGCCGCCCAGGACCAGAATAAGGCCTGAAGCAATCCTGCGCTTTTGCGGCCAGCTCCCAAGAAAGCGAGTTGAAAAATGGAGCTCAGGGGCACTGCAATTCACAAACCTGCAGACTTATAAATGATAACTCTCGTCCACAAATATATTGAGGGAAGGCAACGAAGAGGATTTGAAAGCAAGGCAGAATTGCAGGAAACAGATTTCAGGAGGGAGATTCGAATCGCCTTTAAAGAAAAGGAAAAGCGGCAAAACCTCGACAATGATGCCCTTGGCCAAAAAGGGCGGATGCGTTTTTTCCTGAATATGTTGAGGAAAAAACGCATTCGCCCTTTTTGGCCAACCAAGCAACCTGGAAAGGCAAATCAGCGCTACAAAGAAGTCTCGCTTCCCATCGGTCAAAAGGGCCATGCTGAATAAAGTGTCAAAACCAGAAATGCAGGACAGGCCATGGAGAAACGGGAGCCTGGCTACGCTGATGGGCGGGATGTAAATTGCCAACAGCCACTCTGGAGAAGTGTACGGTGTGTCCTGAAACATCTAAAAAACTCAGCTTAGAGAGCATAGGGCACTTCCACTCATGGCCGTATAAATTGGGAAAACTAAAAATCAGCAAGACACAGGCACCCCAAAGTTTAGGGCTGCTCTGTTGACAAGAACCTCCACTTCGTTACACCTTAAATATCCCAGGAAAGAGAAAAATGGATAAAGAAGTTGTGGTCCTTATGTACAATGGAATATCACTCAGCCATGAAATCAACGTCATAAGGCTAGTAGCAGCATGATGAGTGGATTTAGGTACGACGATTCTAAGTGAAATAAGTCACACAGAAAAACACACTTATCATAAGATATCACTTATAGAGGGAATGTAAAAACAGCTACCCTTGAACTGAATTACAAAACAGAACAGAGTCACACGTTTAGAAGACACACTATGGCTGCTTAACGGGATAGGTGAGGTGGGGTGATGCATAAAACAACGGTTTCAAATTAGCTCAGATACCGTTCCATAAACCCAGTATGTAATAGACAAGACCTACTCCTTGCTCAGTGAATTGGACTCAACACCCCTTATTCACCGCCCAAGAATATATCTGAATAGTAAGAATCTTAAAACCTATGTATTGATATCTCTCTGTAAGTGAGTCCAGTGGGTGTAAAGCGGCATAAGCACAGCAGTGAAAAGCAGCTAAACCCCATTATAAAAATCAATTACTTTTAAAAACCCGTGAAACAAAGACAGTGAAAGAGAGAGAAATTCTTACAAAATTCGTTCAGGGGCTGTGATGCCACCTGGATTGACCATATCTAGACCCACAGCTGATTGAGACATAAGGGTGGACACTCTTGGGGCTGAGAGGTTTGGTGAGGTTGGGTGAGGAAACGCAGACCCTTTAAAGCAATACTGCGTGGTACCCATCCCATGGGTCCCAAATCTCCAGGTTCAAGGGCATCTTCCTACATCGAAAACATGCATGAGAAACCCAGAAGATGGTACACCGTGTGAACGGGAAAGGTTTCCAAAACGCACCTCATTTCTCCTCTCCTTGTGCTCGGGTTCGCCATTCCAGCTGCTTTACTAGCAATCTCCCTCCTTGGAGAATCAGCACCTTTAACCTCCTGTTCCGTACAGGTTGCAATTTGTCCTGAGGATGAACGGGAAGAGGGGGAACCAATGAGAGACTAGCTCTAGGTGTTGGGACAGGCACAGGTCACTCTATTTTCCCATCAGGAAGAAGAATTAACCACAGGCTCAGCCTGCCGCCCGGGACCAGAATAGGGCCTGAAGCAATCCTGCGCTTTTGCGGCCAGCTCCCAAGAAAGCGAGTTGAAAAATGGAGCTCAGGGGCACTGCAATTCACAAACCTGCAGACTTATAAATGATAACTCTCGTCCACAAATATATTGAGGGAAGGCAACGAAGAGGATTTGAAAGCAAGGCAGAATTGCAGGAAACAGATTTCAGGAGGGAGATTCGAATCGCCTTTAAAGAACAGGAAAAGCGGCAAAACCTCGACAATGATGCCCTTGGCCAAAAAGGGCGGATGCGTTTTTTCCTGAATATGTTCAGGAAAAAACGCATCCGCCCTTTTTGGCCAACCAAGCAACCTGGAAAGGCAAATCAGCGCTACAAAGAAGTCTCGCTTCCCATCGGTCAAAAGGGCCATGCTGAATAAAGTGTCAAAACCAGAAATGCAGGACAGGCCATGGCGAAACGGGAGCCTGGCTACGCTGATGGGCAGGATGTAAATTGCCAAAAGCCACTCTGGAGAAGTGTGCGGTGTGTCCTGAAACATCTAAAAAACTCAGCTTAGAGAGCATAGGGCACTTCCACTCATGGGCGTATAAATTGGGAAAACTAAAAATCAGCAAGACACAGGCACCCCAAAGTTTAGGGCTGCTCTGTTGAAAAGAACCTCCACTTCGTTACACCTTAAATATCCCAGGAAAGACAAAAATGGATAAAGAAGTTGTGGTCCTTATGTACAATGGAATATCACTCAGCCATGAAATCAACGTCATAAGGCTAGTAGCAGCATGATGAGTGGATTTAGGTACGACGATTCTAAGTGAAATAAGTCACACAGAAAAACACACTTATCATAAGATATCACTTATAGAGGGAATGTAAAAACAGCTACCCTTGAACTGAATTACAAAACAGAACAGAGTCACACGTTTAGAAAACACACTATGGCTGCTTAACGGGATAGGTGAGGTGGGGTGATGCATAAAACAACGGTTTCAAATTAGCTCAGATACCGTTCCATAAACTCAATATGTAATAGACAAGACCTACTCCTTGCTCAAAGAATTGGACTCAACACCCCTTATTCACCGCCCAAGAATATATCTGAATAGTAAGAATCTTAAAACCTATGTATTGATATCTCTCTGTAAGTGAGTCAAGTGGGTGTAAAGCGGCATAAACACAGCAGTGAAAAGCAGCTAAACCCCATTATAAAAATCAATTACTTTTAAAAACCCGTGAAACAAAGACAGTGAAAGAGAGAGAAATTCTTACAAAATTCGTTCAGGGGCTGTGATGCCACCTGGATTGACCATATCTAGACCCACAGCTGATTGAGACATAAGGGTGGACACTCTTGGGGCTGAGAGGTTTGGTGAGGTTGGGTGAGGAAACGCAGACCCTTTAAAGCAATACTGCGTGGTACCCATCCCATGGGTCCCAAATCTCCAGGTTCAAGGGCATCTTCCTACATCGAAAACATGCATGAGAAACCCAGAAGATGGTACACCGTGTGATCGGGAAAGGTTTCCAAAACGCACCTCATTTCTCATCTCCTTGTGCTCGGGTTCGCCATTCCAGCCGCTTTACTAGCAATCTCCCTCCTTGGAGAATCAGCACCTTTAACCTCCTGTTCCGTACAGGTTGCAATTTGTCCTGAGGATGAACGGGAAGAGGGGGAACCAATGAGAGACTAGCTCTAGGTGTTGGGACAGGCACAGGTCACTCTATTTTCCCATCAGGAAGAAGAATTAACCACAGGCTCAGCCTGCCGCCCGGGACCAGAATAGGGCCTGAAGCAATCCTGCGCTTTTGCGGCCAGCTCCCAAGAAAGCGAGTTGAAAAATGGAGCTCAGGGGCACTGCAATTCACAAACCTGCAGACTTATAAATGATAACTCTCGTCCACAAATACATTGAGGGAAGGCAACGAAGAGGATTTGAAAGCAAGGCAGAATTGCAGGAAACAGATTTCAGGAGGGAGATTCGAATCGCCTTTAAAGAACAGGAAAAGCGGCAAAACCTCGACAATGATGCCCTTGGCCAAAAAGGGCGGATGCGTTTTTTCCTGAATATGTTCAGGAAAAAACGCATCCGCCCTTTTTGGCCAACCAAGCAACCTGGAAAGGCAAATCAGCGCTACAAAGAAGTCTCGCTTCCCATCGGTCAAAAGGGCCATGCTGAATAAAGTGTCAAAACCAGAAATGCAGGACAGGCCATGGAGAAACGGGAGCCTGGCTACGCTGATGGGCGGGATGTAAATTGCCAACAGCCACTCTGGAGAAGTGTACGGTGTGTCCTGAAACATCTAAAAAACTCAGCTTAGAGAGCATAGGGCACTTCCACTCATGGGCGTATAAATTGGGAAAACTAAAAATCAGCAAGACACAGGCACCCCAAAGTTTAGGGCTGCTCTGTTGACAAGAACCTCCACTTCGTTACACCTTAAATATCCTAGGAAAGAGAAAAATGGATAAAGAAGTTGTGGTCCTTATGTACAATGGAATATCACTCAGCCATGAAATCAACGTCATAATGCTAGTAGCAGCAAGATGAGTGGATTTAGGTAGGACGATTCTAAATGAAATAAGTCACACAGAAAATGACACTTATCATAAGATATCACTTATAGAGGGAATGTAAAAACCGCTACCCTTGAACTGAATTACAAAACAGAGCAGAGTCACACGTTTAGAAAGCACACTATGGCTGCTTAAGGGGAAAGGTGAGGTGGTGTGATGCATAAAACAAGCTTTTCAAATTAGCTCAGATACTGTTCCTAAACCCAATAGGTAATAGACAAGACCTACTCCTTGCACAGTGAATTGGACTCAACACCCCCTATTCACCGCCCAAGAATCTATCTGACTAGTAAGAATCTTAAAACCTATATATTGATATCTCTCTGTAAGTGAGTCAAGTGGGTGTAAAGCGGCATAAACACAGCAGTGAAAAGCAGCTAAACCCCATTATAAAAGTCAATTACTTTTAAAAACCCGTGAAACAAAGACAGTGAAAGAGAGAGAAATTCTTACACAATTCGTTCAGGGGCTGTGATGACACCTGGATTGACCATATCTAGACCCACAGCTGACTGAGACATAAGGGTGGACACTCTTGGGGCTGAGAGGTTTGGTGAGGTTGGGTGAGGAAACGCAGACCCTTTAAAGTAATACTGCGTGGTACCCATCCCATGGGTCCCAAATCTCCAGGTTCAAGGGCATCTTCCTACATCGAAAACATGCATGAGAAACCCAGAAGATGGTACACCGTGTGATCGGGAAAGGTTTCCAAAACGCACCTCATTTCTCATCTCCTTGTGCTCGGGTTCGCCATTCCAGCCGCTTTACTAGCAATCTCAATCCTTGGAGAATCAGCACCTTTAACCTCCTGTTCCGTACAGGTTGCAATTTGTCCTGAGGATGAACGGGAAGAGGGGGAACCAATGAGAAACTAGCTCTAGGTGTAGGGACAGGAAAAGGTCACTCTATTTTCTCATCAGGAAGAAGAATTAACCACAGGCTCAGCCTGCCGGCCGGAACCAAAATAGGGCCTGAAGCAATCCTGCGCTTTTGAGGCCAGCTCCCAAGAAAGCGAGTTGAAAAATGGAGCTCAGGGGCACTGCAATTCACAAACCTGCAGACTTATAAATGATAACTCTCGTCCACAAATATATTGAGGGAAGGTAACGAAGAGGAGTTGAAAGCAAGGCAGAATTGCAGGAAACAGATTTCAGGAGGGAGATTCGAATCGCCTTTAAAGCACAGGAAAAGCGGCAAAACCTCGACAATGATGCCCTTGGCCAAAAAGGGCGTATGCGTTTTTTCCTGAATATATTCAGGAAAAAACGCATACGCCCTTTTTGGCCAACCAAGCAACCTGGAAAGGCAAATCAGCGCTACAAAGAAGTCTCGCTTCCCATCAGTCAAAAGGGCCCTGCTGAATAAAGTGTCAAAACCAGAAATGCAGGACAGGCCATGGAGAAATGGGAGCCTGGCTACGCTGATGGGCGGGACGTAAATTGCCAACAGCCACTCTGGAGAAGTGTACGGTATGTCCTGAAACATCTAAAAAACTCAGCTTAGAGAGCATAGGGCACTTCCACTCATGGGCGTATAAATTGGGAAAACTAAAAATCAGCAAGACACAGGCACCCCAAAGTTTAGGGCTGCTCTGTTGAAAAGAACCTCCACTTCGTTACACCTTAAATATCCCAGGAAAGACAAAAATGGATAAAGAAGTTGTGGTCCTTATGTACAATGGAATATCACTCAGCCATGAAATCAACGTCATAATGCTAGTAGCAGCAAGATGAGTGGATTTAGGTAGGACGATTCTAAATGAAATAAGTCACACAGAAAATGACACTTATCATAAGATATCACTTATAGAGGGAATGTAAAAACCGCTACCCTTGAACTGAATTACAAAACAGAGCAGAGTCACACGTTTAGAAAGCACACTATGGCTGCTTAAGGGGAAAGGTGAGGTGGTGTGATGCATAAAACAAGCTTTTCAAATTAGCTCAGATACTGTTCCATAAACCCAATAGGTAATAGACAAGACCTACTCCTTGCACAGTGAATTGGACTCAACACCCCCTATTCACCGCCCAAGAATCTATCTGACTAGTAAGAATCTTAAAACCTATGTATTGATATCTCTCTGTAAGTGAGTCAAGTGGGTGTAAAGCGGCATAAACACAGCAGTGAAAAGCAGCTAAACCCCATTATAAAAGTCAATTACTTTTAAAAACCCGTGAAACAAAGACAGTGAAAGAGAGAGAAATTCTTACACAATTCGTTCAGGGGCTGTGATGACACCTGGATTGACCATATCTAGACCCACAGCTGACTGAGACATAAGGGTGGACACTCATGGGGCTGAGAGGTTTGGTGAGGTTGGGTGAGGAAACGCAGACCCTTTAAAGTAATACTGCGTGGTACCCATCCCATGGGTCCCAAATCTCCAGGTTCAAGGGCATCTTCCTACATCGAAAACATGCATGAGAAACCCAGAAGATGGTACACCGTGTGATCGGGAAAGGTTTCCAAAACGCACCTCATTTCTCATCTCCTTGTTCTCGGGTTCGCCATTCCATCCGCTTTACTAGCAATCTCCCTCCTTGGAGAATCAGCACCTTTAACCTCCTGTTCCGTAGAGGTTGCAATTTGTCCTGAGGATGAACGGGAAGAGGGGGAACCAATGAGAAACTAGCTCTAGGTGTAGGGACAGGAAAAGGTCACTCTATTTTCTCATCAGGAAGAAGAATTAACCACAGGCTCAGCCTGCCGGCCGGAACCAAAATAGGGCCTGAAGCAATCCTGCGCTTTTGAGGCCAGCTCCCAAGAAAGCGAGTTGAAAAATGGAGCTCAGGGGCACTGCAATTCACAAACCTGCAGACTTATAAATGATAACTCTCGTCCACAAATATATTGAGGGAAGGTAACGAAGAGGAGTTGAAAGCAAGGCAGAATTGCAGGAAACAGATTTCAGGAGGGAGATTCGAATCGCCTTTAAAGCACAGGAAAAGCGGCAAAACCTCGACAATGATGCCCTTGGCCAAAAAGGGCGTATGCGTTTTTTCCTGAATATATTCAGGAAAAAACGCATACGCCCTTTTTGGCCAAGCAAGCAACCTGGAAAGGCAAATCAGCGCTACAAAGAAGTCTCGCTTCCCATCAGTCAAAAGGGCCCTGCTGAATAAAGTGTCAAAACCAGAAATGCAGGACAGGCCATGGAGAAATGGGAGCCTTGCTACGCTGATGGGCGGGACGTAAATTGCCAACAGCCACTCTGGAGAAGTGTACGGTATGTCCTGAAACATCTAAAAAACTCAGCTTAGAGAGCATAGGGCACTTCCACTCATGGGCGTATAAATTGGGAAAACTAAAAATCAGCAAGACACAGGCACCCCAAAGTTTAGGGCTGCTCTGTTGAAAAGAACCTCCACTTCGTTACACCTTAAATATCCCAGGAAAGACAAAAATGGATAAAGAAGTTGTGGTCCTTATGTACAATGGAATATCACTCAGCCATGAAATCAACGTCATAATGCTAGTAGCAGCAAGATGAGTGGATTTAGGTAGGACGATTCTAAATGAAATAAGTCACACAGAAAATGACACTTATCATAAGATATCACTTATAGAGGGAATGTAAAAACCGCTACCCTTGAACTGAATTACAAAACAGAGCAGAGTCACACGTTTAGAAAGCACACTATGGCTGCTTAAGGGGAAAGGTGAGGTGGTGTGATGCATAAAACAAGCTTTTCAAATTAGCTCAGATACTGTTCCATAAACCCAATAGGTAATAGACAAGACCTACTCCTTGCACAGTGAATTGGACTCAACACCCCCTATTCACCGCCCAAGAATCTATCTGACTAGTAAGAATCTTAAAACCTATGTATTGATATCTCTCTGTACGTGAGTCAAGTGGGTGTAAAGCGGCATAAACACAGCAGTGAAAAGCAGCTAAACCCCATTATAAAAGTCAATTACTTTTAAAAACCCGTGAAACAAAGACAGTGAAAGAGAGAGAAATTCTTACACAATTCGTTCAGGGGCTGTGATGACACCTGGATTGACCATATCTAGACCCACAGCTGACTGAGACATAAGGGTGGACACTCATGGGGCTGAGAGGTTTGGTGAGGTTGGGTGAGGAAACGCAGACCCTTTAAAGTAATACTGCGTGGTACCCATCCCATGGGTCCCAAATCTCCAGGTTCAAGGGCATCTTCCTACATCGAAAACATGCATGAGAAACCCAGAAGATGGTACACCGTGTGATCGGGAAAGGTTTCCAAAACGCACCTCATTTCTCATCTCCTTGTTCTCGGGTTCGCCATTCCATCCGCTTTACTAGCAATCTCCCTCCTTGGAGAATCAGCACCTTTAACCTCCTGTTCCGTACAGGTTGCAATTTGTCCTGAGGATGAACGGGAAGAGGGGGAACCAATGAGAAACTAGCTCTAGGTGTAGGGACAGGAAAAGGTCACTCTATTTTCTCATCAGGAAGAAGAATTAACCACAGGCTCAGCCTGCCGGCCGGAACCAAAATAGGGCCTGAAGCAATCCTGCGCTTTTGAGGCCAGCTCCCAAGAAAGCGAGTTGAAAAATGGAGCTCAGGGGCACTGCAATTCACAAACCTGCAGACTTATAAATGAAAACTCTCGTCCACAAATATATTGAGGGAAGGTAACGAAGAGGAGTTGAAAGCAAGGCAGAATTGCAGGAAACAGATTTCAGGAGGGAGATTCGAATCGCCTTTAAAGCACAGGAAAAGCGGCAAAACCTCGACAATGATGCCCTTGGCCAAAAAGGGCGTATGCGTTTTTTCCTGAATATATTCAGGAAAAAACGCATACGCCCTTTTTGGCCAACCAAGGAACCTGGAAAGGCAAATCAGCGCTACAAAGAAGTCTCGCTTCCCATCAGTCAAAAGGGCCCTGCTGAATAAAGTGTCAAAACCAGAAATGCAGGACAGGCCATGGAGAAATGGGAGCCTTGCTACGCTGATGGGCGGGACGTAAATTGCCAACAGCCACTCTGGAGAAGTGTACGGTATGTCCTGAAACATCTAAAAAACTCAGCTTAGAGAGCATAGGGCACTTCCACTCATGGGCGTATAAATTGGGAAAACTAAAAATCAGCAAGACACAGGCACCCCAAAGTTTAGGGCTGCTCTGTTGAAAAGAACCTCCACTTCGTTACACCTTAAATATCCCAGGAAAGACAAAAATGGATAAAGAAGTTGTGGTCCTTATGTACAATGGAATATCACTCAGCCATGAAATCAACGTCATAATGCTAGTAGCAGCAAGATGAGTGGATTTAGGTAGGACGATTCTAAATGAAATAAGTCACACAGAAAATGACACTTATCATAAGATATCACTTATAGAGGGAATGTAAAAACCGCTACCCTTGAACTGAATTACAAAACAGAGCAGAGTCACACGTTTAGAAAGCACACTATGGCTGCTTAAGGGGAAAGGTGAGGTGGTGTGATGCATAAAACAAGCTTTTCAAATTAGCTCAGATACTGTTCCATAAACCCAATAGGTAATAGACAAGACCTACTCCTTGCACAGTGAATTGGACTCAACACCCCCTATTCACCGCCCAAGAATCTATCTGACTAGTAAGAATCTTAAAACCTATGTATTGATATCTCTCTGTAAGTGAGTCAAGTGGGTGTAAAGCGGCATAAACACAGCAGTGAAAAGCAGCTAAACCCCATTATAAAAGTCAATTACTTTTAAAAACCCGTGAAACAAAGACAGTGAAAGAGAGAGAAATTCTTACACAATTCGTTCAGGGGCTGTGATGACACCTGGATTGACCATATCTAGACCCACAGCTGACTGAGACATAAGGGTGGACACTCATGGGGCTGAGAGGTTTGGTGAGGTTGGGTGAGGAAACGCAGACCCTTTAAAGTAATACTGCGTGGTACCCATCCCATGGGTCCCAAATCTCCAGGTTCAAGGGCATCTTCCTACATCGAAAACATGCATGAGAAACCCAGAAGATGGTACACCGTGTGATCGGGAAAGGTTTCCAAAACGCACCTCATTTCTCATCTCCTTGTTCTCGGGTTCGCCATTCCATCCGCTTTACTAGCAATCTCCCTCCTTGGAGAATCAGCACCTTTAACCTCCTGTTCCGTAGAGGTTGCAATTTGTCCTGAGGATGAACGGGAAGAGGGGGAACCAATGAGAAACTAGCTCTAGGTGTAGGGACAGGAAAAGGTCACTCTATTTTCTCATCAGGAAGAAGAATTAACCACAGGCTCAGCCTGCCGGCCGGAACCAAAATAGGGCCTGAAGCAATCCTGCGCTTTTGAGGCCAGCTCCCAAGAAAGCGAGTTGAAAAATGGAGCTCAGGGGCACTGCAATTCACAAACCTGCAGACTTATAAATGATAACTCTCGTCCACAAATATATTGAGGGAAGGTAACGAAGAGGAGTTGAAAGCAAGGCAGAATTGAAGGAAACAGATTTCAGGAGGGAGATTCGAATCGCCTTTAAAGCACAGGAAAAGCGGCAAAACCTCGACAATGATGCCCTTGGCCAAAAAGGGCGTATGCGTTTTTTCCTGAATATATTCAGGAAAAAACGCATACGCCCTTTTTGGCCAACCAAGCAACCTGGAAAGGCAAATCAGCGCTACAAAGAAGTCTCGCTTCCCATCAGTCAAAAGGGCCCTGCTGAATAAAGTGTCAAAACCAGAAATGCAGGACAGGCCATGGAGAAATGGGAGCCTTGCTACGCTGATGGGCGGGACGTAAATTGCCAACAGCCACTCTGGAGAAGTGTACGGTATGTCCTGAAACATCTAAAAAACTCAGCTTAGAGAGCATAGGGCACTTCCACTCATGGGCGTATAAATTGGGAAAACTAAAAATCAGCAAGACACAGGCACCCCAAAGTTTAGGGCTGCTCTGTTGAAAAGAACCTCCACTTCGTTACACCTTAAATATCCCAGGAAAGACAAAAATGGATAAAGAAGTTGTGGTCCTTATGTACAATGGAATATCACTCAGCCATGAAATCAACGTCATAATGCTAGTAGCAGCAAGATGAGTGGATTTAGGTAGGACGATTCTAAATGAAATAAGTCACACAGAAAATGACACTTATCATAAGATATCACTTATAGAGGGAATGTAAAAACCGCTACCCTTGAACTGAATTACAAAACAGAGCAGAGTCACACGTTTAGAAAGCACACTATGGCTGCTTAAGGGGAAAGGTGAGGTGGTGTGATGCATAAAACAAGCTTTTCAAATTAGCTCAGATACTGTTCCATAAACCCAGTAGGTAATAGACAAGACCTACTCATTGCACAGTGAATTGGACTCAACACCCCCTATTCACCGCCCAAGAATCTATCTGACTAGTAAGAATCTTAAAACCTATGTATTGATATCTCTCTGTAAGTGAGTCAAGTGGGTGTAAAGCGGCATAAACACAGCAGTGAAAAGCAGCTAAACCCCATTATAAAAGTCAATTACTTTTAAAAACCCGTGAAACAAAGACAGTGAAAGAGAGAGAAATTCTTACACAATTCGTTCAGGGGCTGTGATGACACCTGGATTGACCATATCTAGACCCACAGCTGACTGAGACATAAGGGTGGACACTCATGGGGCTGAGAGGTTTGGTGAGGTTGGGTGAGGAAACGCAGACCCTTTAAAGTAATACTGCGTGGTACCCATCCCATGGGTCCCAAATCTCCAGGTTCAAGGGCATCTTCCTACATCGAAAACATGCATGAGAAACCCAGAAGATGGTACACCGTGTGATCGGGAAAGGTTTCCAAAACGCACCTCATTTCTCATCTCCTTGTTCTCGGGTTCGCCATTCCATCCGCTTTACTAGCAATCTCCCTCCTTGGAGAATCAGCACCTTTAACCTCCTGTTCCGTAGAGGTTGCAATTTGTCCTGAGGATGAACGGGAAGAGGGGGAACCAATGAGAAACTAGCTCTAGGTGTAGGGACAGGAAAAGGTCACTCTATTTTCTCATCAGGAAGAAGAATTAACCACAGGCTCAGCCTGCCGGCCGGAACCAAAATAGGGCCTGAAGCAATCCTGCGCTTTTGAGGCCAGCTCCCAAGAAAGCGAGTTGAAAAATGGAGCTCAGGGGCACTGCAATTCACAAACCTGCAGACTTATAAATGATAACTCTCGTCCACAAATATATTGAGGGAAGGTAACGAAGAGGAGTTGAAAGCAAGGCAGAATTGCAGGAAACAGATTTCAGGAGGGAGATTCGAATCGCCTTTAAAGCACAGGAAAAGCGGCAAAACCTCGACAATGATGCCCTTGGCCAAAAAGGGCGTATGCGTTTTTTCCTGAATATATTCAGGAAAAAACGCATACGCCCTTTTTGGCCAAGCAAGCAACCTGGAAAGGCAAATCAGCGCTACAAAGAAGTCTCGCTTCCCATCAGTCAAAAGGGCCCTGCTGAATAAAGTGTCAAAACCAGAAATGCAGGACAGGCCATGGAGAAATGGGAGCCTTGCTACGCTGATGGGCGGGACGTAAATTGCCAACAGCCACTCTGGAGAAGTGTACGGTATGTCCTGAAACATCTAAAAAACTCAGCTTAGAGAGCATAGGGCACTTCCACTCATGGGCGTATAAATTGGGAAAACTAAAAATCAGCAAGACACAGGCACCCCAAAGTTTAGGGCTGCTCTGTTGAAAAGAACCTCCACTTCGTTACACCTTAAATATCCCAGGAAAGACAAAAATGGATAAAGAAGTTGTGGTCCTTATGTACAATGGAATATCACTCAGCCATGAAATCAACGTCATAATGCTAGTAGCAGCAAGATGAGTGGATTTAGGTAGGACGATTCTAAATGAAATAAGTCACACAGAAAATGACACTTATCATAAGATATCACTTATAGAGGGAATGTAAAAACCGCTACCCTTGAACTGAATTACAAAACAGAGCAGAGTCACACGTTTAGAAAGCACACTATGGCTGCTTAAGGGGAAAGGTGAGGTGGTGTGATGCATAAAACAAGCTTTTCAAATTAGCTCAGATACTGTTCCATAAACCCAATAGGTAATAGACAAGACCTACTCCTTGCACAGTGAATTGGACTCAACACCCCCTATTCACCGCCCAAGAATCTATCTGACTAGTAAGAATCTTAAAACCTATGTATTGATATCTCTCTGTACGTGAGTCAAGTGGGTGTAAAGCGGCATAAACACAGCAGTGAAAAGCAGCTAAACCCCATTATAAAAGTCAATTACTTTTAAAAACCCGTGAAACAAAGACAGTGAAAGAGAGAGAAATTCTTACACAATTCGTTCAGGGGCTGTGATGACACCTGGATTGACCATATCTAGACCCACAGCTGACTGAGACATAAGGGTGGACACTCATGGGGCTGAGAGGTTTGGTGAGGTTGGGTGAGGAAACGCAGACCCTTTAAAGTAATACTGCGTGGTACCCATCCCATGGGTCCCAAATCTCCAGGTTCAAGGGCATCTTCCTACATCGAAAACATGCATGAGAAACCCAGAAGATGGTACACCGTGTGATCGGGAAAGGTTTCCAAAACGCACCTCATTTCTCATCTCCTTGTTCTCGGGTTCGCCATTCCATCCGCTTTACTAGCAATCTCCCTCCTTGGAGAATCAGCACCTTTAACCTCCTGTTCCGTAGAGGTTGCAATTTGTCCTGAGGATGAACGGGAAGAGGGGGAACCAATGAGAAACTAGCTCTAGGTGTAGGGACAGGAAAAGGTCACTCTATTTTCTCATCAGGAAGAAGAATTAACCACAGGCTCAGCCTGCCGGCCGGAACCAAAATAGGGCCTGAAGCAATCCTGCGCTTTTGAGGCCAGCTCCCAAGAAAGCGAGTTGAAAAATGGAGCTCAGGGGCACTGCAATTCACAAACCTGCAGACTTATAAATGATAACTCTCGTCCACAAATATATTGAGGGAAGGTAACGAAGAGGAGTTGAAAGCAAGGCAGAATTGCAGGAAACAGATTTCAGGAGGGAGATTCGAATCGCCTTTAAAGCACAGGAAAAGCGGCAAAACCTCGACAATGATGCCCTTGGCCAAAAAGGGCGTATGCGTTTTTTCCTGAATATATTCAGGAAAAAACGCATACGCCCTTTTTGGCCAAGCAAGCAACCTGGAAAGGCAAATCAGCGCTACAAAGAAGTCTCGCTTCCCATCAGTCAAAAGGGCCCTGCTGAATAAAGTGTCAAAACCAGAAATGCAGGACAGGCCATGGAGAAATGGGAGCCTTGCTACGCTGATGGGCGGGACGTAAATTGCCAACAGCCACTCTGGAGAAGTGTACGGTATGTCCTGAAACATCTAAAAAACTCAGCTTAGAGAGCATAGGGCACTTCCACTCATGGGCGTATAAATTGGGAAAACTAAAAATCAGCAAGACACAGGCACCCCAAAGTTTAGGGCTGCTCTGTTGAAAAGAACCTCCACTTCGTTACACCTTAAATATCCCAGGAAAGACAAAAATGGATAAAGAAGTTGTGGTCCTTATGTACAATGGAATATCACTCAGCCATGAAATCAACGTCATAATGATAGTAGCAGCAAGATGAGTGGATTTAGGTAGGACGATTCTAAATGAAATAAGTCACACAGAAAATGACACTTATCATAAGATATCACTTATAGAGGGAATGTAAAAACCGCTACCCTTGAACTGAATTACAAAACAGAGCAGAGTCACACGTTTAGAAAGCACACTATGGCTGCTTAAGGGGAAAGGTGAGGTGGTGTGATGCATAAAACAAGCTTTTCAAATTAGCTCAGATACTGTTCCATAAACCCAATAGGTAATAGACAAGACCTACTCCTTGCACAGTGAATTGGACTCAACACCCCCTATTCACCGCCCAAGAATCTATCTGACTAGTAAGAATCTTAAAACCTATGTATTGATATCTCTCTGTACGTGAGTCAAGTGGGTGTAAAGCGGCATAAACACAGCAGTGAAAAGCAGCTAAACCCCATTATAAAAGTCAATTACTTTTAAAAACCCGTGAAACAAAGACAGTGAAAGAGAGAGAAATTCTTACACAATTCGTTCAGGGGCTGTGATGACACCTGGATTGACCATATCTAGACCCACAGCTGACTGAGACATAAGGGTGGACACTCATGGGGCTGAGAGGTTTGGTGAGGTTGGGTGAGGAAACGCAGACCCTTTAAAGTAATACTGCGTGGTACCCATCCCATGGGTCCCAAATCTCCAGGTTCAAGGGCATCTTCCTACATCGAAAACATGCATGAGAAACCCAGAAGATGGTACACCGTGTGATCGGGAAAGGTTTCCAAAACGCAACTCATTTCTCATCTCCTTGTTCTCGGGTTCGCCATTCCATCCGCTTTACTAGCAATCTCCCTCCTTGGAGAATCAGCACCTTTAACCTCCTGTTCCGTACAGGTTGCAATTTGTCCTGAGGATGAACGGGAAGAGGGGGAACCAATGAGAAACTAGCTCTAGGTGTAGGGACAGGAAAAGGTCACTCTATTTTCTCATCAGGAAGAAGAATTAACCACAGGCTCAGCCTGCCGGCCGGAACCAAAATAGGGCCTGAAGCAATCCTGCGCTTTTGAGGCCAGCTCCCAAGAAAGCGAGTTGAAAAATGGAGCTCAGGGGCACTGCAATTCACAAACCTGCAGACTTATAAATGATAACTCTCGTCCACAAATATATTGAGGGAAGGTAACGAAGAGGAGTTGAAAGCAAGGCAGAATTGCAGGAAACAGATTTCAGGAGGGAGATTCGAATCGCCTTTAAAGCACAGGAAAAGCGGCAAAACCTCGACAATGATGCCCTTGGCCAAAAAGGGCGTATGCGTTTTTTCCTGAATATATTCAGGAAAAAACGCATACGCCCTTTTTGGCCAACCAAGCAACCTGGAAAGGCAAATCAGCGCTACAAAGAAGTCTCGCTTCCCATCAGTCAAAAGGGCCCTGCTGAATAAAGTGTCAAAACCAGAAATGCAGGACAGGCCATGGAGAAATGGGAGCCTTGCTACGCTGATGGGCGGGACGTAAATTGCCAACAGCCACTCTGGAGAAGTGTACGGTATGTCCTGAAACATCTAAAAAACTCAGCTTAGAGAGCATAGGGCACTTCCACTCATGGGCGTATAAATTGGGAAAACTAAAAATCAGCAAGACACAGGCACCCCAAAGTTTAGGGCTGCTCTGTTGAAAAGCACCTCCACTTCGTTACACCTTAAATATCCCAGGAAAGACAAAAATGGATAAAGAAGTTGTGGTCCTTATGTACAATGGAATATCACTCAGCCATGAAATCAACGTCATAATGCTAGTAGCAGCAAGATGAGTGGATTTAGGTAGGACGATTCTAAATGAAATAAGTCACACAGAAAATGACACTTATCATAAGATATCACTTATAGAGGGAATGTAAAAACCGCTACCCTTGAACTGAATTACAAAACAGAGCAGAGTCACACGTTTAGAAAGCACACTATGGCTGCTTAAGGGGAAAGGTGAGGTGGTGTGATGCATAAAACAAGCTTTTCAAATTAGCTCAGATACTGTTCCATAAACCCAAAAGGTAATAGACAAGACCTACTCCTTGCACAGTGAATTGGACTCAACACCCCCTATTCACCGCCCAAGAATCTATCTGACTAGTAAGAATCTTAAAACCTATGTATTGATATCTCTCTGTAAGTGAGTCAAGTGGGTGTAAAGCGGCATAAACACAGCAGTGAAAAGCAGCTAAACCCCATTATAAAAGTCAATTACTTTTAAAAACCCGTGAAACAAAGACAGTGAAAGAGAGAGAAATTCTTACACAAATCGTTCAGGGGCTGTGATGACTTCTGGATTGACCATATCTAGACCCACAGCTGACTGAGACATAAGGGTGGACACTCATGGGGCTGAGAGGTTTGGTGAGGTTGGGTGAGGAAACGCAGACCCTTTAAAGTAATACTGCGTGGTACCCATCCCATGGGTCCCAAATCTCCAGGTTCAAGGGCATCTTCCTACATCGAAAACATGCATGAGAAACCCAGAAGATGGTACACCGTGTGATCGGGAAAGGTTTCCAAAACGCAACTCATTTCTCATCTCCTTGTTCTCGGGTTCGCCATTCCATCCGCTTTACTAGCAATCTCCCTCCTTGGAGAATCAGCACCTTTAACCTCCTGTTCCGTACAGGTTGCAATTTGTCCTGAGGATGAACGGGAAGAGGGGGAACCAATGAGAAACTAGCTCTAGGTGTAGGGACAGGAAAAGGTCACTCTATTTTCTCATCAGGAAGAAGAATTAACCACAGGCTCAGCCTGCCGGCCGGAACCAAAATAGGGCCTGAAGCAATCCTGCGCTTTTGAGGCCAGCTCCCAAGAAAGCGAGTTGAAAAATGGAGCTCAGGGGCACTGCAATTCACAAACCTGCAGACTTATAAATGATAACTCTCGTCCACAAATATATTGAGGGAAGGTAACGAAGAGGAGTTGAAAGCAAGGCAGAATTGCAGGAAACAGATTTCAGGAGGGAGATTCGAATCGCCTTTAAAGCACAGGAAAAGCGGCAAAACCTCGACAATGATGCCCTTGGCCAAAAAGGGCGTATGCGTTTTTTCCTGAATATATTCAGGAAAAAACGCATACGCCCTTTTTGGCCAACCAAGCAACCTGGAAAGGCAAATCAGCGCTACAAAGAAGTCTCGCTTCCCATCAGTCAAAAGGGCCCTGCTGAATAAAGTGTCAAAACCAGAAATGCAGGACAGGCCATGGAGAAATGGGAGCCTTGCTACGCTGATGGGCGGGACGTAAATTGCCAACAGCCACTCTGGAGAAGTGTACGGTATGTCCTGAAACATCTAAAAAACTCAGCTTAGAGAGCATAGGGCACTTCCACTCATGGGCGTATAAATTGGGAAAACTAAAAATCAGCAAGACACAGGCACCCCAAAGTTTAGGGCTGCTCTGTTGAAAAGCACCTCCACTTCGTTACACCTTAAATATCCCAGGAAAGACAAAAATGGATAAAGAAGTTGTGGTCCTTATGTACAATGGAATATCACTCAGCCATGAAATCAACGTCATAATGCTAGTAGCAGCAAGATGAGTGGATTTAGGTAGGACGATTCTAAATGAAATAAGTCACACAGAAAATGACACTTATCATAAGATATCACTTATAGAGGGAATGTAAAAACCGCTACCCTTGAACTGAATTACAAAACAGAGCAGAGTCACACGTTTAGAAAGCACACTATGGCTGCTTAAGGGGAAAGGTGAGGTGGTGTGATGCATAAAACAAGCTTTTCAAATTAGCTCAGATACTGTTCCATAAACCCAATAGGTAATAGACAAGACCTACTCCTTGCACAGTGAATTGGACTCAACACCCCCTATTCACCGCCCAAGAATCTATCTGACTAGTAAGAATCTTAAAACCTATGTATTGATATCTCTCTGTAAGTGAGTCAAGTGGGTGTAAAGCGGCATAAACACAGCAGTGAAAAGCAGCTAAACCCCATTATAAAAGTCAATTACTTTTAAAAACCCGTGAAACAAAGACAGTGAAAGAGAGAGAAATTCTTACACAATTCGTTCAGGGGCTGTGATGACTTCTGGATTGACCATATCTAGACCCACAGCTGACTGAGACATAAGGGTGGACACTCATGGGGCTGAGAGGTTTGGTGAGGTTGGGTGAGGAAACGCAGACCCTTTAAAGTAATACTGCGTGGTACCCATCCCATGGGTCCCAAATCTCCAGGTTCAAGGGCATCTTCCTACATCGAAAACATGCATGAGAAACCCAGAAGATGGTACACCGTGTGATCGGGAAAGGTTTCCAAAACGCACCTCATTTCTCATCTCCTTGTTCTCGGGTTCACCATTCCATCCGCTTTACTAGCAATCTCCCTCCTCGGAGAATCAGCACCTTTAACCTCCTGTTCCGTACAGGTTGCAATTTGTCCTGAGGATGAACGGGAAGAGGGGGAACCAATGAGAAACTAGCTCTAGGTGTAGGGACAGGAAAAGGTCACTCTATTTTCTCATCAGGAAGAAGAATTAACCACAGGCTCAGCCTGCCGGCCGGAACCAAAATAGGGCCTGAAGCAATCCTGCGCTTTTGAGGCCAGCTCCCAAGAAAGCGAGTTGAAAAATGGAGCTCAGGGGCACTGCAATTCACAAACCTGCAGACTTATAAATGACAACTCTCGTCCACAAATATATTGAGGGACGGTAACGAAGAGGAGTTGAAAGCAAGGCAGAATTGCAGGAAACAGATTTCAGGAGGGAGATTCCAATCACCTTTAAAGCACAGGAAAAGCGGCAAAACCTCGACAATGATGCCCTTGGCCAAAAAGGGCGTATGCGTTTTTTCCTGAATATATTCAGGAAAAAACGCATACGCCCTTTTTGGCCAACCAAGCAACCTGGAAAGGCAAATCAGCGCTACAAAGAAGTCTCGCTTCCCATCAGTCAAAAGGGCCCTGCTGAATAAAGTGTCAAAACCAGAAATGCAGGACAGGCCATGGAGAAATGGGAGCCTTGCTACGCTGATGGGCGGGACGTAAATTGCCAACAGCCACTCTGGAGAAGTGTACGGTATGTCCTGAAACATCTAAAAAACTCAGCTTAGAGAGCATAGGGCACTTCCACTCATGGGCGTATAAATTGGGAAAACTAAAAATCAGCAAGACACAGGCACCCCAAAGTTTAGGGCTGCTCTGTTGAAAAGAACCTCCACTTCGTTACACCTTAAATATCCCAGGAAAGACAAAAATGGATAAAGAAGTTGTGGTCCTTATGTACAATGGAATATCACTCAGCCATGAAATCAACGTCATAATGCTAGTAGCAGCAAGATGAGTGGATTTAGGTAGGACGATTCTAAATGAAATAAGTCACACAGAAAATGACACTTATCATAAGATATCACTTATAGAGGGAATGTAAAAACCGCTACCCTTGAACTGAATTACAAAACAGAGCAGAGTCACACGTTTAGAAAGCACACTATGGCTGCTTAAGGGGAAAGGTGAGGTGGTGTGATGCATAAAACAAGCTTTTCAAATTAGCTCAGATACTGTTCCATAAACCCAATAGGTAATAGACAAGACCTACTCCTTGCACAGTGAATTGGACTCAACACCCCCTATTCACCGCCCAAGAATCTATCTGACTAGTAAGAATCTTAAAACCTATGTATTGATATCTCTCTGTAAGTGAGTCAAGTGGGTGTAAAGCGGCATAAACACAGCAGTGAAAAGCAGCTAAACCCCATTATAAAAGTCAATTACTTTTAAAAACCCGTGAAACAAAGACAGTGAAAGAGAGAGAAATTCTTACACAATTCGTTCAGGGGCTGTGATGACTTCTGGATTGACCATATCTAGACCCACAGCTGACTGAGACATAAGGGTGGACACTCATGGGGCTGAGAGGTTTGGTGAGGTTGGGTGAGGAAACGCAGACCCTTTAAAGTAATACTGCGTGGTACCCATCCCATGGGTCCCAAATCTCCAGGTTCAAGGGCATCTTCCTACATCGAAAACATGCATGAGAAACCCAGAAGATGGTACACCGTGTGATCGGGAAAGGTTTCCAAAACGCACCTCATTTCTCATCTCCTTGTTCTCGGGTTCGCCATTCCATCCGCTTTACTAGCAATCTCCCTCCTCGGAGAATCAGCACCTTTAACCTCCTGTTCCGTACAGGTTGCAATTTGTCCTGAGGATGAACGGGAAGAGGGGGAACCAATGAGAAACTAGCTCTAGGTGTAGGGACAGGAAAAGGTCACTCTATTTTCTCATCAGGAAGAAGAATTAACCACAGGCTCAGCCTGCCGGCCGGAACCAAAATAGGGCCTGAAGCAATCCTGCGCTTTTGAGGCCAGCTCCCAAGAAAGCGAGTTGAAAAATGGAGCTCAGGGGCACTGCAATTCACAAACCTGCAGACTTATAAATGACAACTCTCGTCCACAAATATATTGAGGGACGGTAACGAAGAGGAGTTGAAAGCAAGGCAGAATTGCAGGAAACAGATTTCAGGAGGGAGATTCCAATCACCTTTAAAGCACAGGAAAAGCGGCAAAACCTCGACAATGATGCCCTTGGCCAAAAAGGGCGTATGCGTTTTTTCCTGAATATATTCAGGAAAAAACGCATACGCCCTTTTTGGCCAACCAAGCAACCTGGAAAGGCACATCAGCGCTACAAAGAAGTCTCGCTTCCCATCAGTCAAAAGGGCCCTGCTGAATAAAGTGTCAAAACCAGAAATGCAGGACAGGCCATGGAGAAATGGGAGCCTTGCTACGCTGATGGGCGGGACGTAAATTGCCAACAGCCACTCTGGAGAAGTGTACGGTATGTCCTGAAACATCTAAAAAACTCAGCTTAGAGAGCATAGGGCACTTCCACTCATGGGCGTATAAATTGGGAAAACTAAAAATCAGCAAGACACAGGCACCCCAAAGTTTAGGGCTGCTCTGTTGAAAAGAACCTCCACTTCGTTACACCTTAAATATCCCAGGAAAGACAAAAATGGATAAAGAAGTTGTGGTCCTTATGTACAATGGAATATCACTCAGCCATGAAATCAACGTCATAATTCTAGTAGCAGCAAGATGAGTGGATTTAGGTAGGACGATTCTAAATGAAATAAGTCACACAGAAAATGACACTTATCATAAGATATCACTTATAGAGGGAATGTAAAAACCGCTACCCTTGAACTGAATTACAAAACAGAGCAGAGTCACACGTTTAGAAAGCACACTATGGCTGCTTAAGGGGAAAGGTGAGGTGGTGTGATGCATAAAACAAGCTTTTCAAATTAGCTCAGATACTGTTCCATAAACCCAATAGGTAATAGACAAGACCTACTCCTTGCACAGTGAATTGGACTCAACACCCCCTATTCACCGCCCAAGAATCTATCTGACTAGTAAGAATCTTAAAACCTATGTATTGATATCTCTCTGTAAGTGAGTCAAGTGGGTGTAAAGCGGCATAAACACAGCAGTGAAAAGCAGCTAAACCCCATTATAAAAGTCAATTACTTTTAAAAACCCGTGAAACAAAGACAGTGAAAGAGAGAGAAATTCTTACACAATTCGTTCAGGGGCTGTGATGACACCTGGATTGACCATATCTAGACCCACAGTTGATTGAGACATAAGGGTGGACACTCTTGGGGCTGAGAGGTTTGGTGAGGTTGGGTGAGGAAACGCAGACCCTTTAAAGTAATACTGCGTGGTACCCATCCCATGGGTCCCAAATCTCCTGGTTCAAGGGCATCTTCCTACATCGAAAACATGCATGAGAAACCCAGAAGATGGTACACCGTGTGATCGGGAAAGGTTTCCAAAACGCACCTCATTTCTCATCTCCTTGTTCTCGGGTTCGCCATTCCATCCGCTTTACTAGCAATCTCCCTCCTTGGAGAATCAGCACCTTTAACCTCCTGTTCCGTACAGGTTGCAATTTGTCCTGAGGATAAACGGGAAGAGGGGGAACCAATGAGAAACTAGCTCTAGGTGTAGGGACAGGAAAAGGTCACTCTATTTTCTCATCAGGAAGAAGAATTAACCACAGGCTCAGCCTGCCGGCCGGAACCAAAATAGGGCCTGAAGCAATCCTGCGCTTTTGAGGCCAGCTCCCAAGAAAGCGAGTTGAAAAATGGAGCTCAGGGGCACTGCAATTCACAAACCTGCAGACTTATAAATGACAACTCTCGTCCACAAATATATTGAGGGACGGTAACGAAGAGGAGTTGAAAGCAAGGCAGAATTGCAGGAAACAGATTTCAGGAGGGAGATTCCAATCACCTTTAAAGCACAGGAAAAGCGGCAAAACCTCGACAATGATGCCCTTGGCCAAAAAGGGCGTATGCGTTTTTTCCTGAATATATTCAGGAAAAAACGCATACGCCCTTTTTGGCCAACCAAGCAACCTGGAAAGGCAAATCAGCGCTACAAAGAAGTCTCGCTTCCCATCAGTCAAAAGGGCCCTGCTGAATAAAGTGTCAAAACCAGAAATGCAGGACAGGCCATGGAGAAATGGGAGCCTTGCTACGCTGATGGGCGGGACGTAAATTGCCAACAGCCACTCTGGAGAAGTGTACGGTATGTCCTGAAACATCTAAAAAACTCAGCTTAGAGAGCATAGGGCACTTCCACTCATGGGCGTATAAATTGGGAAAACTAAAAATCAGCAAGACACAGGCACCCCAAAGTTTAGGGCTGCTCTGTTGAAAAGAACCTCCACTTCGTTACACCTTAAATATCCCAGGAAAGACAAAAATGGATAAAGAAGTTGTGGTCCTTATGTACAATGGAATATCACTCAGCCATGAAATCAACGTCATAATTCTAGTAGCAGCAAGATGAGTGGATTTAGGTAGGACGATTCTAAATGAAATAAGTCACACAGAAAATGACACTTATCATAAGATATCACTTATAGAGGGAATGTAAAAACCGCTACCCTTGAACTGAATTACAAAACAGAGCAGAGTCACACGTTTAGAAAGCACACTATGGCTGCTTAAGGGGAAAGGTGAGGTGGTGTGATGCATAAAACAAGCTTTTCAAATTAGCTCAGATACTGTTCCATAAACCCAATAGGTAATAGACAAGACCTACTCCTTGCACAGTGAATTGGACTCAACACCCCCTATTCACCGCCCAAGAATCTATCTGACTAGTAAGAATCTTAAAACCTATGTATTGATATCTCTCTGTAAGTGAGTCAAGTGGGTGTAAAGCGGCATAAACACAGCAGTGAAAAGCAGCTAAACCCCATTATAAAAGTCAATTACTTTTAAAAACCCGTGAAACAAAGACAGTGAAAGAGAGAGAAATTCTTACACAATTCGTTCAGGGGCTGTGATGACACCTGGATTGACCATATCTAGACCCACAGTTGATTGAGACATAAGGGTTGACACTCTTGGGGCTGAGAGGTTTGGTGAGGTTGGGTGAGGAAACGCAGACCCTTTAAAGTAATACTGCGTGGTACCCATCCCATGGGTCCCAAATCTCCTGGTTCAAGGGCATCTTCCTACATCGAAAACATGCATGAGAAACCCAGAAGATGGTACACCGTGTGATCGGGAAAGGTTTCCAAAACGCACCTCATTTCTCATCTCCTTGTTCTCGGGTTCGCCATTCCATCCGCTTTACTAGCAATCTCCCTCCTTGGAGAATCAGCACCTTTAACCTCCTGTTCCGTACAGGTTGCAATTTGTCCTGAGGATAAACGGGAAGAGGGGGAACCAATGAGAAACTAGCTCTAGGTGTAGGGACAGGAAAAGGTCACTCTATTTTCTCATCAGGAAGAAGAATTAACCACAGGCTCAGCCTGCCGGCCGGAACCAAAATAGGGCCTGAAGCAATCCTGCGCTTTTGAGGCCAGCTCCCAAGAAAGCGAGTTGAAAAATGGAGCTCAGGGGCACTGCAATTCACAAACCTGCAGACTTATAAATGACAACTCTCGTCCACAAATATATTGAGGGACGGTAACGAAGAGGAGTTGAAAGCAAGGCAGAATTGCAGGAAACAGATTTCAGGAGGGAGATTCCAATCACCTTTAAAGCACAGGAAAAGCGGCAAAACCTCGACAATGATGCCCTTGGCCAAAAAGGGCGTATGCGTTTTTTCCTGAATATATTCAGGAAAAAACGCATACGCCCTTTTTGGCCAACCAAGCAACCTGGAAAGGCAAATCAGCGCTACAAAGAAGTCTCGCTTCCCATCAGTCAAAAGGGCCCTGCTGAATAAAGTGTCAAAACCAGAAATGCAGGACAGGCCATGGAGAAATGGGAGCCTTGCTACGCTGATGGGCGGGACGTAAATTGCCAACAGCCACTCTGGAGAAGTGTACGGTATGTCCTGAAACATCTAAAAAACTCAGCTTAGAGAGCATAGGGCACTTCCACTCATGGGCGTATAAATTGGGAAAACTAAAAATCAGCAAGACACAGGCACCCCAAAGTTTAGGGCTGCTCTGTTGAAAAGAACCTCCACTTCGTTACACCTTAAATATCCCAGGAAAGACAAAAATGGATAAAGAAGTTGTGGTCCTTATGTACAATGGAATATCACTCAGCCATGAAATCAACGTCATAATTCTAGTAGCAGCAAGATGAGTGGATTTAGGTAGGACGATTCTAAATGAAATAAGTCACACAGAAAATGACACTTATCATAAGATATCACTTATAGAGGGAATGTAAAAACCGCTACCCTTGAACTGAATTACAAAACAGAGCAGAGTCACACGTTTAGAAAGCACACTATGGCTGCTTAAGGGGAAAGGTGAGGTGGTGTGATGCATAAAACAAGCTTTTCAAATTAGCTCAGATACTGTTCCATAAACCCAATAGGTAATAGACAAGACCTACTCCTTGCACAGTGAATTGGACTCAACACCCCCTATTCACCGCCCAAGAATCTATCTGACTAGTAAGAATCTTAAAACCTATGTATTGATATCTCTCTGTAAGTGAGTCAAGTGGGTGTAAAGCGGCATAAACACAGCAGTGAAAAGCAGCTAAACCCCATTATAAAAGTCAATTACTTTTAAAAACCCGTGAAACAAAGACAGTGAAAGAGAGAGAAATTCTTACACAATTCGTTCAGGGGCTGTGATGACACCTGGATTGACCATATCTAGACCCACAGTTGATTGAGACATAAGGGTGGACACTCTTGGGGCTGAGAGGTTTGGTGAGGTTGGGTGAGGAAACGCAGACCCTTTAAAGTAATACTGCGTGGTACCCATCCCATGGGTCCCAAATCTCCTGGTTCAAGGGCATCTTCCTACATCGAAAACATGCATGAGAAACCCAGAAGATGGTACACCGTGTGATCGGGAAAGGTTTCCAAAACGCACCTCATTTCTCATCTCCTTGTTCTCGGGTTCGCCATTCCATCCGCTTTACTAGCAATCTCCCTCCTTGGAGAATCAGCACCTTTAACCTCCTGTTCCGTACAGGTTGCAATTTGTCCTGAGGATAAACGGGAAGAGGGGGAACCAATGAGAAACTAGCTCTAGGTGTAGGGACAGGAAAAGGTCACTCTATTTTCTCATCAGGAAGAAGAATTAACCACAGGCTCAGCCTGCCGGCCGGAACCAAAATAGGGCCTGAAGCAATCCTGCGCTTTTGAGGCCAGCTCCCAAGAAATCGAGTTGAAAAATGGAGCTCAGGGGCACTGCAATTCACAAACCTGCAGACTTATAAATGACAACTCTCGTCCACAAATATATTGAGGGACGGTAACGAAGAGGAGTTGAAAGCAAGGCAGAATTGCAGGAAACAGATTTCAGGAGGGAGATTCCAATCACCGTTAAAGCACAGGAAAAGCGGCAAAACCTCGACAATGATGCCCTTGGCCAAAAAGGGCGTATGCGTTTTTTCCTGAATATATTCAGGAAAAAACGCATACGCCCTTTTTGGCCAACCAAGCAACCTGGAAAGGCAAATCAGCGCTACAAAGAAGTCTCGCTTCCCATCAGTCAAAAGGGCCCTGCTGAATAAAGTGTCAAAACCAGAAATGAACTACAGGCCATGGAGAAATGGGAGCCTTGCTACGCTGATGGGCGGGACGTAAATTGCCAACAGCCACTCTGGAGAAGTGTACGGTATGTCCTGAAACATCTAAAAAACTCAGCTTAGAGAGCATAGGGCACTTCCACTCATGGGCGTATAAATTGGGAAAACTAAAAATCAGCAAGACACAGGCACCCCAAAGTTTAGGGCTGCTCTGTTGAAAAGAACCTCCACTTCGTTACAACTTAAATATCCCAGGAAACACAAAAATGGATAAAGAAGTTGTGGTCCTTATGTACAATGGAATATCACTCAGCCATGAAATCAACGTCATAATGCTAGTAGCAGCAAGATGAGTGGATTTAGGTAGGACGATTCTAAATGAAATAAGTCACACAGAAAATGACACTTATCATAAGATATCACTTATAGAGGGAATGTAAAAACCGCTACCCTTGAACTGAATTACAAAACAGAGCAGAGTCACACGTTTAGAAAGCACACTATGGCTGCTTAAGGGGAAAGGTGAGGTGGTGTGATGCATAAAACAAGCTTTTCAAATTAGCTCAGATACTGTTCCATAAACCCAATAGGTAATAGACAAGACCTACTCCTTGCACAGTGAATTGGACTCAACACCCCCTATTCACCGCCCAAGAATCTATCTGACTAGTAAGAATCTTAAAACCTATGTATTGATATCTCTCTGTAAGTGAGTCAAGTGGGTGTAAAGCGGCATAAACACAGCAGTGAAAAGCAGCTAAACCCCATTGTAAAAGTCAATTACTTTTAAAAACCCGTGAAACAAAGACAGTGAAAGAGAGAGAAATTCTTACACAATTCGTTCAGGGGCTGTGATGACACCTGGATTGACCATATCTAGACCCACAGTTGATTGAGACATAAGGGTGGACACTCTTGGGGCTGAGAGGTTTGGTGAGGTTGGGTGAGGAAACGCAGACCCTTTAAAGTAATACTGCGTGGTACCCATCCCATGGGTCCCAAATCTCCTGGTTCAAGGGCATCTTCCTACATCGAAAACATGCATGAGAAACCCAGAAGATGGTACACCGTGTGATCGGGAAAGGTTTCCAAAACGCACCTCATTTCTCATCTCCTTGTTCTCGGGTTCGCCATTCCATCCGCTTTACTAGCAATCTCCCTCCTTGGAGAATCAGCACCTTTAACCTCCTGTTCCGTACAGGTTGCAATTTGTCCTGAGGATGAACGGGAAGATGGGGAACCAATGAGAAACTAGCTCTAGGTGTAGGGACAGGAAAAGGTCACTCTATTTTCTCATCAGGAAGAAGAATTAACCACAGGCTCAGCCTGCCGCCCGGAACCAAAATAGGGCCTGAAGCAATCCTGCGCTTTTGAGGCCAGCTCCCAAGAAAGCGAGTTGAAAAATGGAGCTCAGGGGCACTGCAATTCACAAACCTGCAGACTTATAAATGATAACTCTCGTCCACAAATATATTGAGGGAAGGTAACGAAGAGGAGTTGAAAGCAAGGCAGAATTGCAGGAAACAGATTTCAGGAGGGAGATTCGAATCGCCTTTAAAGCACAGGAAAAGCGGCAAAACCTCGACAATGATGCCCTTGGCCAAAAAGGGCGTATGCGTTTTTTCCTGAATATATTCAGGAAAAAACGCATACGCCCTTTTTGGCCAACCAAGCAACCTGGAAAGGCAAATCAGCGCTACAAAGAAGTCTCGCTTCCCATCAGTCAAAAGGGCCCTGCTGAATAAAGTGTCAAAACCAGAAATGCAGGACAGGCCATGGAGAAACGGGAGCCTTGCTACGCTGATGGGCGGGACGTAAATTGCCAACAGCCACTCTTGAGAAGTGTACGGTATGTCCTGAAACATCTAAGAAACTCAACTTAGAGAGCATAGGGCACTTCCACTCATGGGCGTACAAATTGGGAAAACTAAAAATCAACAAGACACAGGCATCCCAAAGTTTAGGGCTGCTCTGTTGACAAGAACCTCCACTTCGTTACACCTTAAATATCCCAGGAAAGAGAAAAATGGATAAAGAAGTTGTGGTCCTTATGTACAATGGAATATCACTCAGCCATGAAATCAACGTCATAAGGCTAGTAGCAGCATGATGAGTGGATTTAGGTATGACGATTCGAAGTGAAATAAGTCACACAGAAAAAGACACTTATCATAAGATATCACTTATAGAGGGAATGTAAAAACCGCTACCCTTGAACTGAATTACAAAACAGAACAGAGACACACGTTTAGAAAACACACTATGGCTGCTTAACGGTAAAGGTGAGGTGGGGTGATGCATAAAACAAGGGTTTCAAATTAGCTCAGACACCGTTCCATAAACCCAATAGGTAATAGACAAGACCTACTCCTTGCTCAGTGAATTGGACTCAACACCCCCTATTCACCGCCCAAGAATATATCTGACTAGTAAGAATCTTAAAACCTATGTATTGATATCTCTCTGTAAGTGAGTCAAGTGGGTGTAAAGCGACAGAAACACAGCAGTGAAAAGCAGCTAAACCCCATTATAAAAGTCAATTACTTTTAAAAACCCGTGAAACAAAGACAGTGAAAGAGAGAGAAATTCTTACAAAATTCGTTCAGGGGCTGTGATGCCACCTGGATTGACCATATCTAGACCCACAGCTGATTGAGACATAAGGGTGGACACTCATGGGGCTGAGAGATTTGGTGAGGTTGGGTGAGGAAACGCAGACCCTTTAAAGTAATACTGCGTGGTACCCATCCCATGGGTCCCAAATCTCCAGGTTCAAGGGCATCTTCCTACATCGAAAACATGCATGAGAAACACAGAAGACGGTACACCGTGTGATCGGGAAAGGTTTCTAAAACGCACCTCATTTCTCATCTCCTTGTGCTCGGGTTCGCCATTCCAGCCGCTTCACTAGCAATCTGCTTCCTTGGAGAATCAGCACCTTTAACCTCCTGTTCTGTACAGGTTGCAATTTGTCTTGAGGATGAACGGGAAGAGGGGGAACCAATGAGAGACTAGCTCTAGGTGTAGGGACAGGCACAGGTCACTCTATTTTCTCATCAGGAAGAAGAATTAACCACAGGCTCAGCATGCCGGCCGGAACCAAAATAGGGCCTGAAGCAATCTTGCGCTTTTGAGGCCAGCTCCCAAGAAAGCGAGTTGAAAAATGGAGCTCAGGGGCATTGCAATTCACAAACCTGCAGACTTATAAATGATAACTCTCGTCCACAAATATATTGAGGGAAGGCAACGAAGAGGATTTGAAAGCAAGGCAGAATTGCAGGAAACACATTTCAGGAGGGAGATTCGAATCGCCTTTAAAGCACAGGTAAAGCGGCAAAACCTCGACAATGATGCCCTTGGCCAAAAAGGGCGTATGCGTTTTTTCCTGAATATGTTCAGGAAAAAACGCATACGCCCTTTTTGGCCAACCAAGCAACCTGGAAAGGCAAATCAGCGCTACAAAGAAGTCTCGCTTCCCATCGGTCAAAAGGGCCATGCTGAATAAAGTGTCAAAACCAGAAATGCAGGACAGGCCATGGAGAAACGGGAGCCTGGCTACGCTGATGGGCGGGATGTAAATTGCCAACAGCTACTCTGGAGAAGTGTACGGTGTGTCCTGAAACATCTAAAAAACTCAGCTTAGAGAGCATAGGGCACTTCCACTCATGGGCGTATAAATTGGCAAATCTAAAAATCAGCAAGACACAGGCTCCCCAAAGTTTAGGGCTGCTCTGTTGACAAGAACCTCCACTTCGTTACACCTTAAATATCCCAGGAAAGACAAAAATGGATAAAGAAGTTGTGGTCCTTATGTACAATAGAATATCACTCAGCCATGAAATCAACGTCATAATGCTAGTAGCAGCAAGATGAGTGGATTTAGGTAGGACGATTCTAAATGAAATAAGTCACACAGAAAATGACACTTATCATAAGATATCACTTATAGAGGGAATGTAAAAACCGCTACCCTTGAACTGAATTACAAAACAGAGCAGAGTCACACGTTTAGAAAGCACACTATGGCTGCTTAAGGGGAAATGTGAGGTGGTGTGATGCATAAAACAAGCTTTTCAAATTAGCTCAGATACTGTTCCATAAACCCAATAGGTAATAGACAAGACCTACTCCTTGCTCAGTGAATTGGACTCAACACCCCCTATTCACCGCCCAAGAATCTATCTGACTAGTAAGAATCTTAAAACCTATGTATTGATATCTCTCTGTAAGTGAGTCAAGTGGGTGTAAAGCGGCATAAACACAGCAGTGAAAAGCAGCTAAACCCCATTATAAAAGTCAATTACTTTTAAAAACCCGTGAAACAAAGACAGTGAAAGAGAGAGAAATTCTTACACAATTCGTTCAGGGGCTGTGAAGCCACCTGGATTGACCATATCTAGACCCACAGCTGACTGAGACATAAGGGTGGACATTCTTGGGGCTGAGAGGTTTGGTGAGGTTGGGTGAGGAAACGCAGACCCTTTAAAGTAATACTGCGTGGTACCCATCCCATGGGTCCCAAATCTCCTGGTTCAAGGGCATCTTCCTACATCGAAAACATGCATGAGAAACCCAGAAGATGGTACACCGTGTGATCGGGAAAGGTTTCCAAAACGCACCTCATTTCTCATCTCCTTGTTCTCGGGTTCGCCATTCCATCCGCTTTACTAGCAATCTCCCTCCTTGGAGAATCAGCACCTTTAACCTCCTGTTCCGTACAGGTTGCAATTTGTCCTGAGGATAAACGGGAAGAGGGGGAACCAATGAGAAACTAGCTCTAGGTGTAGGGACAGGAAAAGGTCACTCTATTTTCTCATCAGGAAGAAGAATTAACCACAGGCTCAGCCTGCCGGCCGGAACCAAAATAGGGCCTGAAGCAATCCTGCGCTTTTGAGGCCAGCTCCCAAGAAAGCGAGTTGAAAAATGGAGCTCAGGGGCACTGCAATTCACAAACCTGCAGACTTATAAATGACAACTCTCGTCCACAAATATATTGAGGGACGGTAACGAAGAGGAGTTGAAAGCAAGGCAGAATTGCAGGAAACAGATTTCAGGAGGGAGATTCCAATCACCGTTAAAGCACAGGAAAAGCGGCAAAACCTCGACAATGATGCCCTTGGCCAAAAAGGGCGTATGCGTTTTTTCCTGAATATATTCAGGAAAAAACGCATACGCCCTTTTTGGCCAACCAAGCAACCTGGAAAGGCAAATCAGCGCTACAAAGAAGTCTCGCTTCCCATCAGTCAAAAGGGCCCTGCTGAATAAAGTGTCAAAACCAGAAATGAACTACAGGCCATGGAGAAATGGGAGCCTTGCTACGCTGATGGGCGGGACGTAAATTGCCAACAGCCACTCTGGAGAAGTGTACGGTATGTCCTGAAACATCTAAAAAACTCAGCTTAGAGAGCATAGGGCACTTCCACTCATGGGCGTATAAATTGGGAAAACTAAAAATCAGCAAGACACAGGCACCCCAAAGTTTAGGGCTGCTCTGTTGAAAAGAACCTCCACTTCGTTACACCTTAAATATCCCAGGAAACACAAAAATGGATAAAGAAGTTGTGGTCCTTATGTACAATGGAATATCACTCAGCCATGAAATCAACGTCATAATGCTAGTAGCAGCAAGATGAGTGGATTTAGGTAGGACGATTCTAAATGAAATAAGTCACACAGAAAATGACACTTATCATAAGATATCACTTACAGAGGGAATGTAAAAACCGCTACCCTTGAACTGAATTACAAAACAGAGCAGAGTCACACGTTTAGAAAGCACACTATGGCTGCTTAAGGGGAAAGGTGAGGTGGTGTGATGCATAAAACAAGCTTTTCAAATTAGCTCAGATACTGTTCCATAAACCCAATAGGTAATAGACAAGACCTACTCCTTGCACAGTGAATTGGACTCAACACCCCCTATTCACCGCCCAAGAATCTATCTGACTAGTAAGAATCTTAAAACCTATGTATTGATATCTCTCTGTAAGTGAGTCAAGTGGGTGTAAAGCGGCATAAACACAGCAGTGAAAAGCAGCTAAACCCCATTGTAAAAGTCAATTACTTTTAAAAACCCGTGAAACAAAGACAGTGAAAGAGAGAGAAATTCTTACACAATTCGTTCAGGGGCTGTGATGACACCTGGATTGACCATATCTAGACCCACAGTTGATTGAGACATAAGGGTGGACACTCTTGGGGCTGAGAGGTTTGGTGAGGTTGGGTGAGGAAACGCAGACCCTTTAAAGTAATACTGCGTGGTACCCATCCCATGGGTCCCAAATCTCCTGGTTCAAGGGCATCTTCCTACATCGAAAACATGCATGAGAAACCCAGAAGATGGTACACCGTGTGATCGGGAAAGGTTTCCAAAACGCACCTCATTTCTCATCTCCTTGTTCTCGGGTTCGCCATTCCATCCGCTTTACTAGCAATCTCCCTCCTTGGAGAATCAGCACCTTTAACCTCCTGTTCCGTACAGGTTGCAATTTGTCCTGAGGATGAACGGGAAGATGGGGAACCAATGAGAAACTAGCTCTAGGTGTAGGGACAGGAAAAGGTCACTCTATTTTCTCATCAGGAAGAAGAATTAACCACAGGCTCAGCCTGCCGCCCGGAACCAAAATAGGGCCTGAAGCAATCCTGCGCTTTTGAGGCCAGCTCCCAAGAAAGCGAGTTGAAAAATGGAGCTCAGGGGCACTGCAATTCACAAACCTGCAGACTTATAAATGATAACTCTCGTCCACAAATATATTGAGGGAAGGTAACGAAGAGGAGTTGAAAGCAAGGCAGAATTGCAGGAAACAGATTTCAGGAGGGAGATTCGAATCGCCTTTAAAGCACAGGAAAAGCGGCAAAACCTCGACAATGATGCCCTTGGCCAAAAAGGGCGTATGCGTTTTTTCCTGAATATATTCAGGAAAAAACGCATACGCCCTTTTTGGCCAACCAAGCAACCTGGAAAGGCAAATCAGCGCTACAAAGAAGTCTCGCTTCCCATCAGTCAAAAGGGCCCTGCTGAATAAAGTGTCAAAACCAGAAATGCAGGACAGGCCATGGAGAAACGGGAGCCTTGCTACGCTGATGGGCGGGACGTAAATTGCCAACAGCCACTCTTGAGAAGTGTACGGTATGTCCTGAAACATCTAAGAAACTCAACTTAGAGAGCATAGGGCACTTCCACTCATGGGCGTACAAATTGGGAAAACTAAAAATCAACAAGACACAGGCACCCCAAAGTTTAGGGCTGCTCTGTTGACAAGAACCTCCACTTCGTTACACCTTAAATATCCCAGGAAAGAGAAAAATGGATAAAGAAGTTGTGGTCCTTATGTACAATGGAATATCACTCAGCCATGAAATCAACGTCATAAGGCTAGTAGCAGCATGATGAGTGGATTTAGGTATGACGATTCGAAGTGAAATAAGTCACACAGAAAAAGACACTTATCATAAGATATCACTTATAGAGGGAATGTAAAAACCGCTACCCTTGAACTGAATTACAAAACAGAACAGAGACACACGTTTAGAAAACACACTATGGCTGCTTAACGGTAAAGGTGAGGTGGGGTGATGCATAAAACAAGGGTTTCAAATTAGCTCAGACACCGTTCCATAAACCCAATAGGTAATAGACAAGACCTACTCCTTGCTCAGTGAATTGGACTCAACACCCCCTATTCACCGCCCAAGAATATATCTGACTAGTAAGAATCTTAAAACCTATGTATTGATATCTCTCTGTAAGTGAGTCAAGTGGGTGTAAAGCGACAGAAACACAGCAGTGAAAAGCAGCTAAACCCCATTATAAAAGTCAATTACTTTTAAAAACCCGTGAAACAAAGACAGTGAAAGAGAGAGAAATTCTTACAAAATTCGTTCAGGGGCTGTGATGCCACCTGGATTGACCATATCTAGACCCACAGCTGATTGAGACATAAGGGTGGACACTCATGGGGCTGAGAGATTTGGTGAGGTTGGGTGAGGAAACGCAGACCCTTTAAAGTAATACTGCGTGGTACCCATCCCATGGGTCCCAAATCTCCAGGTTCAAGGGCATCTTCCTACATCGAAAACATGCATGAGAAACACAGAAGACGGTACACCGTGTGATCGGGAAAGGTTTCTAAAACGCACCTCATTTCTCATCTCCTTGTGCTCGGGTTCGCCATTCCAGCCGCTTCACTAGCAATCTGCTTCCTTGGAGAATCAGCACCTTTAACCTCCTGTTCTGTACAGGTTGCAATTTGTCTTGAGGATGAACGGGAAGAGGGGGAACCAATGAGAGACTAGCTCTAGGTGTAGGGACAGGCACAGGTCACTCTATTTTCCCATCAGGAAGAAGAATTAACCACAGGCTCAGCCTGCCGCCCGGGACCAGAATAGGGCCTGAAGCAATCCTGCGCTTTTGCGGCCAGCTCCCAAGAAAGCGAGTTGAAAAATGGAGCTCAGGGGCACTGCAATTCACAAACCTGCAGACTTATAAATGATAGCTCTCGTCCACAAATATATTGAGGGAAGGCAACGAAGAGGATTTGAAAGCAAGGCAGAATTGCAGGAAACACATTTCAGGAGGGAGATTCGAATCGCCTTTAAAGCACAGGAAAAGGGGCAAAACCTCGACAATGACGCCCTTGGCCAAAAAGGGCGTATGCGTTTTTTCCTGAATATATTCAGGAAAAAACGCATACGCCCTTTTTGGCCAACCAAGCAACCTGGAAAGGCAAATCAGCGCTACAAAGAAGACTCGCTTCCCATCGGTCAAAAGGGCCATGCTGAATAAAGTGTCAAAACCAGAAATGCAGGACAGGCCATGGAGAAACGGGAGCCAGGCTACGCTGATGGGCGGGATGTAAATTGCCAACAGCCACTCTGGAGAAGTGTACGGTGTGTCCTGAAACATCTAAAAAACTCAGCTTAGAGAGCATAGGGCACTTCCACTCATGGGCGTATAAATTGGGAAAACTAAAAATCAGCAAGACACAGGCTCCCCAAAGTTTAGGGCTGCTCTGTTGACAAGAACCTCCACTTCGTTACACCTTAAATATCCCAGGAAAGACAAAAATGGATAAAGAAGTTGTGGTCCTTATGTACAATAGAATATCACTCAGCCATGAAATCAACGTCATAATGCTAGTAGCAGCAAGATGAGTGGATTTAGGTAGGACGATTCTAAATGAAATAAGTCACACAGAAAATGACACTTATCATAAGATATCACTTATAGAGGGAATGTAAAAACCGCTACCCTTGAACTGAATTACAAAACAGAGCAGAGTCACACGTTTAGAAAGCACACTATGGCTGCTTAAGGGGAAAGGTGAGGTGGTGTGATGCATAAAACAAGCTTTTCAAATTAGCTCAGATACTGTTCCATAAACCGAATAAGTAATAGACAAGACCTACTCCTTGCTCAGTGAATTGGACTCAACACCCCCTATTCACCGCCCAAGAATATATCTGACTAGTAAGAATCTTAAAACCTATGTATTGATATCTCTCTGTAAGTGAGTCAAGTGGGTGTAAAGCGGCATAAACACAGCAGTGAAAAGCAGCTAAACCCCATTATAAAAGTCAATTACTTTTAAAAACCCGTGAAACAAAGACAGTGAAAGAGAGAGAAATTCTTACACAATTCGTTCAGGGGCTGTGAAGCCACCTGGATTGACCATATCTAGACCCACAGCTGACTGAGACATAAGGGTGGACATTCTTGGGGCTGAGAGGTTTGGTGAGGTTGGGTGAGGAAACGCAGACCCTTTAAAGTAATACTGCGTGGTACCCATCCCATGGGTCTCAAATCTCCAGGTTCAAGGGCATCTTCCGACATCGAAAACATGCATGAGAAACCCAGAAGATGGTACACCGTGTGATCGGGAAAGGTTTCCAAAACGCACCTCATTTCTCATCTCCTTGTTCTCGGGTTCGCCATTCCATCCGCTTTACTAGCAATCTCCCTCCTTGGAGAATCAGCACCTTTAACCTCCTGTTCCGTACAGGTTGCAATTTGTCCTGAGGATGAACAGGAAGAGGGGGAAACAATGAGAGACTAGGTCTAGGTGTTGGGACAGGCACAGGTCACTCTATTTTCCCATCAGGAAGAAGAATTAACCACAGGCTCAGCCTGCCGCCCGGGACCAGAATAGGGCCTGAAGCAATCCTGCGCTTTTGCGGCCAGCTCCCAAGAAAGCGAGTTGAAAAATGGAGCTCAGGGGCACTGCAATTCACAAACCTGCAGACTTATAAATGATAGCTCTCGTCCACAAATATATTGAGGGAAGGCAACGAAGAGGATTTGAAAGCAAGGCAGAATTGCAGGAAACACATTTCAGGAGGGAGATTCGAATCGCCTTTAAAGCACAGGAAAAGGGGCAAAACCTCGACAATGACGCCCTTGGCCAAAAAGGGCGTATGCGTTTTTTCCTGAATATATTCAGGAAAAAACGCATACGCCCTTTTTGGCCAACCAAGCAACCTGGAAAGGCAAATCAGCGCTACAAAGAAGACTCGCTTCCCATCGGTCAAAAGGGCCATGCTGAATAAAGTGTCAAAACCAGAAATGCAGGACAGGCCATGGAGAAACGGGAGCCAGGCTACGCTGATGGGCGGGATGTAAATTGCCAACAGCCACTCTGGAGAAGTGTACGGTGTGTCCTGAAACATCTAAAAAACTCAGCTTAGAGAGCATAGGGCACTTCCACTCATGGGCGTATAAATTGGGAAAACTAAAAATCAGCAAGACACAGGCTTCCCAAAGTTTAGGGCTGCTCTGTTGACAAGAACCTCCACTTCGTTACACCTTAAATATCCCAGGAAAGACAAAAATGGATAAAGAAGTTGTGGTCCTTATGTACAATAGAATATCACTCAGCCATGAAATCAACGTCATAATGCTAGTAGCAGCAAGATGAGTGGATTTAGGTAGGACGATTCTAAATGAAATAAGTCACACAGAAAATGACACTTATCATAAGATATCACTTATAGAGGGAATGTAAAAACCGCTACCCTTGAACTGAATTACAAAACAGAGCAGAGTCACACGTTTAGAAAGCACACTATGGCTGCTTAAGGGGAAAGGTGAGGTGGTGTGATGCATAAAACAAGCTTTTCAAATTAGCTCAGATACTGTTCCATAAACCGAATAGGTAATAGACAAGACCTACTCCTTGCTCAGTGAATTGGACTCAACACCCCCTATTCACCGCCCAAGAATATATCTGACTAGTAAGAATCTTAAAACCTATGTATTGATATCTCTCTGTAAGTGAGTCAAGTGGGTGTAAAGCGGCATAAACACAGCAGTGAAAAGCAGCTAAACCCCATTATAAAAGTCAATTACTTTTAAAAACCCGTGAAACAAAGACAGTGAAAGAGAGAGAAATTCTTACACAATTCGTTCAGGGGCTGTGAAGCCACCTGGATTGACCATATCTAGACCCACAGCTGACTGAGACATAAGGGTGGACATTCTTGGGGCTGAGAGGTTTGGTGAGGTTGGGTGAGGAAACGCAGACCCTTTAAAGTAATACTGCGTGGTACCCATCCCATGGGTCTCAAATCTCCAGGTTCAAGGGCATCTTCCGACATCGAAAACATGCATGAGAAACCCAGAAGATGGTACACCGTGTGATCGGGAAAGGTTTCCAAAACGCACCTCATTTCTCATCTCCTTGTTCTCGGGTTCGCCATTCCATCCGCTTTACTAGCAATCTCCCTCCTTGGAGAATCAGCACCTTTAACCTCCTGTTCCGTACAGGTTGCAATTTGTCCTGAGGATGAACAGGAAGAGGGGGAACCAATGAGAGACTAGGTCTAGGTGTTGGGACAGGCACAGGTCACTCTATTTTCCCATCAGGAAGAAGAATTAACCACAGGCTCAGCCTGCCGCCCGGGACCAGAATAGGGCCTGAAGCAATCCTGCGCTTTTGCGGCCAGCTCCCAAGAAAGCGAGTTGAAAAATGGAGCTCAGGGGCACTGCAATTCACAAACCTGCAGACTTATAAATGATAGCTCTCGTCCACAAATATATTGAGGGAAGGCAACGAAGAGGATTTGAAAGCAAGGCAGAATTGCAGGAAACACATTTCAGGAGGGAGATTCGAATCGCCTTTAAAGCACAGGAAAAGGGGCAAAACCTCGACAATGACGCCCTTGGCCAAAAAGGGCGTATGCGTTTTTTCCTGAATATATTCAGGAAAAAACGCATACGCCCTTTTTGGCCAACCAAGCAACCTGGAAAGGCAAATCAGCGCTACAAAGAAGACTCGCTTCCCATCGGTCAAAAGGGCCATGCTGAATAAAGTGTCAAAACCAGAAATGCAGGACAGGCCATGGAGAAACGGGAGCCAGGCTACGCTGATGGGCGGGATGTAAATTGCCAACAGCCACTCTGGAGAAGTGTACGGTGTGTCCTGAAACATCTAAAAAACTCAGCTTAGAGAGCATAGGGCACTTCCACTCATGGGCGTATAAATTGGGAAAACTAAAAATCAGCAAGACACAGGCTCCCCAAAGTTTAGGGCTGCTCTGTTGACAAGAACCTCCACTTCGTTACACCTTAAATATCCCAGGAAAGACAAAAATGGATAAAGAAGTTGTGGTCCTTATGTACAATAGAATATCACTCAGCCATGAAATCAACGTCATAATGCTAGTAGCAGCAAGATGAGTGGATTTAGGTAGGACGATTCTAAATGAAATAAGTCACACAGAAAATGACACTTATCATAAGATATCACTTATAGAGGGAATGTAAAAACCGCTACCCTTGAACTGAATTACAAAACAGAGCAGAGTCACACGTTTAGAAAGCACACTATGGCTGCTTAAGGGGAAAGGTGAGGTGGTGTGATGCATAAAACAAGCTTTTCAAATTAGCTCAGATACTGTTCCATAAACCGAATAGGTAATAGACAAGACCTACTCCTTGCTCAGTGAATTGGACTCAACACCCCCTATTCACCGCCCAAGAATATATCTGACTAGTAAGAATCTTAAAACCTATGTATTGATATCTCTCTGTAAGTGAGTCAAGTGGGTGTAAAGCGGCATAAACACAGCAGTGAAAAGCAGCTAAACCCCATTATAAAAGTCAATTACTTTTAAAAACCCGTGAAACAAAGACAGTGAAAGAGAGAGAAATTCTTACACAATTCGTTCAGGGGCTGTGAAGCCGCCTGGATTGACCATATCTAGACCCACAGCTGACTGAGACATAAGGGTGGACATTCTTGGGGCTCAGAGGTTTGGTGAGGTTGGGTGAGGAAACGCAGACCCTTTAAAGTAATACTGCGTGGTACCCATCCCATGGGTCTCAAATCTCCAGGTTCAAGGGCATCTTCCGACATCGAAAACATGCATGAGAAACCCAGAAGATGGTACACCGTGTGATCGGGAAAGGTTTCCAAAACGCACCTCATTTCTCATCTCCTTGTTCTCGGGTTCGCCATTCCATCCGCTTTACTAGCAATCTCCCTCCTTGGAGAATCAGCACCTTTAACCTCCTGTTCCGTACAGGTTGCAATTTGTCCTGAGGATGAACAGGAAGAGGGGGAACCAATGAGAGACTAGGTCTAGGTGTTGGGACAGGCACAGGTCACTCTATTTTCCCATCAGGAAGAAGAATTAACCACAGGCTCAGCCTGCCGCCCGGGACCAGAATAGGGCCTGAAGCAATCCTGCGCTTTTGCGGCCAGCTCCCAAGAAAGCGAGTTGAAAAATCGAGCTCAGGGGCACTGCAATTCACAAACCTGCAGACTTATAAATGATAGCTCTCGTCCACAAATATATTGAGGGAAGGCAACGAAGAGGAGTTGAAAGCAAGGCAGAATTGCAGGAAACAGATTTCAGGAGGGAGATTCGAATCGCCTTTAAAGCACAGGAAAAGCGGCAAAAGCTCGACAATGATGCCCTTGGCCAAAAAGGGCGTATGCGGTTTTTCCTGAATATATTCAGGAAAAAACGCATACGCCCTTTTTGGCCAACCAAGCAACCTGGAAAGGCAAATCATTGCTACAAAGAAGTCTCGCTTCCCATCGGTCAAAAGGGCCCTGCTGAATAAAGTGTCAAAACCAGAAATGCAGGACAGGCCATGGAGAAATGGGAGCCTTGCTACGCTGATGGGCGGGACGTAAATTGCCAACAGCCACTCTGGAGAAGTGTACGGTATGTCCTGAAACATCTAAAAAACTCAGCTTAGAGAGCATAGGGCAATTCCACTCATGGGCGTATAAATTGGGAAAACTAAAAATCAGCAAGACACAGGCACCCCAAAGTTTAGGGCTGCTCTGTTGACAAGAACCTCCACTTCGTTACACCTTAAATATCCCAGGAAAGACAAAAATGGATAAAGAAGTTGTGGTCCTTATGTACAATAGAATATCATTCAGCCATGAAATCAACGTCTTAATGCTAGTAGCAGCAAGATGAGTGGATTTAGGTAGGACGATTCCAAATGAAATAAGTCACACAGAAAATGACACTTATCATAAGATATCACTTATAGAGGGAATGTAAAAACCGCTACCCTTGAACTGAATTACAAAACAGAACAGAGACACACGTTTAGAAAAAACACTATGGCTGCTTAACGGTAAAGGTGAGGTGGGGTGATGCATAAAACAAGGGTTTCAAATTAGCTCAGATACCGTTCCATAAACTCAATAGGTAATAGACAAGACCTACTCCTTGCTCAGTGAATTGGATTCAACAACCCCTATACACCGCCCAAGAATATATCTGACTAGTAAGAATCTTAAAACCTATGTATTGATATCTCTCTGTAAGTGAGTCAAGTGGGTGTAAAGCGGCAGAAACACAGCAGTGAAAAGCAGCTAAACCCCATTATAAAAATCAATTACTTTTAAAAACCCATGAAACAAAGACAGTGAAAGAGAGAGAAATTCTTACAAAATTCGTTCAGGGGCTGTGATGCCACCTGGATTGACCATATCTAGACCCACAGCTGATTGAGACATAAGGGTGGACACTCATGGGGCTGAGAGGTTTGGTGAGGTTGGGTGAGGAAACGCAGACCCTTTAAAGTAATACTGCGTGGTACCCATCCCATGGGTCCCAAATCTCCAGGTTCAAGGGCATCTTCCTACATCGAAAACATGCATGAGAAACCCAGAAGACGGTACACCGTGTGATCGGGAAAGGTTTCTAAAACGCACCTCATTTCTCATCTCCTTGTGCTCGGGTTCGCCATTCCAGCCACTTCACTAGCAACCTGCCTCCTTGGAGAATCAGCACCTTTAACCTCCTGTTCCGTACAGGTTGCAATTTGTCCTGAGGATGAACAGGAAGAGGGGGAACCAATGAGAGACTAGGTCTAGGTGTTGGGACAGGCACAGGTCACTCTATTTTCCCATCAGGAAGAAGAATTAACCACAGGCTCAGCCTGCCGCCCGGGACCAGAATAGGGCCTGAAGCAATCCTGCGCTTTTGCGGCCAGCTCCCAAGAAAGCGAGTTGAAAAATGGAGCTCAGGGGCACTGCAATTCACAAACCTGCAGACTTATAAATGATAGCTCTCGTCCACAAATATATTGAGGGAAGGCAACGAAGAGGATTTGAAAGCAAGGCAGAATTGCAGGAAACACATTTCAGGAGGGAGATTCGAATCGCCTTTAAAGCACAGGAAAAGGGGCAAAACCTCGACAATGACGCCCTTGGCCAAAAAGGGCGTATGCGTTTTTTCCTGAATATATTCAGGAAAAAACGCATACGCCCTTTTTGGCCAACCAAGCAACCTGGAAAGGCAAATCAGCGCTACAAAGAAGACTCGCTTCCCATCGGTCAAAAGGGCCATGCTGAATAAAGTGTCAAAACCAGAAATGCAGGACAGGCCATGGAGAAACGGGAGCCAGGCTACGCTGATGGGCGGGATGTAAATTGCCAACAGCCACTCTGGAGAAGTGTACGGTGTGTCCTGAAACATCTAAAAAACTCAGCTTAGAGAGCATAGGGCACTTCCACTCATGGGCGTATAAATTGGGAAAACTAAAAATCAGCAAGTCACAGGCTCCCCAAAGTTTAGGGCTGCTCTGTTGACAAGAACCTCCACTTCGTTACACCTTAAATATCCCAGGAAAGACAAAAATGGATAAAGAAGTTGTGGTCCTTATGTACAATAGAATATCACTCAGCCATGAAATCAACGTCATAATGCTAGTAGCAGCAAGATGAGTGGATTTAGGTAGGACGATTCTAAATGAAATAAGTCACACAGAAAATGACACTTATCATAAGATATCACTTATAGAGGGAATGTAAAAACCGCTACCCTTGAACTGAATTACAAAACAGAGCAGAGTCACACGTTTAGAAAGCACACTATGGCTGCTTAAGGGGAAAGGTGAGGTGGTGTGATGCATAAAACAAGCTTTTCAAATTAGCTCAGATACTGTTCCATAAACCGAATAGGTAATAGACAAGACCTACTCCTTGCTCAGTGAATTGGACTCAACACCCCCTATTCACCGCCCAAGAATATATCTGACTAGTAAGAATCTTAAAACCTATGTATTGATATCTCTCTGTAAGTGAGTCAAGTGGGTGTAAAGCGGCATAAACACAGCAGTGAAAAGCAGCTAAACCCCATTATAAAAGTCAATTACTTTTAAAAACCCGTGAAACAAAGACAGTGAAAGAGAGAGAAATTCTTACACAATTCGTTCAGGGGCTGTGAAGCCGCCTGGATTGACCATATCTAGACCCACAGCTGACTGAGACATAAGGGTGGACATTCTTGGGGCTGAGAGGTTTGGTGAGGTTGGGTGAGGAAACGCAGACCCTTTAAAGTAATACTGCGTGGTACCCATCCCATGGGTCTCAAATCTCCAGGTTCAAGGGCATCTTCCGACATCGAAAACATGCATGAGAAACCCAGAAGATGGTACACCGTGTGATCGGGAAAGGTTTCCAAAACGCACCTCATTTCTCATCTCCTTGTTCTCGGGTTCGCCATTCCATCCGCTTTACTAGCAATCTCCCTCCTTGGAGAATCAGCACCTTTAACCTCCTGTTCCGTACAGGTTGCAATTTGTCCTGAGGATGAACAGGAAGAGGGGGAACCAATGAGAGACTAGGTCTAGGTGTTGGGACAGGCACAGGTCACTCTATTTTCCCATCAGGAAGAAGAATTAACCACAGGCTCAGCCTGCCGCCCGGGACCAGAATAGGGCCTGAAGCAATCCTGCGCTTTTGCGGCCAGCTCCCAAGAAAGCGAGTTGAAAAATGGAGCTCAGGGGCACTGCAATTCACAAACCTGCAGACTTATAAATGATAGCTCTCGTCCACAAATATATTGAGGGAAGGCAACGAAGAGGAGTTGAAAGCAAGGCAGAATTGCAGGAAACAGATTTCAGGAGGGAGATTCGAATCGCCTTTAAAGCACAGGAAAAGCGGCAAAAGCTCGACAATGATGCCCTTGGCCAAAAAGGGCGTATGCGGTTTTTCCTGAATATATTCAGGAAAAAACGCATACGCCCTTTTTGGCCAACCAAGCAACCTGGAAAGGCAAATCATTGCTACAAAGAAGTCTCGCTTCCCATCGGTCAAAAGGGCCCTGCTGAATAAAGTGTCAAAACCAGAAATGCAGGACAGGCCATGGAGAAATGGGAGCCTTGCTACGCTGATGGGCGGGACGTAAATTGCCAACAGCCACTCTGGAGAAGTGTACGGTATGTCCTGAAACATCTAAAAAACTCAGCTTAGAGAGCATAGGGCAATTCCACTCATGGGCGTATAAATTGGGAAAACTAAAAATCAGCAAGACACAGGCACCCCAAAGTTTAGGGCTGCTCTGTTGACAAGAACCTCCACTTCGTTACACCTTAAATATCCCAGGAAAGACAAAAATGGATAAAGAAGTTGTGGTCCTTATGTACAATAGAATATCATTCAGCCATGAAATCAACGTCTTAATGCTAGTAGCAGCAAGATGAGTGGATTTAGGTAGGACGATTCCAAATGAAATAAGTCACACAGAAAATGACACTTATCATAAGATATCACTTATAGAGGGAATGTAAAAACCGCTACCCTTGAACTGAATTACAAAACAGAACAGAGACACACGTTTAGAAAAAACACTATGGCTGCTTAACGGTAAAGGTGAGGTGGGGTGATGCATAAAACAAGGGTTTCAAATTAGCTCAGATACCGTTCCATAAACTCAATAGGTAATAGACAAGACCTACTCCTTGCTCAGTGAATTGGATTCAACAACCCCTATACACCGCCCAAGAATATATCTGACTAGTAAGAATCTTAAAACCTATGTATTGATATCTCTCTGTAAGTGAGTCAAGTGGGTGTAAAGCGGCAGAAACACAGCAGTGAAAAGCAGCTAAACCCCATTATAAAAATCAATTACTTTTAAAAACCCATGAAACAAAGACAGTGAAAGAGAGAGAAATTCTTACAAAATTCGTTCAGGGGCTGTGATGCCACCTGGATTGACCATATCTAGACCCACAGCTAATTGAGACATAAGGGTGGACACTCATGGGGCTGAGAGGTTTGGTGAGGTTGGGTGAGGAAACGCAGACCCTTTAAAGTAATACTGCGTGGTACCCATCCCATGGGTCCCAAATCTCCAGGTTCAAGGGCATCTTCCTACATCGAAAACATGCATGAGAAACCCAGAAGACGGTACACCGTGTGATCGGGAAAGGTTTCTAAAACGCACCTCATTTCTCATCTCCTTGTGCTCGGGTTCGCCATTCCAGCCACTTCACTAGCAACCTGCCTCCTTGGAGAATCAGCACCTTTAACCTCCTGTTCCGTACAGGTTGCAATTTGTCCTGAGGATGAACAGGAAGAGGGGGAACCAATGAGAGAATAGCTCTAGGTGTAGGGACAGGCACAGGTCACTCTATTTTCTCATCAGGAGGAAGAATTAACCACAGGCTCAGCCTGCCGGCCGGAACCAAAATATGGCCTGAAGCAATCCTGCGCTTTTGAGGCCAGCTCCCAAGAAAGCGAGTTGAAAAATGGAGCTCAGGGGCACTGCAATTCACAAACCTGCAGACTTATAAATGATAACTCTCGTCCACAAATATATTGAGGGAAGGCAACGAAGAGGATTTGAAAGCAAGGCAGAATTGCAGGAAACACATTTCAGGAGGGAGATTCGAATCGCCTTTAAAGCACAGGAAAAGGGGTAAAACCTCGACAATGACGCCCTTGGCCAAAAAGGGCGTATGCGTTTTTTCCTGAATATATTCAGGAAAAAACGCATACGCCCTTTTTGGCCAACCAAGCAACCTGGAAAGGCAAATCAGCGCTACAAAGAAGACTCGCTTCCCATCGGTCAAAAGGGCCATGCTGAATAAAGTGTCAAAACCAGAAATGCAGGACAGTCCATGGAGAAACGGGAGCCTGGCTACGCTGATGGGCGGGATGTAAATTGCCAACAGCCACTCTGGAGAAGTGTACGGTGTGTCCTGAAACATCTAAAAAACTCAGCTTAGAGAGCATAGGGCACTTCCACTCATGGGCGTATAAATTGGGAAAACTAAAAATCAGCAAGACACAGGCTCCCCAAAGTTTAGGGCTGCTCTGTTGACAAGAACCTCCACTTCGTTACACCTTAAATATCCCAGGAAAGACAAAAATGGATAAAGAAGTTGTGGTCCTTATGTACAATAGAATATCACTCAGCCATGAAATCAACGTCATAATGCTAGTAGCAGCAAGATGAGTGGATTTAGGTAGGACGATTCTAAATGAAATAAGTCACACAGAAAATGACACTTATCATAAGATATCACTTATAGAGGGAATGTAAAAACCGCTACCCTTGAACTGAATTACAAAACAGAGCAGAGTCACACGTTTAGAAAGCACACTATGGCTGCTTAAGGGGAAAGGTGAGGTGGTGTGATGCATAAAACAAGCTTTTCAAATTAGCTCAGATACTGTTCCATAAACCGAATAGGTAATAGACAAGACCTACTCCTTGCTCAGTGAATTGGACTCAACACCCCCTATTCAACGCCCAGAATCTATCTGACTAGTAAGAATCTTAAAACCTATGTATTGATATCTCTCTGTAAGTGAGTCAAGTGGGTGTAAAGCGGCATAAACACAGCAGTGAAAAGCAGCTAAACCCCATTATAAAAGTCAATTACTTTTAAAAACCCGTGAAACAAAGACAGTGAAAGAGAGAGAAATTCTTACACAATTCGTTCAGGGGCTGTGAAGCCACCTGGATTGACCATATCTAGACCCACAGCTGACTGAGACATAAGGGTGGACATTCTTGGGGCTGAGAGGTTTGGTGAGGTTGGGTGAGGAAACGCAGACCCTTTAAAGTAATACTGCGTGGTACCCATCCCATGGGTCCCAAATCTCCAGGTTCAAGGGCATCTTCCGACATCGAAAACATGCATGAGAAACCCAGAAGATGGTACACCGTGTGATCGGGAAATGTTTCCAAAACGCACCTCATTTCTCATCTCCTTGTTCTCGGGTTCGCCATTCCATCCGCTTTACTAGCAATCTCCCTCCTTGGAGAATCAGCACCTTTAACCTCCTGTTCCGTACAGGTTGCAATTTGTCCTGAGGATGAACAGGAAGAGGGGGAACCAATGAGAGACTAGGTCTAGGTGTTGGGACAGGCACAGGTCACTCTATTTTCCCATCAGGAAGAAGAATTAACCACAGGCTCAGCCTGCCGCCCGGGACCAGAATAGGGCCTGAAGCAATCCTGCGCTTTTGCGGCCAGCTCCCAAGAAAGCGAGTTGAAAAATGGAGCTCAGGGGCACTGCAATTCACAAACCTGCAGACTTATAAATGATAGCTCTCGTCCACAAATATATTGAGGGAAGGCAACGAAGAGGAGTTGAAAGCAAGGCAGAATTGCAGGAAACAGATTTCAGGAGGGAGATTCGAATCGCCTTTAAAGCACAGGAAAAGCGGCAAAAGCTCGACAATGATGCCCTTGGCCAAAAAGGGCGTATGAGGTTTTTCCTGAATATATTCAGGAAAAAACGCATACGCCCTTTTTGGCCAACCAAGCAACCTGGAAAGGCAAATCATTGCTACAAAGAAGTCTCGCTTCCCATCGGTCAAAAGGGCCCTGCTGAATAAATTATCAAAACCAGAAATGCAGGACAGGCCATGGAGAAATGGGAGCCTTGCTACGCTGATGGGCGGGACGTAAATTGCCAACAGCCACTCTGGAGAAGTGTACGGTATGTCCTGAAACATCTAAAAAACTCAGCTTAGAGAGCATAGGGCAATTCCACTCATGGGCGTATAAATTGGGAAAACTAAAAATCAGCAAGACACAGGCACCCCAAAGTTTAGGGCTGCTCTGTTGACAAGAACCTCCACTTCGTTACACCTTAAATATCCCAGGAAAGACAAAAATGGATAAAGAAGTTGTGGTCCTTATGTACAATAGAATATCATTCAGCCATGAAATCAACGTCTTAATGCTAGTAGCAGCAAGATGAGTGGATTTAGGTAGGACGATTCCAAATGAAATAAGTCACACAGAAAATGACGCTTATCATAAGATATCACTTATAGAGGGAATGTAAAAACCGCTACCCTTGAACTGAATTACAAAACAGAACAGAGACACACGTTTAGAAAAAACACTATGGCTGCTTAACGGTAAAGGTGAGGTGGGGTGATGCATAAAACAAGGGTTTCAAATTAGCTCAGATACCGTTCCATAAACTCAATAGGTAATAGACAAGACCTACTCCTTGCTCAGTGAATTGGATTCAACAACCCCTATACACCGCCCAAGAATATATCTGACTAGTAAGAATCTTAAAACCTATGTATTGATATCTCTCTGTAAGTGAGTCAAGTGGGTGTAAAGCGGCAGAAACACAGCAGTGAAAAGCAGCTAAACCCCATTATAAAAATCAATTACTTTTAAAAACCCGTGAAACAAAGACAGTGAAAGAGAGAGAAATTCTTACAAAATTCGTTCAGGGGCTGTGATGCCACCTGGATTGACCATATCTAGACCCACAGCTGATTGAGACATAAGGGTGGACACTCATGGGGCTGAGAGGTTTGGTGAGGTTGGGTGAGGAAACGCAGACCCTTTAAAGTAATACTGCGTGGTACCCATCCCATGGGTCCCAAATCTCCAGGTTCAAGGCCATCTTCCTACATCGAAAACATGCATGAGAAACCCAGAAGACGGTACACCGTGTGATCGGGAAAGGTTTCTAAAACGCACCTCATTTCTCATCTCCTTGTGCTCGGGTTCGCCATTCCAGCCACTTCACTAGCAACCTGCCTCCTTGGAGAATCAGCACCTTTAACCTCCTGTTCCGTACAGGTTGCAATTTGTCCTGAGGATGAACAGGAAGAGGGGGAACCAATGAGAGACTAGCTCTAGGTGTAGGGACAGGCACAGGTCACTCTATTTTGTTAACAGGAAGAAGAATTAACCACAAGCTCAGCCTGCCGGCCGGAACCAAAATACGGCCTGAAGCAATCCTGCGCTTTTGAGGCCAGCTCCCAAGAAAGCGAGTTGAAAAATGGAGCTCAGGGGCACTGCAATTCACAAACCTGCAGACTTATAAATGATAACTCTCGTCCACAAATATATTGAGGGAAGGCAACGAAGAGGATTTGAAAGCAAGGCAGAATTGCAGGAAACACATTTCAGGAGGGAGATTCGAATCGCCTTTAAAGCAAAGGAAAAGGGGCAAAACCTCGACAATGACGCCCTTGGCCAAAAAGGGCGTATGCGTTTTTTCCTGAATATATTCAGGAAAAAACGCATACGCCCTTTTTGGCCAACCAAGCAACCTGGAAAGGCAAATCAGCGCTACAAAGAAGTCTCGCTTCCCATCGGTCAAAAGGGCCATGCTGAATAAAGTGTCAAAACCAGAAATGCAGGACAGGCCATGGAGAAACGGGAGCCTGGCTACGCTGATGGGCGGGATGTAAATTGCCAACAGCCACTCTGGAGAAGTGTACGGTGTGTCCTGAAATATCTAAAAAACTCAGCTTAGAGAGCATAGGGCACTTCCACTCATGGGCGTATAAATTGGGAAAACTAAAAATCAGCAAGACACAGGCTCCCCAAAGTTTAGGGCTGCTCTGTTGACAAGAACCTCCACTTCGTTACACCTTAAATATCCCAGGAAAGACAAAAATGGATAAAGAAGTTGTGGTCCTTATGTACAATAGAATATCACTCAGCCATGAAATCAACGTCATAATGCTAGTAGCAGCAAGATGAGTGGATTTAGGTAGGACGATTCCAAATGAAATAAGTCACACAGAAAATGACACTTATCATAAGATATCACTTATAGAGGGAATGTAAAAACCGCTACACTTGAACTGAATTACAAAACAGAACAGAGACACACGTTTAGAAAAAACACTATGGCTGCTTAACGGTAAAGGTGAGGTGGGGTGATGCATAAAACAAGGCTTTCAAATTAGCTCAGATACCGTACCATAAACTCAATAGGTAATAGACAAGACCTACTCCTTGCTCAGTGAATTGGACTCAACACACCCTATTCACCGCCCAAGAATATATCTGACTAGTAAGAATCTTAAAACCTATGTATTGATATCTCTCTGTAAGTGAGTCAAGTGGGTGTAAAGCGGCAGAAACACAGCAGTGAAAAGCAGCTAAACCCCATTATAAAAATCAATTACTTTTAAAAACCCGTGAAACAAAGACAGTGAAAGAGAGAGAAATTCTTACAAAATTCGTTCAGGGGCTGTGATGCCACCTGGATTGACCATATCTAGACCCACAGCTGATTGAGACATAAGGGTGGACACTCATGGGGCTGAGAGGTTTGGTGAGGTTGGGTGAGGAAACGCAGACCCTTTAAAGTAATACTGCGTGGTACCCATCCCATGGGTCCCAAATCTCCAGGTTCAAGGGCATCTTCCTACATCGAAAACATGCATGAGAAACCCAGAAGACGGTACACAGTGTGATCGGGAAAGGTTTCTAAAACGCACCTCATTTCTCATCTCCTTGTGCTCGGGTTCGCCATTCCAGCCGCTTCACTAGCAACCTGCCTCCTTGGAGAATCAGCACCTTTAACCTCCTGTTCCGTACAGGTTGCAATTTGTCCTGAGGATGAACAGGAAGAGGGGGAACCAATGAGAGACTAGCTCTAGGTGTAGGGACAGGCACAGGTCACTCTATTTTCTCATCAGGAAGAAGAATTAACCACAGGCTCAGGCTGCCGGCCGGAACCAAAATAGGGCCTGAAGCAATCCTGCGCTTTTGAGGCCAGCTCCCAAGAAAGCGAGTTGAAAAATGGAGCTCAGGGGCACTGCAATTCACAAACCTGCAGACTTATAAATGATAACTCTCGTCCACAAATATATTGAGGGAAGGCAACGAAGAGGATTTGAAAGCAAGGCAGAATTGCAGGAAACACATTTCAGGAGGGAGATTCGAATCGCCTTTAAAGCACAGGTAAAGCGGCAAAACCTCGACAATGACGCCCTTGGCCAAAAAGGGCGTATGCGTTTTTTCCTGAATATATTCAGGAAAAAACGCATACGCCCTTTTTGGCCAACCAAGCAACCTGGAAAGGCAAATCATCGCTACAAAGAAGTCTCGCTTCCCATCGGTCAAAAGGGCCATGCTGAATACAGTGTCAAAACCAGAAATGCAGGACAGGCCATGGAGAAACGGGAGCCTGGCTACGCTGATGGGCGGGATGTAAATTGCCAACAGCTACTCTGGAGAAGTGTACGGTGTGTCCTGAAACATCTAAAAAACTCAGCTTAAAGAGCATAGGGCACTTCCACTCATGGGCGTATAAATTGGGAAAACTAAAAATCAGCAAGACACAGGCACCCCAAAGTTTAGGGCTGCTCTGTTGAAAAGAACCTCCACTTCGTTACACCTTAAATATCCCAGGAAAGACAAAAATGGATAAAGAAGTTGTGGTCCTTATGTACAATAGAATATCACTCAGCCATGAAATCAATGTCATAAGGCTAGTAGCAGCATGATGAGTGGATTTAGGTACGACGATTCTAAATGAAATAAGTCACACAGAAAAAAGACACTTATCATAAGATATCACTTATAGAGGGAATGTAAAAACCGCTACCCTTGAAATGAATTACAAAACAGAACAGACACACACGTTTAGAAAACACACTTTGGCTGCTTAACGGTAAAGGTGAGGTGGGGTGATGCATAAAACAAGGGTTTCAAATTAGCTCAGATACCGTTCCATAAACTCAATAGGTAATAGACAAGACCTACTCCTTGCTCAGTGAATTGGACTCAAGACACCCTATTCACCGCCCAAGAATATATCTGACTAGTAAGAATCTTAAAACCTATGTATTGATATCTCTCTGTAAGTGAGTCAAGTGGGTGTAAAGCGGCAGAAACACAGCAGTGAAAAGCAGCTAAACCCCATTATAAAAATCAATTACTTTTAAAAACCCGTGAAACAAAGACAGTGAAAGAGAGAGAAATTCTTACACAATTCGTTCAGGGGCTGTGATGCCACCTGGATTGACCATATCTAGACACACAGCTGATTGAGACATAAGGGTGGACACTCATGGGGCTGAGAGGTTTGGTGAGGTTGGGTGAGGAAACGCAGACCCTTTAAAGTAATACTGCGTGGTACCCATCCCATGGGTCCCAAATCTCCAGGTTCAAGGGCATCTTCCTATATCGAAAACATGCATGAGAAACCCAGAAGACGGTACACCGTGTGACCGGGAAAGTTTTCTAAAACGCACCTCATTTCTCATCTCCTTGTGCTCGGGATCGCCATTCCAGCCGCTTCACTAGCAACCTGCCTCCTTGGAGAATCAGCACCTTTAACCTCCTGTTCCGTACAGGTTGCAATTTGTCCTGAGGATGAACAGGAAGAGGGGGAACCAATGAGAGACTAGCTCTAGGTGTAGGGACAGGCACAGGTCACTCTATTTTCTCATCAGGAAGAAGAATTAACCACAGGCTCAGCCTGCCGGCCGGAACCAAAATAGGGCCTGAAGCAATCCTGCGCTTTTGAGGCCAGCTCCCAAGAAAGCGAGTTGAAAAATGGAGCTCAGGGGCACTGCAATTCACAAACCTGCAGACTTATAAATGATAACTCTCGTCCACAAATATATTGAGGGAAGGCAACGAAGAGGATTTGAAAGCAAGGCAGAATTGCAGGAAACACATTTCAGGAGGGAGATTCGAATCGCCTTTAAGGCACAGGAAAAGGGGCAAAACCTCGACAATGACGCCCTTGGCCAAAAAGGGCGTATGCGTTTTTTCCTGAATATATTCAGGAAAAAACGCATACGCCCTTTTTGGCCAACCAAGCAACCTGGAAAGGCAAATCAGCACAACAAAGAAGACTCGCTTCCCATCGGTCAAAAGGGCCATGCTGAATAAAGTGTCAAAACCAGAAATGCAGGACAGGCCATGGAGAAACGGGAGCCTGGCTACGCTGATGGGCGGGATGTAAATTGCCAACAGCCACTCTGGAGAAGTGTACGGTGTGTCCTGAAACATCTAAAAAACTCAGCTTAGAGAGCATAGGGCACTTCCACTCATGGGCGTATAAATTGGGAAAACTAAAAATCAGCAAGACACAGGCTCCCCAAAGTTTAGGGCTGCTCTGTTGACAAGAACCTCCACTTCGTTACACCTTAAATATCCCAGGAAAGACAAAAATGGATAAAGAAGTTGTGGTCCTTATGTACAATAGAATATCACTCAGCCATGAAATCAACGTCATAATGCTAGTAGCAGCAAGATGAGTGGATTTAGGTAGGACGATTCCAAATGAAATAAGTCACACAGAAAAAAGACACTTATCATAAGATATCACTTATAGAGGGAATGTAAAACCGCTACCCTTGAAATGAATTACAAAACAGAACAGACACACACGTTTAGAAAACACACTTTGGCTGCTTAACGGTAAAGGTGAGGTGGGGTGATGCATAAAACAAGGGTTTCAAATTGGCTCAGATACCGTTCCATAAACTCAATAGGTAATAGACAAGACCTACTCCTTGCTCAGTGAATTGGACTCAACACACCCTATTCACCGCCCAAGAATATATCTGACTAGTAAGAATCTTAAAACCTATGTATTGATATCTCTCTGTAAGTGAGTCAAGTGGGTGTAAAGCGGCAGAAACACAGCAGTGAAAAGCAGCTAAACCCCATTATAAAAATCAATTACTTTTAAAAACCCGTGAAACAAAGACAGTGAAAGAGAGAGAAATTCTTACACAATTCGTTCAGGGGCTGTGATGCCACCTGGATTGACCATATCTAGACACACAGCTGATTGAGACATAAGGGTGGACACTCATGGGGCTGAGAGGTTTGGTGAGGTTGGGTGAGGAAACGCAGACCCTTTAAAGTAATACTGCGTGGTACCCATCCCATGGGTCCCAAATCTCCAGGTTCAAGGGCATCTTCCTACATCGAAAACATGCATGAGAAACCCAGAAGACGGTACACCGTGTGACCGGGAAAGTTTTCTAAAACGCACCTCATTTCTCATCTCCTTGTGCTCGGGTTCGCCATTCCAGCCGCTTCACTAGCAACCTGCCTCCTTGGAGAATCAGCACCTTTAACCTCCTGTTCCGTACAGGTTGCAATTTGTCCTGAGGATGAACAGGAAGAGGGGGAACCAATGAGAGACTAGCTCTAGGTGTAGGGACAGGCACAGGTCACTCTATTTTCTCATCAGGAAGAAGAATTAACCACAGGCTCAGCCTGCCGGCCGGAACCAAAATAGGGCCTGAAGCAATCCTGCGCTTTTGAGGCCAGCTCCCAAGAAAGCGAGTTGAAAAATGGAGCTCAGGGGTACTGCAATTCACAAACCTGCAGACTTATAAATGATAACTCTCGTCCACAAATATATTGAGGGAAGGCAACGAAGAGGATTTGAAAGCAAGGCAGAATTGCAGGAAACACATTTCAGGAGGGAGATTCGAATCGCCTTTAAAGCACAGGAAAAGGGGCAAAACCTCGACAATGACGCCCTTGGCCAAAAAGGGCGTATGCGTTTTTTCCTGAATATATTCAGGAAAAAACGCATACGCCCTTTTTGGCCAACCAAGCAACCTGGAAAGGCAAATCAGCGCTACAAAGAAGACTCGCTTCCCATCGGTCAAAAGGGCCATGCTGAATAAAGTGTCAAAACCAGAAATGCAGGACAGGCCATGGAGAAACGGGAGCCTGGCTACGCTGATGGGCGGGATGTAAATTGCCAACAGCCACTCTGGAGAAGTGTACGGTGTGTCCTGAAACATCTAAAAAACTCAGCTTAGAGAGCATAGGGCACTTCCACTCATGGGCGTATAAATTGGGAAAACTAAAAATCAGCAAGACACAGGCTCCCCAAAGTTTAGGGCTGCTCTGTTGACAAGAACCTCCACTTCGTTACACCTTAAATATCCCAGGAAAGACAAAAATGGATAAAGAAGTTGTGGTCCTTATGTACAATAGAATATCACTCAGCCATGAAATCAACGTCATAATGCTAGTAGCAGCAAGATGAGTGGATTTAGGTAGGACGATTCCAAATGAAATAAGTCACACAGAAAATGACACTTATCATAAGATATCACTTATAGAGGGAATGTAAAAACCGCTACGCTTGAACTGAATTACAAAACAGAACAGACACACACGTTTAGAAAACACACTATGGCTGCTTAACGGTAAAGGTGAGGTGGGGTGATGCATAAAACAAGGGTTTCAAATTAGCTCAGATACCGTTCCATAAACTCAATAGGTAATAGACAAGACCTACTCCTTGCTCAGTGAATTGGACTCAACACCCCCTATTCACCGCCCAAGAATATATCTGACTAGTAAGAATCTTAAAACCTATGTATTGATATCTCTCTGTAAGTGAGTCAAGTGGGTGTAAAGCGGCAGAAACACAGCAGTGAAAAGCAGCTAAACCCCATTATAAAAATCAATTACTTTTAAAAACCCGTGAAACAAAGACAGTGAAAGAGAGAGAAATTCTTACAAAATTCGTTCAGGGGCTGTGATGCCACCTGGATTGACCATATCTAGACCCACAGCTGATTGAGACATAAGGGTGGACACTCTTGGGGCTGAGAGGTTTGGTGAGGTTGGGTGAGGAAACGCAGACCCTTTAAAGCAATACTGCGTGGTACCCATCCCATGGGTCCCAAATCTCCAGGTTCAAGGGCATCTTCCTACATCGAAAACATGCATGAGAAACCCAGAAGATGGTACACCGTGTGATCGGGAAAGATTTCCAAAACGCACCTCATTTCTCATCTCCTTGTGCTCGGGTTCGCCATTCCAGCCGCTTTACTAGCAATCTCCCTCCTTGGAGAATCAGCACCTTTAACCTCCTGTTCCGTACAGGTTGCAATTTGTCCTGAGGATGAACGGGAAGAGGGGGAACCAATGAGAGACTAGCTCTAGGTGTTGGGACAGGCACAGGTCACTCTATTTTCCCATCAGGAAGAAGAATTAACCACAGGCTCAGCCTGCCGCCCAGGACCAGAATAGGGCCTGAAGCAATCCTGCGCTTTTGCGGCCAGCTCCCAAGAAAGCGAGTTGAAACATGGAGCTCAGGGGCACTGCAATTCACAAACCTGCAGACTTATAAATGATAACTCTCGTCCACAAATATATTGAGGGAAGACAACGAAGAGGATTTGAAAGCAAGGCAGAATTGCAGGAAACAGATTTCAGGAGGGAGATTCGAATCACCTTTAAAGAACAGGAAAAGCGGCAAAACCTCCACAATGATGCTCTTGGCCAAAAAGGGCGGATGCGTTTTTTCCTGAATATGTTCAGGAAAAAACGCATCCGCCCTTTTGGGCCAACCAAGCAACCAGGAAAGGCAAATCAGCGCTACAAAGAAGTCTCGCTTCCCATCGGTCAAAAGGGCCAAGCTGAATAAAGTGTCAAAACCAGAAATGCAGGACAGGCCATGGAGAAACGGGAGCCTGGCTACTCTGATGGGCGGGATGTAAATTGCCAACAGCCACTCTGGAGAAGTGTACGGTGTGTCCTGAAACATCTAAAAAACTCAGCTTAGAGAGCATAGGGCACTTCCACTCATGGGCGTATAAATTGGGAAAACTAAAAATCAGCAAGACACAGGCACCCCAAAGTTTAGGGCTGCTCTGTTGACAAGAACCTCCACTTCGTTACACCTTAAATATCCCAGGAAAGAGAAAAATGGATAAAGAAGTTGTGGTCCTTATGTACAATGGAATATCACTCAGCCATGAAATCAACGTCATAAGGCTAGTAGCAGCATGATGAGTGGATTTAGGTACGACGATTCTAAGTGAAATAAGTCACACAGAAAAACACACTTATCATAAGATATCACTTATAGAGGGAATGTAAAAACAGCTACCCTTGAACTGAATTACAAAACAGAACAGAGTCACACGTTTAGAAAACACACTATGGCTGCTTAACGGGATAGGTGAGGTGGGGTGATGCATAAAACAACGGTTTCAAATTGGCTCAGATACCGTTCCATAAACCCAATATGTAATAGACAAGACCTACTCCTTGCTCAGTGAATTGGACTCAACAACCCTTATTCACCGCCCAAGAATATATCTGAATAGTAAGAATCTTAAAACCTATGTATTGATATCTCTCTGTAAGTGAGTCAAGTGGGTGTAAAGCGGCATAAACACAGCAGTGAAAAGCAGCTAAACCCCATTATAAAAATCAATTACTTTTAAAAACCCGTGAAACAAAGACAGTGAAAGAGAGAGAAATTCTTACAAAATTCGTTCAGGGGCTGTGATGCCACCTGGATTGACCATATCTAGACCCACAGCTGATTGAGACATAAGGGTGGACACTCATGGGGCTGAGAGGTTTGGTGAGGTTGGGTGAGGAAACGCAGACCCTTTAAAGTAATACTGCGTGGTACCCATCCCATGGGTCCCAAATCTCCAGGTTCAAGGGCATCTTCCTACATCGAAAACATGCATGAGAAACCCAGAAGACGGTACACCGTGTGATCGGGAAAGGTTTCTAAAACGCACCTCATTTCTCATCTCCTTGTGCTCGGGTTCGCCATTCCAGCCACTTCACTAGCAACCTGCCTCCTTGGAGAATCAGCACCTTTAACCTCCTGTTCCGTACAGGTTGCAATTTGTCCTGAGGATGAACAGGAAGAGGGGGAACCAATGAGAGAATAGCTCTAGGTGTAGGGACAGGCACAGGTCACTCTATTTTCTCATCAGGAAGAAGAATTAACCACAGGCTCAGCCTGCCGGCCGGAACCAAAATATGGCCTGAAGCAATCCTGCGCTTTTGAGGCCAGCTCCCAAGAAAGCGAGTTGAAAAATGGAGCTCAGGGGCACTGCAATTCACAAACCTGCAGACTTATAAATGATAACTCTCGTCCACAAATATATTGAGGGAAGGCAACGAAGAGGATTTGAAAGCAAGGCAGAATTGCAGGAAACACATTTCAGGAGGGAGATTCGAATCGCCTTTAAAGCACAGGAAAAGGGGTAAAACCTCGAGAATGACGCCCTTGGCCAAAAAGGGCGTATGCGTTTTTTCCTGAATATATTCAGGAAAAAACGCATACGCCCTTTTTGGCCAACCAAGCAACCTGGAAAGGCAAATCAGCGCTACAAAGAAGACTCGCTTCCCATCGGTCAAAAGGGCCATGCTGAATAAAGTGTCAAAACCAGAAATGCAGGACAGGCCATGGAGAAACGGGAGCCTGGCTACGCTGATGGGCGGGATGTAAATTGCCAACAGCCACTCTGGAGAAGTGTACGGTGTGTCCTGAAACATCTAAAAAACTCAGCTTAGAGAGCATAGGGCACTTCCACTCATGGGCGTATAAATTGGGAAAACTAAAAATCAGCAAGACACAGGCTCCCCAAAGTTTAGGGCTGCTCTGTTGACAAGAACCTCCACTTCGTTACACCTTAAATATCCCAGGAAAGACAAAAATGGATAAAGAAGTTGTGGTCCTTATGTACAATAGAATATCACTCAGCCATGAAATCAACGTCATAATGCTAGTAGCAGCAAGATGAGTGGATTTAGGTAGGACGATTCTAAAGGAAATAAGTCACACAGAAAATGACACTTATCATAAGATATCACTTATAGAGGGAATGTAAAAACCGCTACCCTTGAACTGAATTACAAAACAGAGCAGAGTCACACGTTTAGAAAGCACACTATGGCTGCTTAAGGGGAAAGGTGAGGTGGTGTGATGCATAAAACAAGCTTTTCAAATTAGCTCAGATACTGTTCCATAAACCGAATAGGTAATAGACAAGACCTACTCCTTGCTCAGTGAATTGGACTCAACACCCCCTATTCACCGCCCAAGAATATATCTGACTAGTAAGAATCTTAAAACCTATGTATTGATATCTCTCTGTAAGTGAGTCAAGTGGGTGTAAAGCGGCATAAACACAGCAGTGAAAAGCAGCTAAACCCCATTATAAAAGTCAATTACTTTTAAAAACCCGTGAAACAAAGACAGTGAAAGAGAGAGAAATTCTTACACAATTCGTTCAGGGGCTGTGAAGCCACCTGGATTGACCATATCTAGACCCACAGCTGACTGAGACATAAGGGTGGACATTCTTGGGGCTGAGAGGTTTGGTGAGGTTGGGTGAGGAAACGCAGACCCTTTAAAGTAATACTGCGTGGTACCCATCCCATGGGTCCCAAATCTCCAGGTTCAAGGGCATCTTCCGACATCGAAAACATGCATGAGAAACCCAGAAGATGGTACACCGTGTGATCGGGAAATGTTTCCAAAACGCACCTCATTTCTCATCTCCTTGTTCTCGGGTTCGCCATTCCATCCGCTTTACTAGCAATCTCCCTCCTTGGAGAATCAGCACCTTTAACCTCCTGTTCCGTACAGGTTGCAATTTGTCCTGAGGATGAACAGGAAGAGGGGGAACCAATGAGAGACTAGGTCTAGGTGTTGGGACAGGCACAGGTCACTCTATTTTCCCATCAGGAAGAAGAATTAACCACAGGCTCAGCCTGCCGCCCGGGACCAGAATAGGGCCTGAAGCAATCCTGCGCTTTTGCGGCCAGCTCCCAAGAAAGCGAGTTGAAAAATGGAGCTCAGGGGCACTGCAATTCACAAACCTGCAGACTTATAAATGATAGCTCTCGTCCACAAATATATTGAGGGAAGGCAACGAAGAGGAGTTGAAAGCAAGGCAGAATTGCAGGAAACAGATTTCAGGAGGGAGATTCGAATCGCCTTTAAAGCACAGGAAAAGCGGCAAAAGCTCGACAATGATGCCCTTGGCCAAAAAGGGCGTATGAGGTTTTTCCTGAATATATTCAGGAAAAAACGCATACGCCCTTTTTGGCCAACCAAGCAACCTGGAAAGGCAAATCATTGCTACAAAGAAGTCTCGCTTCCCATCGGTCAAAAGGGCCCTGCTGAATAAATTGTCAAAACCAGAAATGCAGGACAGGCCATGGAGAAATGGGAGCCTTGCTACGCTGATGGGCGGGACGTAAATTGCCAACAGCCACTCTGGAGAAGTGTACGGTATGTCCTGAAACATCTAAAAAACTCAGCTTAGAGAGCATAGGGCAATTCCACTCATGGGCGTATAAATTGGGAAAACTAAAAATCAGCAAGACACAGGCACCCCAAAGTTTAGGGCTGCTCTGTTGACAAGAACCTCCACTTCGTTACACCTTAAATATCCCAGGAAAGACAAAAATGGATAAAGAAGTTGTGGTCCTTATGTACAATAGAATATCATTCAGCCATGAAATCAACGTCTTAATGCTAGTAGCAGCAAGATGAGTGGATTTAGGTAGGACGATTCCAAATGAAATAAGTCACACAGAAAATGACGCTTATCATAAGATATCACTTATAGAGGGAATGTAAAAACCGCTACCCTTGAACTGAATTACAAAACAGAACAGAGACACACGTTTAGAAAAAACACTATGGCTGCTTAACGGTAAAGGTGAGGTGGGGTGATGCATAAAACAAGGGTTTCAAATTAGCTCAGATACCGTTCCATAAACTCAATAGGTAATAGACAAGACCTACTCCTTGCTCAGTGAATTGGATTCAACAACCCCTATACACCGCCCAAGAATATATCTGACTAGTAAGAATCTTAAAACCTATGTATTGATATCTCTCTGTAAGTGAGTCAAGTGGGTGTAAAGCGGCAGAAACACAGCAGTGAAAAGCAGCTAAACCCCATTATAAAAATCAATTACTTTTAAAAACCCGTGAAACAAAGACAGTGAAAGAGAGAGAAATTCTTACAAAATTCGTTCAGGGGCTGTGATGCCACCTGGATTGACCATATCTAGACCCACAGCTGATTGAGACATAAGGGTGGACACTCATGGGGCTGAGAGGTTTGGTGAGGTTGGGTGAGGAAACGCAGACCCTTTAAAGTAATACTGCGTGGTACCCATCCCATGGGTCCCAAATCTCCAGGTTCAAGGCCATCTTCCTACATCGAAAACATGCATGAGAAACCCAGAAGACGGTACACCGTGTGATCGGGAAAGGTTTCTAAAACGCACCTCATTTCTCATCTCCTTGTGCTCGGGTTCGCCATTCCAGCCACTTCACTAGCAACCTGCCTCCTTGGAGAATCAGCACCTTTAACCTCCTGTTCCGTACAGGTTGCAATTTGTCCTGAGGATGAACAGGAAGAGGGGGAACCAATGAGAGACTAGCTCTAGGTGTAGGGACAGGCACAGGTCACTCTATTTTCTTAACAGGAAGAAGAATTAACCACAAGCTCAGCCTGCCGGCCGGAACCAAAATACGGCCTGAAGCAATCCTGCGCTTTTGAGGCCAGCTCCCAAGAAAGCGAGTTGAAAAATGGAGCTCAGGGGCACTGCAATTCACAAACCTGCAGACTTATAAATGATAACTCTCGTCCACAAATATATTGAGGGAAGGCAACGAAGAGGATTTGAAAGCAAGGCAGAATTGCAGGAAACACATTTCAGGAGGGAGATTCGAATCGCCTTTAAAGCACAGGAAAAGGGGCAAAACCTCGACAATGACGCCCTTGGCCAAAAAGGGCGTATGCGTTTTTTCCTGAATATATTCAGGAAAAAACGCATACGCCCTTTTTGGCCAACCAAGCAACCTGGAAAGGCAAATCAGCGCTACAAAGAAGTCTCGCTTCCCATCGGTCAAAAGGGCCATGCTGAATAAAGTGTCAAAACCAGAAATGCAGGACAGGCCATGGAGAAACGGGAGCCTGGCTACGCTGATGGGCGGGATGTAAATTGCCAACAGCCACTCTGGAGAAGTGTACGGTGTGTCCTGAAATATCTAAAAAACTCAGCTTAGAGAGCATAGGGCACTTCCACTCATGGGCGTATAAATTGGGAAAACTAAAAATCAGCAAGACACAGGCTCCCCAAAGTTTAGGGCTGCTCTGTTGACAAGAACCTCCACTTCGTTACACCTTAAATATCCCAGGAAAGACAAAAATGGATAAAGAAGTTGTGGTCCTTATGTACAATAGAATATCACTCAGCCATGAAATCAACGTCATAATGCTAGTAGCAGCAAGATGAGTGGATTTAGGTAGGACGATTCCAAATGAAATAAGTCACACAGAAAATGACACTTATCATAAGATATCACTTATAGAGGGAATGTAAAAACCGCTACACTTGAACTGAATTACAAAACAGAACAGAGACACACGTTTAGAAAAAACACTATGGCTGCTTAACGGTAAAGGTGAGGTGGGGTGATGCATAAAACAAGGCTTTCAAATTAGCTCAGATACCGTACCATAAACTCAATAGGTAATAGACAAGACCTACTCCTTGCTCAGTGAATTGGACTCAACACACCCTATTCACCGCCCAAGAATATATCTGACTAGTAAGAATCTTAAAACCTATGTATTGATATCTCTCTGTAAGTGAGTCAAGTGGGTGTAAAGCGGCAGAAACACAGCAGTGAAAAGCAGCTAAACCCCATTATAAAAATCAATTACTTTTAAAAACCCGTGAAACAAAGACAGTGAAAGAGAGAGAAATTCTTACAAAATTCGTTCAGGGGCTGTGATGCCACCTGGATTGACCATATCTAGACCCACAGCTGATTGAGACATAAGGGTGGACACTCATGGGGCTGAGAGGTTTGGTGAGGTTGGGTGAGGAAACGCAGACCCTTTAAAGTAATACTGCGTGGTACCCATCCCATGGGTCCCAAATCTCCAGGTTCAAGGCCATCTTCCTACATCGAAAACATGCATGAGAAACCCAGAAGACGGTACACCGTGTGATCGGGAAAGGTTTCTAAAACGCACCTCATTTCTCATCTCCTTGTGCTCGGGTTCGCCATTCCAGCCACTTCACTAGCAACCTGCCTCCTTGGAGAATCAGCACCTTTAACCTCCTGTTCCGTACAGGTTGCAATTTGTCCTGAGGATGAACAGGAAGAGGGGGAACCAATGAGAGACTAGCTCTAGGTGTAGGGACAGGCACAGGTCACTCTATTTTCTTAACAGGAAGAAGAATTAACCACAAGCTCAGCCTGCCGGCCGGAACCAAAATACGGCCTGAAGCAATCCTGCGCTTTTGAGGCCAGCTCCCAAGAAAGCGAGTTGAAAAATGGAGCTCAGGGGCACTGCAATTCACAAACCTGCAGACTTATAAATGATAACTCTCGTCCACAAATATATTGAGGGAAGGCAACGAAGAGGATTTGAAAGCAAGGCAGAATTGCAGGAAACACATTTCAGGAGGGAGATTCGAATCGCCTTTAAAGCACAGGAAAAGGGGCAAAACCTCGACAATGACGCCCTTGGCCAAAAAGGGCGTATGCGTTTTTTCCTGAATATATTCAGGAAAAAACGCATACGCCCTTTTTGGCCAACCAAGCAACCTGGAAAGGCAAATCAGCGCTACAAAGAAGTCTCGCTTCCCATCGGTCAAAAGGGCCATGCTGAATAAAGTGTCAAAACCAGAAATGCAGGACAGGCCATGGAGAAACGGGAGCCTGGCTACGCTGATGGGCGGGATGTAAATTGCCAACAGCCACTCTGGAGAAGTGTACGGTGTGTCCTGAAATATCTAAAAAACTCAGCTTAGAGAGCATAGGGCACTTCCACTCATGGGCGTATAAATTGGGAAAACTAAAAATCAGCAAGACACAGGCTCCCCAAAGTTTAGGGCTGCTCTGTTGACAAGAACCTCCACTTCGTTACACCTTAAATATCCCAGGAAAGACAAAAATGGATAAAGAAGTTGTGGTCCTTATGTACAATAGAATATCACTCAGCCATGAAATCAACGTCATAATGCTAGTAGCAGCAAGATGAGTGGATTTAGGTAGGACGATTCCAAATGAAATAAGTCACACAGAAAATGACACTTATCATAAGATATCACTTATAGAGGGAATGTAAAAACCGCTACACTTGAACTGAATTACAAAACAGAACAGAGACACACGTTTAGAAAAAACACTATGGCTGCTTAACGGTAAAGGTGAGGTGGGGTGATGCATAAAACAAGGCTTTCAAATTAGCTCAGATACCGTACCATAAACTCAATAGGTAATAGACAAGACCTACTCCTTGCTCAGTGAATTGGACTCAACACACCCTATTCACCGCCCAAGAATATATCTGACTAGTAAGAATCTTAAAACCTATGTATTGATATCTCTCTGTAAGTGAGTCAAGTGGGTGTAAAGCGGCAGAAACACAGCAGTGAAAAGCAGCTAAACCCCATTATAAAAATCAATTACTTTTAAAAACCCGTGAAACAAAGACAGTGAAAGAGAGAGAAATTCTTACAAAATTCGTTCAGGGGCTGTGATGCCACCTGGATTGACCATATCTAGACCCACAGCTGATTGAGACATAAGGGTGGACACTCATGGGGCTGAGAGGTTTGGTGAGGTTGGGTGAGGAAACGCAGACCCTTTAAAGTAATACTGCGTGGTACCCATCCCATGGGTCCCAAATCTCCAGGTTCAAGGGCATCTTCCTACATCGAAAACATGCATGAGAAACCCAGAAGACGGTACACAGTGTGATCGGGAAAGGTTTCTAAAACGCACCTCATTTCTCATCTCCTTGTGCTCGGGTTCGCCATTCCAGCCACTTCACTAGCAACCTGCCTCCTTGGAGAATCAGCACCTTTAACCTCCTGTTCCGTACAGGTTGCAATTTGTCCTGAGGATGAACAGGAAGAGGGGGAACCAATGAGAGACTAGCTCTAGGTGTAGGGACAGGCACAGGTCACTCTATTTTCTCATCAGGAAGAAGAATTAACCACAGGCTCAGGCTGCCGGCCGGAACCAAAATAGGGCCTGAAGCAATCCTGCGCTTTTGAGGCCAGCTCCCAAGAAAGCGAGTTGAAAAATGGAGCTCAGGGGCACTGCAATTCACAAACCTGCAGACTTATAAATGATAACTCTCGTCCACAAATATATTGAGGGAAGGCAACGAAGAGGATTTGAAAGCAAGGCAGAATTGCAGGAAACACATTTCAGGAGGGAGATTCGAATCGCCTTTAAAGCACAGGTAAAGCGGCAAAACCTCGACAATGACGCCCTTGGCCAAAAAGGGCGTATGCGTTTTTTCCTGAATATATTCAGGAAAAAACGCATACGCCCTTTTTGGCCAACCAAGCAACCTGGAAAGGCAAATCATCGCTACAAAGAAGTCTCGCTTCCCATCGGTCAAAAGGGCCATGCTGAATACAGTGTCAAAACCAGAAATGCAGGACAGGCCATGGAGAAACGGGAGCCTGGCTACGCTGATGGGCGGGATGTAAATTGCCAACAGCTACTCTGGAGAAGTGTACGGTGTGTCCTGAAACATCTAAAAAACTCAGCTTAAAGAGCATAGGGCACTTCCACTCATGGGCGTATAAATTTGGAAAACTAAAAATCAGCAAGACACAGGCACCCCAAAGTTTAGGGCTGCTCTGTTGAAAAGAACCTCCACTTCGTTACACCTTAAATATCCCAGGAAAGACAAAAATGGATAAAGAAGTTGTGGTCCTTATGTACAATAGAATATCACTCAGCCATGAAATCAATGTCATAAGGCTAGTAGCAGCATGATGAGTGGATTTAGGTACGACGATTCTAAATGAAATAAGTCACACAGAAAAAAGACACTTATCATAAGATATCACTTATAGAGGGAATGTAAAAACCGCTACCCTTGAAATGAATTACAAAACAGAACAGACACACACGTTTAGAAAACACACTTTGGCTGCTTAACGGTAAAGGTGAGGTGGGGTGATGCATAAAACAAGGGTTTCAAATTAGCTCAGATACCGTTCCATAAACTCAATAGGTAATAGACAAGACCTACTCCTTGCTCAGTGAATTGGACTCAAGACACCCTATTCACCGCCCAAGAATATATCTGACTAGTAAGAATCTTAAAACCTATGTATTGATATCTCTCTGTAAGTGAGTCAAGTGGGTGTAAAGCGGCAGAAACACAGCAGTGAAAAGCAGCTAAACCCCATTATAAAAATCAATTACTTTTAAAAACCCGTGAAACAAAGACAGTGAAAGAGAGAGAAATTCTTACACAATTCGTTCAGGGGCTGTGATGCCACCTGGATTGACCATATCTAGACACACAGCTGATTGAGACATAAGGGTGGACACTCATGGGGCTGAGAGGTTTGGTGAGGTTGGGTGAGGAAACGCAGACCCTTTAAAGTAATACTGCGTGGTACCCATCCCATGGGTCCCAAATCTCCAGGTTCAAGGGCATCTTCCTATATCGAAAACATGCATGAGAAACCCAGAAGACGGTACACCGTGTGACCGGGAAAGTTTTCTAAAACGCACCTCATTTCTCATCTCCTTGTGCTCGGGTTCGCCATTCCAGCCGCTTCACTAGCAACCTGCCTCCTTGGAGAATCAGCACCTTTAACCTCCTGTTCCGTACAGGTTGCAATTTGTCCTGAGGATGAACAGGAAGAGGGGGAACCAATGAGAGACTAGCTCTAGGTGTAGGGACAGGCACAGGTCACTCTATTTTCTCATCAGGAAGAAGAATTAACCACAGGCTCAGCCTGCCGGCCGGAACCAAAATAGGGCCTGAAGCAATCCTGCGCTTTTGAGGCCAGCTCCCAAGAAAGCGAGTTGAAAAATGGAGCTCAGGGGCACTGCAATTCACAAACCTGCAGACTTATAAATGATAACTCTCGTCCACAAATATATTGAGGGAAGGCAACGAAGAGGATTTGAAAGCAAGGCAGAATTGCAGGAAACACATTTCAGGAGGGAGATTCGAATCGCCTTTAAGGCACAGGAAAAGGGGCAAAACCTCGACAATGACGCCCTTGGCCAAAAAGGGCGTATGCGTTTTTTCCTGAATATATTCAGGAAAAAACGCATACGCCCTTTTTGGCCAACCAAGCAACCTGGAAAGGCAAATCAGCACTACAAAGAAGACTCGCTTCCCATCGGTCAAAAGGGCCATGCTGAATAAAGTGTCAAAACCAGAAATGCAGGACAGGCCATGGAGAAACGGGAGCCTGGCTACGCTGATGGGCGGGATGTAAATTGCCAACAGCCACTCTGGAGAAGTGTACGGTGTGTCCTGAAACATCTAAAAAACTCAGCTTAGAGAGCATAGGGCACTTCCACTCATGGGCGTATAAATTGGGAAAACTAAAAATCAGCAAGACACAGGCTCCCCAAAGTTTAGGGCTGCTCTGTTGACAAGAACCTCCACTTCGTTACACCTTAAATATCCCAGGAAAGACAAAAATGGATAAAGAAGTTGTGGTCCTTATGTACAATAGAATATCACTCAGCCATGAAATCAACGTCATAATGCTAGTAGCAGCAAGATGAGTGGATTTAGGTAGGACGATTCCAAATGAAATAAGTCACACAGAAAATGACACTTATCATAAGATATCACTTATAGAGGGAATGTAAAAACCGCTACGCTTGAACTGAATTACAAAACAGAACAGACACACACGTTTAGAAAACACACTATGGCTGCTTAACGGTAAAGGTGAGGTGGGGTGATGCATAAAACAAGGGTTTCAAATTAGCTCAGATACCGTTCCATAAACTCAATAGGTAATAGACAAGACCTACTCCTTGCTCAGTGAATTGGACTCAACACCCCCTATTCACCGCCCAAGAATATATCTGACTAGTAAGAATCTTAAAACCTATGTATTGATATCTCTCTGTAAGTGAGTCAAGTGGGTGTAAAGCGGCAGAAACACAGCAGTGAAAAGCAGCTAAACCCCATTATAAAAATCAATTACTTTTAAAAACCCGTGAAACAAAGACAGTGAAAGAGAGAGAAATTCTTACAAAATTCGTTCAGGGGCTGTGATGCCACCTGGATTGACCATATCTAGACCCACAGCTGACTGAGACATAAGGGTGGACACTCATGGGGCTGAGAGGTTTGGTGAGGTTGGGTGAGGAAACGCAGACCCTTTAAAGTAATACTGCGTGGTACCCATCCCATGGTTCCCAAATCTCCAGGTTCAAGGGCATCTTCCTACATCGAAAACATGCATGAGAAACCCAGAAGACGGTACACCGTGTGATCGGGAAAGGTTTCTAAAACGCACCTCATTTCTCATCTCCTTGTGCTCGGGTTCGCCATTCCAGCCGCTTCACTAGCAACCTGCCTCCTTGGAGAATCAGCACCTTTAACCTCCTGTTCCGTACAGGTTGCAATTTGTCCTGAGGATGAACAGGAAGAGGGGGAACCAATGAGAGACTAGCTCTAGGTGTAGGGACAGGCACAGGTCACTCTATTTTCTCATCAGGAAGAAGAATTAACCACAGGCTCAGCCTGCCGGCCGGAACCAAAATAGGGCCTGAAGCAATCCTGCGCTTTTGAGGCCAGCTCCCAAGAAAGCGAGTTGAAAAATGGAGCTCAGGGGCACTGCAATTCACAAACCTGCAGACTTATAAATGATAACTCTCGTCCACAAATATATTGAGGGAAGGCAACGAAGAGGATTTGAAAGCAAGGCAGAATTGCAGGAAACACATTTCAGGAGGGAGATTCGAATCGCCTTTAAAGCACAGGTAAAGCGGCAAAACCTCGACAATGACGCCCTTGGCCAAAAAGGGCGTATGCGTTTTTTCCTGAATATATTCAGGAAAAAACGCATACGCCCTTTTTGGCCAACCAAGCAACCTGGAAAGGCAAATCAGCCCTACAAAGAAGTCTCGCTTCCCATCGGTCAAAAGGGCCATGCTGAATAAAGTGTCAAAACCAGAAATGCAGGACAGGCCATGGAGAAACGGGAGCCTGGCTACGCTGATGGGCGGGATGTAAATTGCCAACAGCTACTCTGGAGAAGTGTACGGTGTGTCCTGAAACATCTAAAAAACTCAGCTTAGAGAGCATAGGGCACTTCCACTCATGGGCGTATAAATTGGGAAAACTAAAAATCAGCAAGACACAGGCACCCCAAAGTTTAGGGCTGCTCTGTTGAAAAGAACCTCCACTTCGTTACACCTTAAATATCCCAGGAAAGACAAAAATGGATAAAGAAGTTGTGGTCCTTATGTACAATAGAATATCACTCAGCCATGAAATCATTGTCATAAGGCTAGTAGCAGCATGATGAGTGGATTTAGGTACGACGATTCTAAATGAAATAAGTCACACAGAAAAAAGACACTTATCATAAGATATCACTTATAGAGGGAATGTAAAACCGCTACCCTTGAAATGAATTACAAAACAGAACAGACACACACGTTTAGAAAACACACTTTGGCTGCTTAACGGTAAAGGTGAGGTGGGGTGATGCATAAAACAAGGGTTTCAAATTAGCTCAGATACCGTTCCATAAACTCAATAGGTAATAGACAAGACCTACTCCTTGCTCAGTGAATTGGACTCAACACACCCTATTCACCGCCCAAGAATATATCTGACTAGTAAGAATCTTAAAACCTATGTATTGATATCTCTCTGTAAGTGAGTCAAGTGGGTGTAAAGCGGCAGAAACACAGCAGTGAAAAGCAGCTAAACCCCATTATAAAAATCAATTACTTTTAAAAACCCGTGAAACAAAGACAGTGAAAGAGAGAGAAATTCTTACACAATTCGTTCAGGGGCTGTGATGCCACCTGGATTGACCATATCTAGACACACAGCTGATTGAGACATAAGGGTGGACACTCATGGGGCTGAGAGGTTTGGTGAGGTTGGGTGAGGAAACGCAGACCCTTTAAAGTAATACTGCGTGGTACCCATCCCATGGGTCCCAAATCTCCAGGTTCAAGGGCATCTTCCTACATCGAAAACATGCATGAGAAACCCAGAAGACGGTACACCGTGTGACCGGGAAAGTTTTCTAAAACGCACCTCATTTCTCATCTCCTTGTGCTCGGGTTCGCCATTCCAGCCGCTTCACTAGCAACCTGCCTCCTTGGAGAATCAGCACCTTTAACCTCCTGTTCCGTACAGGTTGCAATTTGTCCTGAGGATGAACAGGAAGAGGGGGAACCAATGAGAGACTAGTTCTAGGTGTAGGGACAGGCACAGGTCACTCTATTTTCTCATCAGGAAGAAGAATTAACCACAGGCTCAGCCTGCCGGCCGGAACCAAAATAGGGCCTGAAGCAATCCTGCGCTTTTGAGGCCAGCTCCCAAGAAAGCGAGTTGAAAAATGGAGCTCAGGGGCACTGCAATTCACAAACCTGCAGACTTATAAATGATAACTCTCGTCCACAAATATATTGAGGGAAGGCAACGAAGAGGATTTGAAAGCAAGGCAGAATTGCAGGAAACACATTTCAGGAGGGAGATTCGAATCGCCTTTAAAGCACAGGAAAAGGGGCAAAACCTCGACAATGACGCCCTTGGCCAAAAAGGGCGTATGCGTTTTTTCCTGAATATATTCAGGAAAAAACGCATACGCCCTTTTTGGCCAACCAAGCAACCTGGAAAGGCAAATCAGCGCTACAAAGAAGACTCGCTTCCCATCGGTCAAAAGGGCCATGCTGAATAAAGTGTCAAAACCAGAAATGCAGGACAGGCCATGGAGAAACGGGAGCCTGGCTACGCTGATGGGCGGGATGTAAATTGCCAACAGCCACTCTGGAGAAGTGTACGGTGTGTCCTGAAACATCTAAAAAACTCAGCTTAGAGAGCATAGGGCACTTCCACTCATGGGCGTATAAATTGGGAAAACTAAAAATCAGCAAGACACAGGCTCCCCAAAGTTTAGGGCTGCTCTGTTGACAAGAACCTCCACTTCGTTACACCTTAAATATCCCAGGAAAGACAAAAATGGATAAAGAAGTTGTGGTCCTTATGTACAATAGAATATCACTCAGCCATGAAATCAACGTCATAATGCTAGTAGCAGCAAGATGAGTGGATTTAGGTAGGACGATTCCAAATGAAATAAGTCACACAGAAAATGACACTTATCATAAGATATCACTTATAGAGGGAATGTAAAAACCGCTACGCTTGAACTGAATTACAAAACAGAACAGACACACACGTTTAGAAAACACACTATGGCTGCTTAACGGTAAAGGTGAGGTGGGGTGATGCATAAAACAAGGGTTTCAAATTAGCTCAGATACCGTTCCATAAACTCAATAGGTAATAGACAAGACCTACTCCTTGCTCAGTGAATTGGACTCAACACCCCCTATTCACCGCCCAAGAATATATCTGACTAGTAAGAATCTTAAAACCTATGTATTGATATCTCTCTGTAAGTGAGTCAAGTGGGTGTAAAGCGGCAGAAACACAGCAGTGAAAAGCAGCTAAACCCCATTATAAAAATCAATTACTTTTAAAAACCCGTGAAACAAAGACAGTGAAAGAGAGAGAAATTCTTACAAAATTCGTTCAGGGGCTGTGATGCCACCTGGATTGACCATATCTAGACCCACAGCTGATTGAGACATAAGGGTGGACACTCTTGGGGCTGAGAGGTTTGGTGAGGTTGGGTGAGGAAACGCAGACCCTTTAAAGCAATACTGCGTGGTACCCATCCCATGGGTCCCAAATCTCCAGGTTCAAGGGCATCTTCCTACATCGAAAACATGCATGAGAAACCCAGAAGATGGTACACCGTGTGATCGGGAAAGATTTCCAAAACGCACCTCATTTCTCATCTCCTTGTGCTCGGGTTCGCCATTCCATCCGCTTTACTAGCAATCTCCCTCCTTGGAGAATCAGCACCTTTAACCTCCTGTTCCGTACAGGTTGCAATTTGTCCTGAGGATGAACAGGAAGAGGGGGAACCAATGAGAGACTAGGTCTAGGTGTTGGGACAGGCACAGGTCACTCTATTTTCCCATCAGGAAGAAGAATTAACCACAGGCTCAGCCTGCCGCCCGGGACCAGAATAGGGCCTGAAGCAATCCTGCGCTTTTGCGGCCAGCTCCCAAGAAAGCGAGTTGAAAAATGGAGCTCAGGGGCACTGCAATTCACAAACCTGCAGACTTATAAATGATAGCTCTCGTCCACAAATATATTGAGGGAAGGCAACGAAGAGGAGTTGAAAGCAAGGCAGAATTGCAGGAAACAGATTTCAGGAGGGAGATTCGAATCGCCTTTAAAGCACAGGAAAAGCGGCAAAAGCTCGACAATGATGCCCTTGGCCAAAAAGGGCGTATGAGGTTTTTCCTGAATATATTCAGGAAAAAACGCATACGCCCTTTTTGGCCAACCAAGCAACCTGGAAAGGCAAATCATTGCTACAAAGAAGTCTCGCTTCCCATCGGTCAAAAGGGCCCTGCTGAATAAATTGTCAAAACCAGAAATGCAGGACAGGCCATGGAGAAATGGGAGCCTTGCTACGCTGATGGGCGGGACGTAAATTGCCAACAGCCACTCTGGAGAAGTGTACGGTATGTCCTGAAACATCTAAAAAACTCAGCTTAGAGAGCATAGGGCAATTCCACTCATGGGCGTATAAATTGGGAAAACTAAAAATCAGCAAGACACAGGCACCCCAAAGTTTAGGGCTGCTCTGTTGACAAGAACCTCCACTTCGTTACACCTTAAATATCCCAGGAAAGACAAAAATGGATAAAGAAGTTGTGGTCCTTATGTACAATAGAATATCATTCAGCCATGAAATCAACGTCTTAATGCTAGTAGCAGCAAGATGAGTGGATTTAGGTAGGACGATTCCAAATGAAATAAGTCACACAGAAAATGACGCTTATCATAAGATATCACTTATAGAGGGAATGTAAAAACCGCTACCCTTGAACTGAATTACAAAACAGAACAGAGACACACGTTTAGAAAAAACACTATGGCTGCTTAACGGTAAAGGTGAGGTGGGGTGATGCATAAAACAAGGGTTTCAAATTAGCTCAGATACCGTTCCATAAACTCAATAGGTAATAGACAAGACCTACTCCTTGCTCAGTGAATTGGATTCAACAACCCCTATACACCGCCCAAGAATATATCTGACTAGTAAGAATCTTAAAACCTATGTATTGATATCTCTCTGTAAGTGAGTCAAGTGGGTGTAAAGCGGCAGAAACACAGCAGTGAAAAGCAGCTAAACCCCATTATAAAAATCAATTACTTTTAAAAACCCGTGAAACAAAGACAGTGAAAGAGAGAGAAATTCTTACAAAATTCGTTCAGGGGCTGTGATGCCACCTGGATTGACCATATCTAGACCCACAGCTGATTGAGACATAAGGGTGGACACTCATGGGGCTGAGAGGTTTGGTGAGGTTGGGTGAGGAAACGCAGACCCTTTAAAGTAATACTGCGTGGTACCCATCCCATGGGTCCCAAATCTCCAGGTTCAAGGCCATCTTCCTACATCGAAAACATGCATGAGAAACCCAGAAGACGGTACACCGTGTGATCGGGAAAGGTTTCTAAAACGCACCTCATTTCTCATCTCCTTGTGCTCGGGTTCGCCATTCCAGCCACTTCACTAGCAACCTGCCTCCTTGGAGAATCAGCACCTTTAACCTCCTGTTCCGTACAGGTTGCAATTTGTCCTGAGGATGAACAGGAAGAGGGGGAACCAATGAGAGACTAGCTCTAGGTGTAGGGACAGGCACAGGTCACTCTATTTTCTTAACAGGAAGAAGAATTAACCACAAGCTCAGCCTGCCGGCCGGAACCAAAATACGGCCTGAAGCAATCCTGCGCTTTTGAGGCCAGCTCCCAAGAAAGCGAGTTGAAAAATGGAGCTCAGGGGCACTGCAATTCACAAACCTGCAGACTTATAAATGATAACTCTCGTCCACAAATATATTGAGGGAAGGCAACGAAGAGGATTTGAAAGCAAGGCAGAATTGCAGGAAACACATTTCAGGAGGGAGATTCGAATCGCCTTTAAAGCACAGGAAAAGGGGCAAAACCTCGACAATGACGCCCTTGGCCAAAAAGGGCGTATGCGTTTTTTCCTGAATATATTCAGGAAAAAACGCATACGCCCTTTTTGGCCAACCAAGCAACCTGGAAAGGCAAATCAGCGCTACAAAGAAGTCTCGCTTCCCATCGGTCAAAAGGGCCATGCTGAATACAGTGTCAAAACCAGAAATGCAGGACAGGCCATGGAGAAACGGGAGCCTGGCTACGCTGATGGGCGGGATGTAAATTGCCAACAGCTACTCTGGAGAAGTGTACGGTGTGTCCTGAAACATCTAAAAAACTCAGCTTAAAGAGCATAGGGCACTTCCACTCATGGGCGTATAAATTTGGAAAACTAAAAATCAGCAAGACACAGGCACCCCAAAGTTTAGGGCTGCTCTGTTGAAAAGAACCTCCACTTCGTTACACCTTAAATATCCCAGGAAAGACAAAAATGGATAAAGAAGTTGTGGTCCTTATGTACAATAGAATATCACTCAGCCATGAAATCAATGTCATAAGGCTAGTAGCAGCATGATGAGTGGATTTAGGTACGACGATTCTAAATGAAATAAGTCACACAGAAAAAAGACACTTATCATAAGATATCACTTATAGAGGGAATGTAAAAACCGCTACCCTTGAAATGAATTACAAAACAGAACAGACACACACGTTTAGAAAACACACTTTGGCTGCTTAACGGTAAAGGTGAGGTGGGGTGATGCATAAAACAAGGGTTTCAAATTAGCTCAGATACCGTTCCATAAACTCAATAGGTAATAGACAAGACCTACTCCTTGCTCAGTGAATTGGACTCAAGACACCCTATTCACCGCCCAAGAATATATCTGACTAGTAAGAATCTTAAAACCTATGTATTGATATCTCTCTGTAAGTGAGTCAAGTGGGTGTAAAGCGGCAGAAACACAGCAGTGAAAAGCAGCTAAACCCCATTATAAAAATCAATTACTTTTAAAAACCCGTGAAACAAAGACAGTGAAAGAGAGAGAAATTCTTACACAATTCGTTCAGGGGCTGTGATGCCACCTGGATTGACCATATCTAGACACACAGCTGATTGAGACATAAGGGTGGACACTCATGGGGCTGAGAGGTTTGGTGAGGTTGGGTGAGGAAACGCAGACCCTTTAAAGTAATACTGCGTGGTACCCATCCCATGGGTCCCAAATCTCCAGGTTCAAGGGCATCTTCCTATATCGAAAACATGCATGAGAAACCCAGAAGACGGTACACCGTGTGACCGGGAAAGTTTTCTAAAACGCACCTCATTTCTCATCTCCTTGTGCTCGGGTTCGCCATTCCAGCCGCTTCACTAGCAACCTGCCTCCTTGGAGAATCAGCACCTTTAACCTCCTGTTCCGTACAGGTTGCAATTTGTCCTGAGGATGAACAGGAAGAGGGGGAACCAATGAGAGACTAGCTCTAGGTGTAGGGACAGGCACAGGTCACTCTATTTTCTCATCAGGAAGAAGAATTAACCACAGGCTCAGCCTGCCGGCCGGAACCAAAATAGGGCCTGAAGCAATCCTGCGCTTTTGAGGCCAGCTCCCAAGAAAGCGAGTTGAAAAATGGAGCTCAGGGGCACTGCAATTCACAAACCTGCAGACTTATAAATGATAACTCTCGTCCACAAATATATTGAGGGAAGGCAACGAAGAGGATTTGAAAGCAAGGCAGAATTGCAGGAAACACATTTCAGGAGGGAGATTCGAATCGCCTTTAAGGCACAGGAAAAGGGGCAAAACCTCGACAATGACGCCCTTGGCCAAAAAGGGCGTATGCGTTTTTTCCTGAATATATTCAGGAAAAAACGCATACGCCCTTTTTGGCCAACCAAGCAACCTGGAAAGGCAAATCAGCACTACAAAGAAGACTCGCTTCCCATCGGTCAAAAGGGCCATGCTGAATAAAGTGTCAAAACCAGAAATGCAGGACAGGCCATGGAGAAACGGGAGCCTGGCTACGCTGATGGGCGGGATGTAAATTGCCAACAGCCACTCTGGAGAAGTGTACGGTGTGTCCTGAAACATCTAAAAAACTCAGCTTAGAGAGCATAGGGCACTTCCACTCATGGGCGTATAAATTGGGAAAACTAAAAATCAGCAAGACACAGGCTCCCCAAAGTTTAGGGCTGCTCTGTTGACAAGAACCTCCACTTCGTTACACCTTAAATATCCCAGGAAAGACAAAAATGGATAAAGAAGTTGTGGTCCTTATGTACAATAGAATATCACTCAGCCATGAAATCAACGTCATAATGCTAGTAGCAGCAAGATGAGTGGATTTAGGTAGGACGATTCCAAATGAAATAAGTCACACAGAAAATGACACTTATCATAAGATATCACTTATAGAGGGAATGTAAAAACCGCTACGCTTGAACTGAATTACAAAACAGAACAGACACACACGTTTAGAAAACACACTATGGCTGCTTAACGGTAAAGGTGAGGTGGGGTGATGCATAAAACAAGGGTTTCAAATTAGCTCAGATACCGTTCCATAAACTCAATAGGTAATAGACACGACCTACTCCTTGCTCAGTGAATTGGACTCAACACCCCCTATTCACCGCCCAAGAATATATCTGACTAGTAAGAATCTTAAAACCTATGTATTGATATCTCTCTGTAAGTGAGTCAAGTGGGTGTAAAGCGGCAGAAACACAGCAGTGAAAAGCAGCTAAACCCCATTATAAAAATCAATTACTTTTAAAAACCCGTGAAACAAAGACAGTGAAAGAGAGAGAAATTCTTACAAAATTCGTTCAGGGGCTGTGATGCCACCTGGATTGACCATATCTAGACCCACAGCTGACTGAGACATAAGGGTGGACACTCATGGGGCTGAGAGGTTTGGTGAGGTTGGGTGAGGAAACGCAGACCCTTTAAAGTAATACTGCGTGGTACCCATCCCATGGGTCCCAAATCTCCAGGTTCAAGGGCATCTTCCTACATCGAAAACATGCATGAGAAACCCAGAAGACGGTACACCGTGTGATCGGGAAAGGTTTCTAAAACGCACCTCATTTCTCATCTCCTTGTGCTGGGGTTCGCCATTCCAGCCGCTTCACTAGCAACCTGCCTCCTTGGAGAATCAGCACCTTTAACCTCCTGTTCCGTACAGGTTGCAATTTGTCCTGAGGATGAACAGGAAGAGGGGGAACCAATGAGAGACTAGCTCTAGGTGTAGGGACAGGCACAGGTCACTCTATTTTCTCATCAGGAAGAAGAATTAACCACAGGCTCAGCCTGCCGGCCGGAACCAAATTAGGGCCTGAAGCAATCCTGCGCTTTTGAGGCCAGCTCCCAAGAAAGCGAGTTGAAAAATGGAGCTCAGGGGCACTGCAATTCACAAACCTGCAGACTTATAAATGATAACTCTCGTCCACAAATATATTGAGGGAAGGCAACGAAGAGGATTTGAAAGCAAGGCAGAATTGCAGGAAACACATTTCAGGAGGGAGATTCGAATCGCCTTTAAAGCACAGGTAAAGAGGCAAAACCTCGACAATGACGCCCTTGGCCAAAAAGGGCGTATGCGTTTTTTCCTGAATATATTCAGGAAAAAACGCATACGCCCTTTTTGGCCAACCAAGCAACCTGGAAAGGCAAATCATCGCTACAAAGAAGTCTCGCTTCCCATCGGTCAAAAGGGCCATGCTGAATAAAGTGTCAAAACCAGAAATGCAGGACAGGCCATGGAGAAACGGGAGCCTGGCTACGCTGATGGGCGGGATGTAAATTGCCAACAGCTACTCTGGAGAAGTGTACGGTGTGTCCTGAAACATCTAAAAAACTCAGCTTATAGAGCATAGGGCACTTCCACTCATGGGCGTATAAATTGGGAAAACTAAAAATCAGCAAGACACAGGCACCCCAAAGTTTAGGGCTGCTCTGTTGAAAAGAACCTCCACTTCGTTACACCTTAAATATCCCAGGAAAGACAAAAATGGATAAAGAAGTTGTGGTCCTTATGTACAATAGAATATCACTCAGCCATGAAATCATTGTCATAAGGCTAGTAGCAGCATGATGAGTGGATTTAGGTACGACGATTCTAAATGAAATAAGTCACACAGAAAAAAGACACTTATCATAAGATATCACTTATAGAGGGAATGTAAAAACCGCTACCCTTGAAATGAATTACAAAACAGAACAGACACACACGTTTAGAAAACACACTTTGGCTGCTTAACGGTAAAGGTGAGGTGGGGTGATGCATAAAACAAGGGTTTCAAATTAGCTCAGATACCGTTCCATAAACTCAATAGGTAATAGACAAGACCTACTCCTTGCTCAGTGAATTGGACTCAAGACACCCTATTCACCGCCCAAGAATATATCTGACTAGTAAGAATCTTAAAACCTATGTATTGATATCTCTCTGTAAGTGAGTCAAGTGGGTGTAAAGCGGCAGAAACACAGCAGTGAAAAGCAGCTAAACCCCATTATAAAAATCAATTACTTTTAAAAACCCGTGAAACAAAGACAGTGAAAGAGAGAGAAATTCTTACACAATTCGTTCAGGGGCTGTGATGCCACCTGGATTGACCATATCTAGACACACAGCTGATTGAGACATAAGGGTGGACACTCATGGGGCTGAGAGGTTTGGTGAGGTTGGGTGAGGAAACGCAGACCCTTTAAAGTAATACTGCGTGGTACCCATCCCATGGGTCCCAAATCTCCAGGTTCAAGGGCATCTTCCTATATCGAAAACATGCATGAGAAACCCAGAAGACGGTACACCGTGTGATCGGGAAAGGTTTCTAAAACGCACCTCATTTCTCATCTCCTTGTGCTGGGGTTCGCCATTCCAGCCGCTTCACTAGCAACCTGCCTCCTTGGAGAATCAGCACCTTTAACCTCCTGTTCCGTACAGGTTGCAATTTGTCCTGAGGATGAACAGGAAGAGGGGGAACCAATGAGAGACTAGCTCTAGGTGTAGGGACAGGCACAGGTCACTCTATTTTCTCATCAGGAAGAAGAATTAACCACAGGCTCAGCCTGCCGGCCGGAACCAAATTAGGGCCTGAAGCAATCCTGCGCTTTTGAGGCCAGCTCCCAAGAAAGCGAGTTGAAAAATGGAGCTCAGGGGCACTGCAATTCACAAACCTGCAGACTTATAAATGATAACTCTCGTCCACAAATATATTGAGGGAAGGCAACGAAGAGGATTTGAAAGCAAGGCAGAATTGCAGGAAACACATTTCAGGAGGGAGATTCGAATCGCCTTTAAAGCACAGGTAAAGAGGCAAAACCTCGACAATGACGCCCTTGGCCAAAAAGGGCGTATGCGTTTTTTCCTGAATATATTCAGGAAAAAACGCATACGCCCTTTTTGGCCAACCAAGCAACCTGGAAAGGCAAATCAGCGCTACAAAGAAGTCTCGCTTCCCATCGGTCAAAAGGGCCATGCTGAATAAAGTGTCAAAACCAGAAATGCAGGACAGGCCATGGAGAAACGGGAGCCTGGCTACGCTGATGGGCGGGATGTAAATTGCCAACAGCCACTCTGGAGAAGTGTACGGTGTGTCCTGAAATATCTAAAAAACTCAGCTTAGAGAGCATAGGGCACTTCCACTCATGGGCGTATAAATTGGGAAAACTAAAAATCAGCAAGACACAGGCTCCCCAAAGTTTAGGGCTGCTCTGTTGACAAGAACCTCCACTTCGTTACACCTTAAATATCCCAGGAAAGACAAAAATGGATAAAGAAGTTGTGGTCCTTATGTACAATAGAATATCACTCAGCCATGAAATCAACGTCATAATGCTAGTAGCAGCAAGATGAGTGGATTTAGGTAGGACGATTCCAAATGAAATAAGTCACACAGAAAATGACACTTATCATAAGATATCACTTATAGAGGGAATGTAAAAACCGCTACACTTGAACTGAATTACAAAACAGAACAGAGACACACGTTTAGAAAAAACACTATGGCTGCTTAACGGTAAAGGTGAGGTGGGGTGATGCATAAAACAAGGCTTTCAAATTAGCTCAGATACCGTACCATAAACTCAATAGGTAATAGACAAGACCTACTCCTTGCTCAGTGAATTGGACTCAACACACCCTATTCACCGCCCAAGAATATATCTGACTAGTAAGAATCTTAAAACCTATGTATTGATATCTCTCTGTAAGTGAGTCAAGTGGGTGTAAAGCGGCAGAAACACAGCAGTGAAAAGCAGCTAAACCCCATTATAAAAATCAATTACTTTTAAAAACCCGTGAAACAAAGACAGTGAAAGAGAGAGAAATTCTTACAAAATTCGTTCAGGGGCTGTGATGCCACCTGGATTGACCATATCTAGACCCACAGCTGATTGAGACATAAGGGTGGACACTCATGGGGCTGAGAGGTTTGGTGAGGTTGGGTGAGGAAACGCAGACCCTTTAAAGTAATACTGCGTGGTACCCATCCCATGGGTCCCAAATCTCCAGGTTCAAGGGCATCTTCCTACATCGAAAACATGCATGAGAAACCCAGAAGACGGTACACAGTGTGATCGGGAAAGGTTTCTAAAACGCACCTCATTTCTCATCTCCTTGTGCTCGGGTTCGCCATTCCAGCCACTTCACTAGCAACCTGCCTCCTTGGAGAATCAGCACCTTTAACCTCCTGTTCCGTACAGGTTGCAATTTGTCCTGAGGATGAACAGGAAGAGGGGGAACCAATGAGAGACTAGCTCTAGGTGTAGGGACAGGCACAGGTCACTCTATTTTCTCATCAGGAAGAAGAATTAACCACAGGCTCAGGCTGCCGGCCGGAACCAAAATAGGGCCTGAAGCAATCCTGCGCTTTTGAGGCCAGCTCCCAAGAAAGCGAGTTGAAAAATGGAGCTCAGGGGCACTGCAATTCACAAACCTGCAGACTTATAAATGATAACTCTCGTCCACAAATATATTGAGGGAAGGCAACGAAGAGGATTTGAAAGCAAGGCAGAATTGCAGGAAACACATTTCAGGAGGGAGATTCGAATCGCCTTTAAAGCACAGGTAAAGCGGCAAAACCTCGACAATGACGCCCTTGGCCAAAAAGGGCGTATGCGTTTTTTCCTGAATATATTCAGGAAAAAACGCATACGCCCTTTTTGGCCAACCAAGCAACCTGGAAAGGCAAATCATCGCTACAAAGAAGTCTCGCTTCCCATCGGTCAAAAGGGCCATGCTGAATACAGTGTCAAAACCAGAAATGCAGGACAGGCCATGGAGAAACGGGAGCCTGGCTACGCTGATGGGCGGGATGTAAATTGCCAACAGCTACTCTGGAGAAGTGTACGGTGTGTCCTGAAACATCTAAAAAACTCAGCTTAAAGAGCATAGGGCACTTCCACTCATGGGCGTATAAATTTGGAAAACTAAAAATCAGCAAGACACAGGCACCCCAAAGTTTAGGGCTGCTCTGTTGAAAAGAACCTCCACTTCGTTACACCTTAAATATCCCAGGAAAGACAAAAATGGATAAAGAAGTTGTGGTCCTTATGTACAATAGAATATCACTCAGCCATGAAATCAATGTCATAAGGCTAGTAGCAGCATGATGAGTGGATTTAGGTACGACGATTCTAAATGAAATAAGTCACACAGAAAAAAGACACTTATCATAAGATATCACTTATAGAGGGAATGTAAAAACCGCTACCCTTGAAATGAATTACAAAACAGAACAGACACACACGTTTAGAAAACACACTTTGGCTGCTTAACGGTAAAGGTGAGGTGGGGTGATGCATAAAACAAGGGTTTCAAATTAGCTCAGATACCGTTCCATAAACTCAATAGGTAATAGACAAGACCTACTCCTTGCTCAGTGAATTGGACTCAAGACACCCTATTCACCGCCCAAGAATATATCTGACTAGTAAGAATCTTAAAACCTATGTATTGATATCTCTCTGTAAGTGAGTCAAGTGGGTGTAAAGCGGCAGAAACACAGCAGTGAAAAGCAGCTAAACCCCATTATAAAAATCAATTACTTTTAAAAACCCGTGAAACAAAGACAGTGAAAGAGAGAGAAATTCTTACACAATTCGTTCAGGGGCTGTGATGCCACCTGGATTGACCATATCTAGACACACAGCTGATTGAGACATAAGGGTGGACACTCATGGGGCTGAGAGGTTTGGTGAGGTTGGGTGAGGAAACGCAGACCCTTTAAAGTAATACTGCGTGGTACCCATCCCATGGGTCCCAAATCTCCAGGTTCAAGGGCATCTTCCTATATCGAAAACATGCATGAGAAACCCAGAAGACGGTACACCGTGTGACCGGGAAAGTTTTCTAAAACGCACCTCATTTCTCATCTCCTTGTGCTCGGGTTCGCCATTCCAGCCGCTTCACTAGCAACCTGCCTCCTTGGAGAATCAGCACCTTTAACCTCCTGTTCCGTACAGGTTGCAATTTGTCCTGAGGATGAACAGGAAGAGGGGGAACCAATGAGAGACTAGCTCTAGGTGTAGGGACAGGCACAGGTCACTCTATTTTCTCATCAGGAAGAAGAATTAACCACAGGCTCAGCCTGCCGGCCGGAACCAAAATAGGGCCTGAAGCAATCCTGCGCTTTTGAGGCCAGCTCCCAAGAAAGCGAGTTGAAAAATGGAGCTCAGGGGCACTGCAATTCACAAACCTGCAGACTTATAAATGATAACTCTCGTCCACAAATATATTGAGGGAAGGCAACGAAGAGGATTTGAAAGCAAGGCAGAATTGCAGGAAACACATTTCAGGAGGGAGATTCGAATCGCCTTTAAGGCACAGGAAAAGGGGCAAAACCTCGACAATGACGCCCTTGGCCAAAAAGGGCGTATGCGTTTTTTCCTGAATATATTCAGGAAAAAACGCATACGCCCTTTTTGGCCAACCAAGCAACCTGGAAAGGCAAATCAGCACTACAAAGAAGACTCGCTTCCCATCGGTCAAAAGGGCCATGCTGAATAAAGTGTCAAAACCAGAAATGCAGGACAGGCCATGGAGAAACGGGAGCCTGGCTACGCTGATGGGCGGGATGTAAATTGCCAACAGCCACTCTGGAGAAGTGTACGGTGTGTCCTGAAACATCTAAAAAACTCAGCTTAGAGAGCATAGGGCACTTCCACTCATGGGCGTATAAATTGGGAAAACTAAAAATCAGCAAGACACAGGCTCCCCAAAGTTTAGGGCTGCTCTGTTGACAAGAACCTCCACTTCGTTACACCTTAAATATCCCAGGAAAGACAAAAATGGATAAAGAAGTTGTGGTCCTTATGTACAATAGAATATCACTCAGCCATGAAATCAACGTCATAATGCTAGTAGCAGCAAGATGAGTGGATTTAGGTAGGACGATTCCAAATGAAATAAGTCACACAGAAAATGACACTTATCATAAGATATCACTTATAGAGGGAATGTAAAAACCGCTACGCTTGAACTGAATTACAAAACAGAACAGACACACACGTTTAGAAAACACACTATGGCTGCTTAACGGTAAAGGTGAGGTGGGGTGATGCATAAAACAAGGGTTTCAAATTAGCTCAGATACCGTTCCATAAACTCAATAGGTAATAGACAAGACCTACTCCTTGCTCAGTGAATTGGACTCAACACCCCCTATTCACCGCCCAAGAATATATCTGACTAGTAAGAATCTTAAAACCTATGTATTGATATCTCTCTGTAAGTGAGTCAAGTGGGTGTAAAGCGGCAGAAACACAGCAGTGAAAAGCAGCTAAACCCCATTATAAAAATCAATTACTTTTAAAAACCCGTGAAACAAAGACAGTGAAAGAGAGAGAAATTCTTACAAAATTCGTTCAGGGGCTGTGATGCCACCTGGATTGACCATATCTAGACCCACAGCTGACTGAGACATAAGGGTGGACACTCATGGGGCTGAGAGGTTTGGTGAGGTTGGGTGAGGAAACGCAGACCCTTTAAAGTAATACTGCGTGGTACCCATCCCATGGTTCCCAAATCTCCAGGTTCAAGGGCATCTTCCTACATCGAAAACATGCATGAGAAACCCAGAAGACGGTACACCGTGTGATCGGGAAAGGTTTCTAAAACGCACCTCATTTCTCATCTCCTTGTGCTCGGGTTCGCCATTCCAGCCGCTTCACTAGCAACCTGCCTCCTTGGAGAATCAGCACCTTTAACCTCCTGTTCCGTACAGGTTGCAATTTGTCCTGAGGATGAACAGGAAGAGGGGGAACCAATGAGAGACTAGCTCTAGGTGTAGGGACAGGCACAGGTCACTCTATTTTCTCATCAGGAAGAAGAATTAACCACAGGCTCAGCCTGCCGGCCGGAACCAAAATAGGGCCTGAAGCAATCCTGCGCTTTTGAGGCCAGCTCCCAAGAAAGCGAGTTGAAAAATGGAGCTCAGGGGCACTGCAATTCACAAACCTGCAGACTTATAAATGATAACTCTCGTCCACAAATATATTGAGGGAAGGCAACGAAGAGGATTTGAAAGCAAGGCAGAATTGCAGGAAACACATTTCAGGAGGGAGATTCGAATCGCCTTTAAAGCACAGGTAAAGCGGCAAAACCTCGACAATGACGCCCTTGGCCAAAAAGGGCGTATGCGTTTTTTCCTGAATATATTCAGGAAAAAACGCATACGCCCTTTTTGGCCAACCAAGCAACCTGGAAAGGCAAATCAGCCCTACAAAGAAGTCTCGCTTCCCATCGGTCAAAAGGGCCATGCTGAATAAAGTGTCAAAACCAGAAATGCAGGACAGGCCATGGAGAAACGGGAGCCTGGCTACGCTGATGGGCGGGATGTAAATTGCCAACAGCTACTCTGGAGAAGTGTACGGTGTGTCCTGAAACATCTAAAAAACTCAGCTTAGAGAGCATAGGGCACTTCCACTCATGGGCGTATAAATTGGGAAAACTAAAAATCAGCAAGACACAGGCACCCCAAAGTTTAGGGCTGCTCTGTTGAAAAGAACCTCCACTTCGTTACACCTTAAATATCCCAGGAAAGACAAAAATGGATAAAGAAGTTGTGGTCCTTATGTACAATAGAATATCACTCAGCCATGAAATCATTGTCATAAGGCTAGTAGCAGCATGATGAGTGGATTTAGGTACGACGATTCTAAATGAAATAAGTCACACAGAAAAAAGACACTTATCATAAGATATCACTTATAGAGGGAATGTAAAACCGCTACCCTTGAAATGAATTACAAAACAGAACAGACACACACGTTTAGAAAACACACTTTGGCTGCTTAACGGTAAAGGTGAGGTGGGGTGATGCATAAAACAAGGGTTTCAAATTAGCTCAGATACCGTTCCATAAACTCAATAGGTAATAGACAAGACCTACTCCTTGCTCAGTGAATTGGACTCAACACACCCTATTCACCGCCCAAGAATATATCTGACTAGTAAGAATCTTAAAACCTATGTATTGATATCTCTCTGTAAGTGAGTCAAGTGGGTGTAAAGCGGCAGAAACACAGCAGTGAAAAGCAGCTAAACCCCATTATAAAAATCAATTACTTTTAAAAACCCGTGAAACAAAGACAGTGAAAGAGAGAGAAATTCTTACACAATTCGTTCAGGGGCTGTGATGCCACCTGGATTGACCATATCTAGACACACAGCTGATTGAGACATAAGGGTGGACACTCATGGGGCTGAGAGGTTTGGTGAGGTTGGGTGAGGAAACGCAGACCCTTTAAAGTAATACTGCGTGGTACCCATCCCATGGGTCCCAAATCTCCAGGTTCAAGGGCATCTTCCTACATCGAAAACATGCATGAGAAACCCAGAAGACGGTACACCGTGTGACCGGGAAAGTTTTCTAAAACGCACCTCATTTCTCATCTCCTTGTGCTCGGGTTCGCCATTCCAGCCGCTTCACTAGCAACCTGCCTCCTTGGAGAATCAGCACCTTTAACCTCCTGTTCCGTACAGGTTGCAATTTGTCCTGAGGATGAACAGGAAGAGGGGGAACCAATGAGAGACTAGTTCTAGGTGTAGGGACAGGCACAGGTCACTCTATTTTCTCATCAGGAAGAAGAATTAACCACAGGCTCAGCCTGCCGGCCGGAACCAAAATAGGGCCTGAAGCAATCCTGCGCTTTTGAGGCCAGCTCCCAAGAAAGCGAGTTGAAAAATGGAGCTCAGGGGCACTGCAATTCACAAACCTGCAGACTTATAAATGATAACTCTCGTCCACAAATATATTGAGGGAAGGCAACGAAGAGGATTTGAAAGCAAGGCAGAATTGCAGGAAACACATTTCAGGAGGGAGATTCGAATCGCCTTTAAAGCACAGGAAAAGGGGCAAAACCTCGACAATGACGCCCTTGGCCAAAAAGGGCGTATGCGTTTTTTCCTGAATATATTCAGGAAAAAACGCATACGCCCTTTTTGGCCAACCAAGCAACCTGGAAAGGCAAATCAGCGCTACAAAGAAGACTCGCTTCCCATCGGTCAAAAGGGCCATGCTGAATAAAGTGTCAAAACCAGAAATGCAGGACAGGCCATGGAGAAACGGGAGCCTGGCTACGCTGATGGGCGGGATGTAAATTGCCAACAGCCACTCTGGAGAAGTGTACGGTGTGTCCTGAAACATCTAAAAAACTCAGCTTAGAGAGCATAGGGCACTTCCACTCATGGGCGTATAAATTGGGAAAACTAAAAATCAGCAAGACACAGGCTCCCCAAAGTTTAGGGCTGCTCTGTTGACAAGAACCTCCACTTCGTTACACCTTAAATATCCCAGGAAAGACAAAAATGGATAAAGAAGTTGTGGTCCTTATGTACAATAGAATATCACTCAGCCATGAAATCAACGTCATAATGCTAGTAGCAGCAAGATGAGTGGATTTAGGTAGGACGATTCCAAATGAAATAAGTCACACAGAAAATGACACTTATCATAAGATATCACTTATAGAGGGAATGTAAAAACCGCTACGCTTGAACTGAATTACAAAACAGAACAGACACACACGTTTAGAAAACACACTATGGCTGCTTAACGGTAAAGGTGAGGTGGGGTGATGCATAAAACAAGGGTTTCAAATTAGCTCAGATACCGTTCCATAAACTCAATAGGTAATAGACAAGACCTACTCCTTGCTCAGTGAATTGGACTCAACACCCCCTATTCACCGCCCAAGAATATATCTGACTAGTAAGAATCTTAAAACCTATGTATTGATATCTCTCTGTAAGTGAGTCAAGTGGGTGTAAAGCGGCAGAAACACAGCAGTGAAAAGCAGCTAAACCCCATTATAAAAATCAATTACTTTTAAAAACCCGTGAAACAAAGACAGTGAAAGAGAGAGAAATTCTTACAAAATTCGTTCAGGGGCTGTGATGCCACCTGGATTGACCATATCTAGACCCACAGCTGATTGAGACATAAGGGTGGACACTCTTGGGGCTGAGAGGTTTGGTGAGGTTGGGTGAGGAAACGCAGACCCTTTAAAGCAATACTGCGTGGTACCCATCCCATGGGTCCCAAATCTCCAGGTTCAAGGGCATCTTCCTACATCGAAAACATGCATGAGAAACCCAGAAGATGGTACACCGTGTGATCGGGAAAGATTTCCAAAACGCACCTCATTTCTCATCTCCTTGTGCTCGGGTTCGCCATTCCATCCGCTTTACTAGCAATCTCCCTCCTTGGAGAATCAGCACCTTTAACCTCCTGTTCCGTACAGGTTGCAATTTGTCCTGAGGATGAACAGGAAGAGGGGGAACCAATGAGAGACTAGGTCTAGGTGTTGGGACAGGCACAGGTCACTCTATTTTCCCATCAGGAAGAAGAATTAACCACAGGCTCAGCCTGCCGCCCGGGACCAGAATAGGGCCTGAAGCAATCCTGCGCTTTTGCGGCCAGCTCCCAAGAAAGCGAGTTGAAAAATGGAGCTCAGGGGCACTGCAATTCACAAACCTGCAGACTTATAAATGATAGCTCTCGTCCACAAATATATTGAGGGAAGGCAACGAAGAGGAGTTGAAAGCAAGGCAGAATTGCAGGAAACAGATTTCAGGAGGGAGATTCGAATCGCCTTTAAAGCACAGGAAAAGCGGCAAAAGCTCGACAATGATGCCCTTGGCCAAAAAGGGCGTATGAGGTTTTTCCTGAATATATTCAGGAAAAAACGCATACGCCCTTTTTGGCCAACCAAGCAACCTGGAAAGGCAAATCATTGCTACAAAGAAGTCTCGCTTCCCATCGGTCAAAAGGGCCCTGCTGAATAAATTGTCAAAACCAGAAATGCAGGACAGGCCATGGAGAAATGGGAGCCTTGCTACGCTGATGGGCGGGACGTAAATTGCCAACAGCCACTCTGGAGAAGTGTACGGTATGTCCTGAAACATCTAAAAAACTCAGCTTAGAGAGCATAGGGCAATTCCACTCATGGGCGTATAAATTGGGAAAACTAAAAATCAGCAAGACACAGGCACCCCAAAGTTTAGGGCTGCTCTGTTGACAAGAACCTCCACTTCGTTACACCTTAAATATCCCAGGAAAGACAAAAATGGATAAAGAAGTTGTGGTCCTTATGTACAATAGAATATCATTCAGCCATGAAATCAACGTCTTAATGCTAGTAGCAGCAAGATGAGTGGATTTAGGTAGGACGATTCCAAATGAAATAAGTCACACAGAAAATGACGCTTATCATAAGATATCACTTATAGAGGGAATGTAAAAACCGCTACCCTTGAACTGAATTACAAAACAGAACAGAGACACACGTTTAGAAAAAACACTATGGCTGCTTAACGGTAAAGGTGAGGTGGGGTGATGCATAAAACAAGGGTTTCAAATTAGCTCAGATACCGTTCCATAAACTCAATAGGTAATAGACAAGACCTACTCCTTGCTCAGTGAATTGGATTCAACAACCCCTATACACCGCCCAAGAATATATCTGACTAGTAAGAATCTTAAAACCTATGTATTGATATCTCTCTGTAAGTGAGTCAAGTGGGTGTAAAGCGGCAGAAACACAGCAGTGAAAAGCAGCTAAACCCCATTATAAAAATCAATTACTTTTAAAAACCCGTGAAACAAAGACAGTGAAAGAGAGAGAAATTCTTACAAAATTCGTTCAGGGGCTGTGATGCCACCTGGATTGACCATATCTAGACCCACAGCTGATTGAGACATAAGGGTGGACACTCATGGGGCTGAGAGGTTTGGTGAGGTTGGGTGAGGAAACGCAGACCCTTTAAAGTAATACTGCGTGGTACCCATCCCATGGGTCCCAAATCTCCAGGTTCAAGGCCATCTTCCTACATCGAAAACATGCATGAGAAACCCAGAAGACGGTACACCGTGTGATCGGGAAAGGTTTCTAAAACGCACCTCATTTCTCATCTCCTTGTGCTCGGGTTCGCCATTCCAGCCACTTCACTAGCAACCTGCCTCCTTGGAGAATCAGCACCTTTAACCTCCTGTTCCGTACAGGTTGCAATTTGTCCTGAGGATGAACAGGAAGAGGGGGAACCAATGAGAGACTAGCTCTAGGTGTAGGGACAGGCACAGGTCACTCTATTTTCTTAACAGGAAGAAGAATTAACCACAAGCTCAGCCTGCCGGCCGGAACCAAAATACGGCCTGAAGCAATCCTGCGCTTTTGAGGCCAGCTCCCAAGAAAGCGAGTTGAAAAATGGAGCTCAGGGGCACTGCAATTCACAAACCTGCAGACTTATAAATGATAACTCTCGTCCACAAATATATTGAGGGAAGGCAACGAAGAGGATTTGAAAGCAAGGCAGAATTGCAGGAAACACATTTCAGGAGGGAGATTCGAATCGCCTTTAAAGCACAGGAAAAGGGGCAAAACCTCGACAATGACGCCCTTGGCCAAAAAGGGCGTATGCGTTTTTTCCTGAATATATTCAGGAAAAAACGCATACGCCCTTTTTGGCCAACCAAGCAACCTGGAAAGGCAAATCAGCGCTACAAAGAAGTCTCGCTTCCCATCGGTCAAAAGGGCCATGCTGAATACAGTGTCAAAACCAGAAATGCAGGACAGGCCATGGAGAAACGGGAGCCTGGCTACGCTGATGGGCGGGATGTAAATTGCCAACAGCTACTCTGGAGAAGTGTACGGTGTGTCCTGAAACATCTAAAAAACTCAGCTTAAAGAGCATAGGGCACTTCCACTCATGGGCGTATAAATTTGGAAAACTAAAAATCAGCAAGACACAGGCACCCCAAAGTTTAGGGCTGCTCTGTTGAAAAGAACCTCCACTTCGTTACACCTTAAATATCCCAGGAAAGACAAAAATGGATAAAGAAGTTGTGGTCCTTATGTACAATAGAATATCACTCAGCCATGAAATCAATGTCATAAGGCTAGTAGCAGCATGATGAGTGGATTTAGGTACGACGATTCTAAATGAAATAAGTCACACAGAAAAAAGACACTTATCATAAGATATCACTTATAGAGGGAATGTAAAAACCGCTACCCTTGAAATGAATTACAAAACAGAACAGACACACACGTTTAGAAAACACACTTTGGCTGCTTAACGGTAAAGGTGAGGTGGGGTGATGCATAAAACAAGGGTTTCAAATTAGCTCAGATACCGTTCCATAAACTCAATAGGTAATAGACAAGACCTACTCCTTGCTCAGTGAATTGGACTCAAGACACCCTATTCACCGCCCAAGAATATATCTGACTAGTAAGAATCTTAAAACCTATGTATTGATATCTCTCTGTAAGTGAGTCAAGTGGGTGTAAAGCGGCAGAAACACAGCAGTGAAAAGCAGCTAAACCCCATTATAAAAATCAATTACTTTTAAAAACCCGTGAAACAAAGACAGTGAAAGAGAGAGAAATTCTTACACAATTCGTTCAGGGGCTGTGATGCCACCTGGATTGACCATATCTAGACACACAGCTGATTGAGACATAAGGGTGGACACTCATGGGGCTGAGAGGTTTGGTGAGGTTGGGTGAGGAAACGCAGACCCTTTAAAGTAATACTGCGTGGTACCCATCCCATGGGTCCCAAATCTCCAGGTTCAAGGGCATCTTCCTATATCGAAAACATGCATGAGAAACCCAGAAGACGGTACACCGTGTGACCGGGAAAGTTTTCTAAAACGCACCTCATTTCTCATCTCCTTGTGCTCGGGTTCGCCATTCCAGCCGCTTCACTAGCAACCTGCCTCCTTGGAGAATCAGCACCTTTAACCTCCTGTTCCGTACAGGTTGCAATTTGTCCTGAGGATGAACAGGAAGAGGGGGAACCAATGAGAGACTAGCTCTAGGTGTAGGGACAGGCACAGGTCACTCTATTTTCTCATCAGGAAGAAGAATTAACCACAGGCTCAGCCTGCCGGCCGGAACCAAAATAGGGCCTGAAGCAATCCTGCGCTTTTGAGGCCAGCTCCCAAGAAAGCGAGTTGAAAAATGGAGCTCAGGGGCACTGCAATTCACAAACCTGCAGACTTATAAATGATAACTCTCGTCCACAAATATATTGAGGGAAGGCAACGAAGAGGATTTGAAAGCAAGGCAGAATTGCAGGAAACACATTTCAGGAGGGAGATTCGAATCGCCTTTAAGGCACAGGAAAAGGGGCAAAACCTCGACAATGACGCCCTTGGCCAAAAAGGGCGTATGCGTTTTTTCCTGAATATATTCAGGAAAAAACGCATACGCCCTTTTTGGCCAACCAAGCAACCTGGAAAGGCAAATCAGCACTACAAAGAAGACTCGCTTCCCATCGGTCAAAAGGGCCATGCTGAATAAAGTGTCAAAACCAGAAATGCAGGACAGGCCATGGAGAAACGGGAGCCTGGCTACGCTGATGGGCGGGATGTAAATTGCCAACAGCCACTCTGGAGAAGTGTACGGTGTGTCCTGAAACATCTAAAAAACTCAGCTTAGAGAGCATAGGGCACTTCCACTCATGGGCGTATAAATTGGGAAAACTAAAAATCAGCAAGACACAGGCTCCCCAAAGTTTAGGGCTGCTCTGTTGACAAGAACCTCCACTTCGTTACACCTTAAATATCCCAGGAAAGACAAAAATGGATAAAGAAGTTGTGGTCCTTATGTACAATAGAATATCACTCAGCCATGAAATCAACGTCATAATGCTAGTAGCAGCAAGATGAGTGGATTTAGGTAGGACGATTCCAAATGAAATAAGTCACACAGAAAATGACACTTATCATAAGATATCACTTATAGAGGGAATGTAAAAACCGCTACGCTTGAACTGAATTACAAAACAGAACAGACACACACGTTTAGAAAACACACTATGGCTGCTTAACGGTAAAGGTGAGGTGGGGTGATGCATAAAACAAGGGTTTCAAATTAGCTCAGATACCGTTCCATAAACTCAATAGGTAATAGACACGACCTACTCCTTGCTCAGTGAATTGGACTCAACACCCCCTATTCACCGCCCAAGAATATATCTGACTAGTAAGAATCTTAAAACCTATGTATTGATATCTCTCTGTAAGTGAGTCAAGTGGGTGTAAAGCGGCAGAAACACAGCAGTGAAAAGCAGCTAAACCCCATTATAAAAATCAATTACTTTTAAAAACCCGTGAAACAAAGACAGTGAAAGAGAGAGAAATTCTTACAAAATTCGTTCAGGGGCTGTGATGCCACCTGGATTGACCATATCTAGACCCACAGCTGACTGAGACATAAGGGTGGACACTCATGGGGCTGAGAGGTTTGGTGAGGTTGGGTGAGGAAACGCAGACCCTTTAAAGTAATACTGCGTGGTACCCATCCCATGGGTCCCAAATCTCCAGGTTCAAGGGCATCTTCCTACATCGAAAACATGCATGAGAAACCCAGAAGACGGTACACCGTGTGATCGGGAAAGGTTTCTAAAACGCACCTCATTTCTCATCTCCTTGTGCTGGGGTTCGCCATTCCAGCCGCTTCACTAGCAACCTGCCTCCTTGGAGAATCAGCACCTTTAACCTCCTGTTCCGTACAGGTTGCAATTTGTCCTGAGGATGAACAGGAAGAGGGGGAACCAATGAGAGACTAGCTCTAGGTGTAGGGACAGGCACAGGTCACTCTATTTTCTCATCAGGAAGAAGAATTAACCACAGGCTCAGCCTGCCGGCCGGAACCAAATTAGGGCCTGAAGCAATCCTGCGCTTTTGAGGCCAGCTCCCAAGAAAGCGAGTTGAAAAATGGAGCTCAGGGGCACTGCAATTCACAAACCTGCAGACTTATAAATGATAACTCTCGTCCACAAATATATTGAGGGAAGGCAACGAAGAGGATTTGAAAGCAAGGCAGAATTGCAGGAAACACATTTCAGGAGGGAGATTCGAATCGCCTTTAAAGCACAGGTAAAGAGGCAAAACCTCGACAATGACGCCCTTGGCCAAAAAGGGCGTATGCGTTTTTTCCTGAATATATTCAGGAAAAAACGCATACGCCCTTTTTGGCCAACCAAGCAACCTGGAAAGGCAAATCATCGCTACAAAGAAGTCTCGCTTCCCATCGGTCAAAAGGGCCATGCTGAATAAAGTGTCAAAACCAGAAATGCAGGACAGGCCATGGAGAAACGGGAGCCTGGCTACGCTGATGGGCGGGATGTAAATTGCCAACAGCTACTCTGGAGAAGTGTACGGTGTGTCCTGAAACATCTAAAAAACTCAGCTTATAGAGCATAGGGCACTTCCACTCATGGGCGTATAAATTGGGAAAACTAAAAATCAGCAAGACACAGGCACCCCAAAGTTTAGGGCTGCTCTGTTGAAAAGAACCTCCACTTCGTTACACCTTAAATATCCCAGGAAAGACAAAAATGGATAAAGAAGTTGTGGTCCTTATGTACAATAGAATATCACTCAGCCATGAAATCATTGTCATAAGGCTAGTAGCAGCATGATGAGTGGATTTAGGTACGACGATTCTAAATGAAATAAGTCACACAGAAAAAAGACACTTATCATAAGATATCACTTATAGAGGGAATGTAAAACCGCTACCCTTGAAATGAATTACAAAACAGAACAGACACACACGTTTAGAAAACACACTTTGGCTGCTTAACGGTAAAGGTGAGGTGGGGTGATGCATAAAACAAGGGTTTCAAATTAGCTCAGATACCGTTCCATAAACTCAATAGGTAATAGACAAGACCTACTCCTTGCTCAGTGACTTGGACTCAAGACACCCTATTCACCGCCCAAGAATATATCTGACTAGTAAGAATCTTAAAACCTATGTATTGATATCTCTCTGTAAGTGAGTCAAGTGGGTGTAAAGCGGCAGAAACACAGCAGTGAAAAGCAGCTAAACCCCATTATAAAAATCAATTACTTTTAAAAACCCGTGAAACAAAGACAGTGAAAGAGAGAGAAATTCTTACACAATTCGTTCAGGGGCTGTGATGCCACCTGGATTGACCATATCTAGACACACAGCTGATTGAGACATAAGGGTGGACACTCATGGGGCTGAGAGGTTTGGTGAGGTTGGGTGAGGAAACGCAGACCCTTTAAAGTAATACTGCGTGGTACCCATCCCATGGGTCCCAAATCTCCAGGTTCAAGGGCATCTTCCTACATCGAAAACATGCATGAGAAACCCAGAAGACGGTACACCGTGTGACCGGGAAAGTTTTCTAAAACGCACCTCATTTCTCATCTCCTTGTGCTCGGGTTCGCCATTCCAGCCGCTTCACTAGCAACCTGCCTCCTTGGAGAATCAGCACCTTTAACCTCCTGTTCCGTACAGGTTGCAATTTGTCCTGAGGATGAACAGGAAGAGGGGGAACCAATGAGAGACTAGCTCTAGGTGTAGGGACAGGCACAGGTCACTCTATTTTCTCATCAGGAAGAAGAATTAACCACAGGCTCAGCCTGCCGGCCGGAACCAAAATAGGGCCTGAAGCAATCCTGCGCTTTTGAGGCCAGCTCCCAAGAAAGCGAGTTGAAAAATGGAGCTCAGGGGCACTGCAATTCACAAACCTGCAGACTTATAAATGATAACTCTCGTCCACAAATATATTGAGGGAAGGCAACGAAGAGGATTTGAAAGCAAGGCAGAATTGCAGGAAACACATTTCAGGAGGGAGATTCGAATCGCCTTTAAGGCACAGGAAAAGGGGCAAAACCTCGACAATGACGCCCTTGGCCAAAAAGGGCGTATGCGTTTTTTCCTGAATATATTCAGGAAAAAACGCATACGCCCTTTTTGGCCAACCAAGCAACCTGGAAAGGCAAATCAGCACTACAAAGAAGACTCGCTTCCCATCGGTCAAAAGGGCCATGCTGAATAAAGTGTCAAAACCAGAAATGCAGGACAGGCCATGGAGAAACGGGAGCCTGGCTACGCTGATGGGCGGGATGTAAATTGCCAACAGCCACTCTGGAGAAGTGTACGGTGTGTCCTGAAACATCTAAAAAACTCAGCTTAGAGAGCATAGGGCACTTCCACTCATGGGCGTATAAATTGGGAAAACTAAAAATCAGCAAGACACAGGCTCCCCAAAGTTTAGGGCTGCTCTGTTGACAAGAACCTCCACTTCGTTACACCTTAAATATCCCAGGAAAGACAAAAATGGATAAAGAAGTTGTGGTCCTTATGTACAATAGAATATCACTCAGCCATGAAATCAACGTCATAATGCTAGTAGCAGCAAGATGAGTGGATTTAGGTAGGACGATTCCAAATGAAATAAGTCACACAGAAAATGACACTTATCATAAGATATCACTTATAGAGGGAATGTAAAAACCGCTACGCTTGAACTGAATTACAAAACAGAACAGACACACACGTTTAGAAAACACACTATGGCTGCTTAACGGTAAAGGTGAGGTGGGGTGATGCATAAAACAAGGGTTTCAAATTAGCTCAGATACCGTTCCATAAACTCAATAGGTAATAGACAAGACCTACTCCTTGCTCAGTGAATTGGACTCAACACCCCCTATTCACCGCCCAAGAATATATCTGACTAGTAAGAATCTTAAAACCTATGTATTGATATCTCTCTGTAAGTGAGTCAAGTGGGTGTAAAGCGGCAGAAACACAGCAGTGAAAAGCAGCTAAACCCCATTATAAAAATCAATTACTTTTAAAAACCCGTGAAACAAAGACAGTGAAAGAGAGAGAAATTCTTACAAAATTCGTTCAGGGGCTGTGATGCCACCTGGATTGACCATATCTAGACCCACAGCTGATTGAGACATAAGGGTGGACACTCATGGGGCTGAGAGGTTTGGTGAGGTTGGGTGAGGAAACGCAGACCCTTTAAAGTAATACTGCGTGGTACCCATCCCATGGGTCCCAAATCTCCAGGTTCAAGGCCATCTTCCTACATCGAAAACATGCATGAGAAACCCAGAAGACGGTACACCGTGTGATCGGGAAAGGTTTCTAAAACGCACCTCATTTCTCATCTCCTTGTGCTCGGGTTCGCCATTCCAGCCACTTCACTAGCAACCTGCCTCCTTGGAGAATCAGCACCTTTAACCTCCTGTTCCGTACAGGTTGCAATTTGTCCTGAGGATGAACAGGAAGAGGGGGAACCAATGAGAGACTAGCTCTAGGTGTAGGGACAGGCACAGGTCACTCTATTTTCTTAACAGGAAGAAGAATTAACCACAAGCTCAGCCTGCCGGCCGGAACCAAAATACGGCCTGAAGCAATCCTGCGCTTTTGAGGCCAGCTCCCAAGAAAGCGAGTTGAAAAATGGAGCTCAGGGGCACTGCAATTCACAAACCTGCAGACTTATAAATGATAACTCTCGTCCACAAATATATTGAGGGAAGGCAACGAAGAGGATTTGAAAGCAAGGCAGAATTGCAGGAAACACATTTCAGGAGGGAGATTCGAATCGCCTTTAAAGCACAGGAAAAGGGGCAAAACCTCGACAATGACGCCCTTGGCCAAAAAGGGCGTATGCGTTTTTTCCTGAATATATTCAGGAAAAAACGCATACGCCCTTTTTGGCCAACCAAGCAACCTGGAAAGGCAAATCAGCGCTACAAAGAAGTCTCGCTTCCCATCGGTCAAAAGGGCCATGCTGAATAAAGTGTCAAAACCAGAAATGCAGGACAGGCCATGGAGAAACGGGAGCCTGGCTACGCTGATGGGCGGGATGTAAATTGCCAACAGCCACTCTGGAGAAGTGTACGGTGTGTCCTGAAATATCTAAAAAACTCAGCTTAGAGAGCATAGGGCACTTCCACTCATGGGCGTATAAATTGGGAAAACTAAAAATCAGCAAGACACAGGCTCCCCAAAGTTTAGGGCTGCTCTGTTGACAAGAACCTCCACTTCGTTACACCTTAAATATCCCAGGAAAGACAAAAATGGATAAAGAAGTTGTGGTCCTTATGTACAATAGAATATCACTCAGCCATGAAATCAACGTCATAATGCTAGTAGCAGCAAGATGAGTGGATTTAGGTAGGACGATTCCAAATGAAATAAGTCACACAGAAAATGACACTTATCATAAGATATCACTTATAGAGGGAATGTAAAAACCGCTACACTTGAACTGAATTACAAAACAGAACAGAGACACACGTTTAGAAAAAACACTATGGCTGCTTAACGGTAAAGGTGAGGTGGGGTGATGCATAAAACAAGGCTTTCAAATTAGCTCAGATACCGTACCATAAACTCAATAGGTAATAGACAAGACCTACTCCTTGCTCAGTGAATTGGACTCAACACACCCTATTCACCGCCCAAGAATATATCTGACTAGTAAGAATCTTAAAACCTATGTATTGATATCTCTCTGTAAGTGAGTCAAGTGGGTGTAAAGCGGCAGAAACACAGCAGTGAAAAGCAGCTAAACCCCATTATAAAAATCAATTACTTTTAAAAACCCGTGAAACAAAGACAGTGAAAGAGAGAGAAATTCTTACAAAATTCGTTCAGGGGCTGTGATGCCACCTGGATTGACCATATCTAGACCCACAGCTGATTGAGACATAAGGGTGGACACTCATGGGGCTGAGAGGTTTGGTGAGGTTGGGTGAGGAAACGCAGACCCTTTAAAGTAATACTGCGTGGTACCCATCCCATGGGTCCCAAATCTCCAGGTTCAAGGGCATCTTCCTACATCGAAAACATGCATGAGAAACCCAGAAGACGGTACACAGTGTGATCGGGAAAGGTTTCTAAAACGCACCTCATTTCTCATCTCCTTGTGCTCGGGTTCGCCATTCCAGCCACTTCACTAGCAACCTGCCTCCTTGGAGAATCAGCACCTTTAACCTCCTGTTCCGTACAGGTTGCAATTTGTCCTGAGGATGAACAGGAAGAGGGGGAACCAATGAGAGACTAGCTCTAGGTGTAGGGACAGGCACAGGTCACTCTATTTTCTCATCAGGAAGAAGAATTAACCACAGGCTCAGGCTGCCGGCCGGAACCAAAATAGGGCCTGAAGCAATCCTGCGCTTTTGAGGCCAGCTCCCAAGAAAGCGAGTTGAAAAATGGAGCTCAGGGGCACTGCAATTCACAAACCTGCAGACTTATAAATGATAACTCTCGTCCACAAATATATTGAGGGAAGGCAACGAAGAGGATTTGAAAGCAAGGCAGAATTGCAGGAAACACATTTCAGGAGGGAGATTCGAATCGCCTTTAAAGCACAGGTAAAGCGGCAAAACCTCGACAATGACGCCCTTGGCCAAAAAGGGCGTATGCGTTTTTTCCTGAATATATTCAGGAAAAAACGCATACGCCCTTTTTGGCCAACCAAGCAACCTGGAAAGGCAAATCATCGCTACAAAGAAGTCTCGCTTCCCATCGGTCAAAAGGGCCATGCTGAATACAGTGTCAAAACCAGAAATGCAGGACAGGCCATGGAGAAACGGGAGCCTGGCTACGCTGATGGGCGGGATGTAAATTGCCAACAGCTACTCTGGAGAAGTGTACGGTGTGTCCTGAAACATCTAAAAAACTCAGCTTAAAGAGCATAGGGCACTTCCACTCATGGGCGTATAAATTTGGAAAACTAAAAATCAGCAAGACACAGGCACCCCAAAGTTTAGGGCTGCTCTGTTGAAAAGAACCTCCACTTCGTTACACCTTAAATATCCCAGGAAAGACAAAAATGGATAAAGAAGTTGTGGTCCTTATGTACAATAGAATATCACTCAGCCATGAAATCAATGTCATAAGGCTAGTAGCAGCATGATGAGTGGATTTAGGTACGACGATTCTAAATGAAATAAGTCACACAGAAAAAAGACACTTATCATAAGATATCACTTATAGAGGGAATGTAAAAACCGCTACCCTTGAAATGAATTACAAAACAGAACAGACACACACGTTTAGAAAACACACTTTGGCTGCTTAACGGTAAAGGTGAGGTGGGGTGATGCATAAAACAAGGGTTTCAAATTAGCTCAGATACCGTTCCATAAACTCAATAGGTAATAGACAAGACCTACTCCTTGCTCAGTGAATTGGACTCAAGACACCCTATTCACCGCCCAAGAATATATCTGACTAGTAAGAATCTTAAAACCTATGTATTGATATCTCTCTGTAAGTGAGTCAAGTGGGTGTAAAGCGGCAGAAACACAGCAGTGAAAAGCAGCTAAACCCCATTATAAAAATCAATTACTTTTAAAAACCCGTGAAACAAAGACAGTGAAAGAGAGAGAAATTCTTACACAATTCGTTCAGGGGCTGTGATGCCACCTGGATTGACCATATCTAGACACACAGCTGATTGAGACATAAGGGTGGACACTCATGGGGCTGAGAGGTTTGGTGAGGTTGGGTGAGGAAACGCAGACCCTTTAAAGTAATACTGCGTGGTACCCATCCCATGGGTCCCAAATCTCCAGGTTCAAGGGCATCTTCCTATATCGAAAACATGCATGAGAAACCCAGAAGACGGTACACCGTGTGACCGGGAAAGTTTTCTAAAACGCACCTCATTTCTCATCTCCTTGTGCTCGGGTTCGCCATTCCAGCCGCTTCACTAGCAACCTGCCTCCTTGGAGAATCAGCACCTTTAACCTCCTGTTCCGTACAGGTTGCAATTTGTCCTGAGGATGAACAGGAAGAGGGGGAACCAATGAGAGACTAGCTCTAGGTGTAGGGACAGGCACAGGTCACTCTATTTTCTCATCAGGAAGAAGAATTAACCACAGGCTCAGCCTGCCGGCCGGAACCAAAATAGGGCCTGAAGCAATCCTGCGCTTTTGAGGCCAGCTCCCAAGAAAGCGAGTTGAAAAATGGAGCTCAGGGGCACTGCAATTCACAAACCTGCAGACTTATAAATGATAACTCTCGTCCACAAATATATTGAGGGAAGGCAACGAAGAGGATTTGAAAGCAAGGCAGAATTGCAGGAAACACATTTCAGGAGGGAGATTCGAATCGCCTTTAAGGCACAGGAAAAGGGGCAAAACCTCGACAATGACGCCCTTGGCCAAAAAGGGCGTATGCGTTTTTTCCTGAATATATTCAGGAAAAAACGCATACGCCCTTTTTGGCCAACCAAGCAACCTGGAAAGGCAAATCAGCACTACAAAGAAGACTCGCTTCCCATCGGTCAAAAGGGCCATGCTGAATAAAGTGTCAAAACCAGAAATGCAGGACAGGCCATGGAGAAACGGGAGCCTGGCTACGCTGATGGGCGGGATGTAAATTGCCAACAGCCACTCTGGAGAAGTGTACGGTGTGTCCTGAAACATCTAAAAAACTCAGCTTAGAGAGCATAGGGCACTTCCACTCATGGGCGTATAAATTGGGAAAACTAAAAATCAGCAAGACACAGGCTCCCCAAAGTTTAGGGCTGCTCTGTTGACAAGAACCTCCACTTCGTTACACCTTAAATATCCCAGGAAAGACAAAAATGGATAAAGAAGTTGTGGTCCTTATGTACAATAGAATATCACTCAGCCATGAAATCAACGTCATAATGCTAGTAGCAGCAAGATGAGTGGATTTAGGTAGGACGATTCCAAATGAAATAAGTCACACAGAAAATGACACTTATCATAAGATATCACTTATAGAGGGAATGTAAAAACCGCTACGCTTGAACTGAATTACAAAACAGAACAGACACACACGTTTAGAAAACACACTATGGCTGCTTAACGGTAAAGGTGAGGTGGGGTGATGCATAAAACAAGGGTTTCAAATTAGCTCAGATACCGTTCCATAAACTCAATAGGTAATAGACAAGACCTACTCCTTGCTCAGTGAATTGGACTCAACACCCCCTATTCACCGCCCAAGAATATATCTGACTAGTAAGAATCTTAAAACCTATGTATTGATATCTCTCTGTAAGTGAGTCAAGTGGGTGTAAAGCGGCAGAAACACAGCAGTGAAAAGCAGCTAAACCCCATTATAAAAATCAATTACTTTTAAAAACCCGTGAAACAAAGACAGTGAAAGAGAGAGAAATTCTTACAAAATTCGTTCAGGGGCTGTGATGCCACCTGGATTGACCATATCTAGACCCACAGCTGACTGAGACATAAGGGTGGACACTCATGGGGCTGAGAGGTTTGGTGAGGTTGGGTGAGGAAACGCAGACCCTTTAAAGTAATACTGCGTGGTACCCATCCCATGGTTCCCAAATCTCCAGGTTCAAGGGCATCTTCCTACATCGAAAACATGCATGAGAAACCCAGAAGACGGTACACCGTGTGATCGGGAAAGGTTTCTAAAACGCACCTCATTTCTCATCTCCTTGTGCTCGGGTTCGCCATTCCAGCCGCTTCACTAGCAACCTGCCTCCTTGGAGAATCAGCACCTTTAACCTCCTGTTCCGTACAGGTTGCAATTTGTCCTGAGGATGAACAGGAAGAGGGGGAACCAATGAGAGACTAGCTCTAGGTGTAGGGACAGGCACAGGTCACTCTATTTTCTCATCAGGAAGAAGAATTAACCACAGGCTCAGCCTGCCGGCCGGAACCAAAATAGGGCCTGAAGCAATCCTGCGCTTTTGAGGCCAGCTCCCAAGAAAGCGAGTTGAAAAATGGAGCTCAGGGGCACTGCAATTCACAAACCTGCAGACTTATAAATGATAACTCTCGTCCACAAATATATTGAGGGAAGGCAACGAAGAGGATTTGAAAGCAAGGCAGAATTGCAGGAAACACATTTCAGGAGGGAGATTCGAATCGCCTTTAAAGCACAGGTAAAGCGGCAAAACCTCGACAATGACGCCCTTGGCCAAAAAGGGCGTATGCGTTTTTTCCTGAATATATTCAGGAAAAAACGCATACGCCCTTTTTGGCCAACCAAGCAACCTGGAAAGGCAAATCAGCCCTACAAAGAAGTCTCGCTTCCCATCGGTCAAAAGGGCCATGCTGAATAAAGTGTCAAAACCAGAAATGCAGGACAGGCCATGGAGAAACGGGAGCCTGGCTACGCTGATGGGCGGGATGTAAATTGCCAACAGCTACTCTGGAGAAGTGTACGGTGTGTCCTGAAACATCTAAAAAACTCAGCTTAGAGAGCATAGGGCACTTCCACTCATGGGCGTATAAATTGGGAAAACTAAAAATCAGCAAGACACAGGCACCCCAAAGTTTAGGGCTGCTCTGTTGAAAAGAACCTCCACTTCGTTACACCTTAAATATCCCAGGAAAGACAAAAATGGATAAAGAAGTTGTGGTCCTTATGTACAATAGAATATCACTCAGCCATGAAATCATTGTCATAAGGCTAGTAGCAGCATGATGAGTGGATTTAGGTACGACGATTCTAAATGAAATAAGTCACACAGAAAAAAGACACTTATCATAAGATATCACTTATAGAGGGAATGTAAAACCGCTACCCTTGAAATGAATTACAAAACAGAACAGACACACACGTTTAGAAAACACACTTTGGCTGCTTAACGGTAAAGGTGAGGTGGGGTGATGCATAAAACAAGGGTTTCAAATTAGCTCAGATACCGTTCCATAAACTCAATAGGTAATAGACAAGACCTACTCCTTGCTCAGTGAATTGGACTCAACACACCCTATTCACCGCCCAAGAATATATCTGACTAGTAAGAATCTTAAAACCTATGTATTGATATCTCTCTGTAAGTGAGTCAAGTGGGTGTAAAGCGGCAGAAACACAGCAGTGAAAAGCAGCTAAACCCCATTATAAAAATCAATTACTTTTAAAAACCCGTGAAACAAAGACAGTGAAAGAGAGAGAAATTCTTACACAATTCGTTCAGGGGCTGTGATGCCACCTGGATTGACCATATCTAGACACACAGCTGATTGAGACATAAGGGTGGACACTCATGGGGCTGAGAGGTTTGGTGAGGTTGGGTGAGGAAACGCAGACCCTTTAAAGTAATACTGCGTGGTACCCATCCCATGGGTCCCAAATCTCCAGGTTCAAGGGCATCTTCCTACATCGAAAACATGCATGAGAAACCCAGAAGACGGTACACCGTGTGACCGGGAAAGTTTTCTAAAACGCACCTCATTTCTCATCTCCTTGTGCTCGGGTTCGCCATTCCAGCCGCTTCACTAGCAACCTGCCTCCTTGGAGAATCAGCACCTTTAACCTCCTGTTCCGTACAGGTTGCAATTTGTCCTGAGGATGAACAGGAAGAGGGGGAACCAATGAGAGACTAGCTCTAGGTGTAGGGACAGGCACAGGTCACTCTATTTTCTCATCAGGAAGAAGAATTAACCACAGGCTCAGCCTGCCGGCCGGAACCAAAATAGGGCCTGAAGCAATCCTGCGCTTTTGAGGCCAGCTCCCAAGAAAGCGAGTTGAAAAATGGAGCTCAGGGGCACTGCAATTCACAAACCTGCAGACTTATAAATGATAACTCTCGTCCACAAATATATTGAGGGAAGGCAACGAAGAGGATTTGAAAGCAAGGCAGAATTGCAGGAAACACATTTCAGGAGGGAGATTCGAATCGCCTTTAAAGCACAGGAAAAGGGGCAAAACCTCGACAATGACGCCCTTGGCCAAAAAGGGCGTATGCGTTTTTTCCTGAATATATTCAGGAAAAAACGCATACGCCCTTTTTGGCCAACCAAGCAACCTGGAAAGGCAAATCAGCGCTACAAAGAAGACTCGCTTCCCATCGGTCAAAAGGGCCATGCTGAATAAAGTGTCAAAACCAGAAATGCAGGACAGGCCATGGAGAAACGGGAGCCTGGCTACGCTGATGGGCGGGATGTAAATTGCCAACAGCCACTCTGGAGAAGTGTACGGTGTGTCCTGAAACATCTAAAAAACTCAGCTTAGAGAGCATAGGGCACTTCCACTCATGGGCGTATAAATTGGGAAAACTAAAAATCAGCAAGACACAGGCTCCCCAAAGTTTAGGGCTGCTCTGTTGACAAGAACCTCCACTTCGTTACACCTTAAATATCCCAGGAAAGACAAAAATGGATAAAGAAGTTGTGGTCCTTATGTACAATAGAATATCACTCAGCCATGAAATCAACGTCATAATGCTAGTAGCAGCAAGATGAGTGGATTTAGGTAGGACGATTCCAAATGAAATAAGTCACACAGAAAATGACACTTATCATAAGATATCACTTATAGAGGGAATGTAAAAACCGCTACGCTTGAACTGAATTACAAAACAGAACAGACACACACGTTTAGAAAACACACTATGGCTGCTTAACGGTAAAGGTGAGGTGGGGTGATGCATAAAACAAGGGTTTCAAATTAGCTCAGATACCGTTCCATAAACTCAATAGGTAATAGACAAGACCTACTCCTTGCTCAGTGAATTGGACTCAACACCCCCTATTCACCGCCCAAGAATATATCTGACTAGTAAGAATCTTAAAACCTATGTATTGATATCTCTCTGTAAGTGAGTCAAGTGGGTGTAAAGCGGCAGAAACACAGCAGTGAAAAGCAGCTAAACCCCATTATAAAAATCAATTACTTTTAAAAACCCGTGAAACAAAGACAGTGAAAGAGAGAGAAATTCTTACAAAATTCGTTCAGGGGCTGTGATGCCACCTGGATTGACCATATCTAGACCCACAGCTGATTGAGACATAAGGGTGGACACTCTTGGGGCTGAGAGGTTTGGTGAGGTTGGGTGAGGAAACGCAGACCCTTTAAAGCAATACTGCGTGGTACCCATCCCATGGGTCCCAAATCTCCAGGTTCAAGGGCATCTTCCTACATCGAAAACATGCATGAGAAACCCAGAAGATGGTACACCGTGTGATCGGGAAAGATTTCCAAAACGCACCTCATTTCTCATCTCCTTGTGCTCGGGTTCGCCATTCCATCCGCTTTACTAGCAATCTCCCTCCTTGGAGAATCAGCACCTTTAACCTCCTGTTCCGTACAGGTTGCAATTTGTCCTGAGGATGAACAGGAAGAGGGGGAACCAATGAGAGACTAGGTCTAGGTGTTGGGACAGGCACAGGTCACTCTATTTTCCCATCAGGAAGAAGAATTAACCACAGGCTCAGCCTGCCGCCCGGGACCAGAATAGGGCCTGAAGCAATCCTGCGCTTTTGCGGCCAGCTCCCAAGAAAGCGAGTTGAAAAATGGAGCTCAGGGGCACTGCAATTCACAAACCTGCAGACTTATAAATGATAGCTCTCGTCCACAAATATATTGAGGGAAGGCAACGAAGAGGAGTTGAAAGCAAGGCAGAATTGCAGGAAACAGATTTCAGGAGGGAGATTCGAATCGCCTTTAAAGCACAGGAAAAGCGGCAAAAGCTCGACAATGATGCCCTTGGCCAAAAAGGGCGTATGAGGTTTTTCCTGAATATATTCAGGAAAAAACGCATACGCCCTTTTTGGCCAACCAAGCAACCTGGAAAGGCAAATCATTGCTACAAAGAAGTCTCGCTTCCCATCGGTCAAAAGGGCCCTGCTGAATAAATTGTCAAAACCAGAAATGCAGGACAGGCCATGGAGAAATGGGAGCCTTGCTACGCTGATGGGCGGGACGTAAATTGCCAACAGCCACTCTGGAGAAGTGTACGGTATGTCCTGAAACATCTAAAAAACTCAGCTTAGAGAGCATAGGGCAATTCCACTCATGGGCGTATAAATTGGGAAAACTAAAAATCAGCAAGACACAGGCACCCCAAAGTTTAGGGCTGCTCTGTTGACAAGAACCTCCACTTCGTTACACCTTAAATATCCCAGGAAAGACAAAAATGGATAAAGAAGTTGTGGTCCTTATGTACAATAGAATATCATTCAGCCATGAAATCAACGTCTTAATGCTAGTAGCAGCAAGATGAGTGGATTTAGGTAGGACGATTCCAAATGAAATAAGTCACACAGAAAATGACGCTTATCATAAGATATCACTTATAGAGGGAATGTAAAAACCGCTACCCTTGAACTGAATTACAAAACAGAACAGAGACACACGTTTAGAAAAAACACTATGGCTGCTTAACGGTAAAGGTGAGGTGGGGTGATGCATAAAACAAGGGTTTCAAATTAGCTCAGATACCGTTCCATAAACTCAATAGGTAATAGACAAGACCTACTCCTTGCTCAGTGAATTGGATTCAACAACCCCTATACACCGCCCAAGAATATATCTGACTAGTAAGAATCTTAAAACCTATGTATTGATATCTCTCTGTAAGTGAGTCAAGTGGGTGTAAAGCGGCAGAAACACAGCAGTGAAAAGCAGCTAAACCCCATTATAAAAATCAATTACTTTTAAAAACCCGTGAAACAAAGACAGTGAAAGAGAGAGAAATTCTTACAAAATTCGTTCAGGGGCTGTGATGCCACCTGGATTGACCATATCTAGACCCACAGCTGATTGAGACATAAGGGTGGACACTCATGGGGCTGAGAGGTTTGGTGAGGTTGGGTGAGGAAACGCAGACCCTTTAAAGTAATACTGCGTGGTACCCATCCCATGGGTCCCAAATCTCCAGGTTCAAGGCCATCTTCCTACATCGAAAACATGCATGAGAAACCCAGAAGACGGTACACCGTGTGATCGGGAAAGGTTTCTAAAACGCACCTCATTTCTCATCTCCTTGTGCTCGGGTTCGCCATTCCAGCCACTTCACTAGCAACCTGCCTCCTTGGAGAATCAGCACCTTTAACCTCCTGTTCCGTACAGGTTGCAATTTGTCCTGAGGATGAACAGGAAGAGGGGGAACCAATGAGAGACTAGCTCTAGGTGTAGGGACAGGCACAGGTCACTCTATTTTCTTAACAGGAAGAAGAATTAACCACAAGCTCAGCCTGCCGGCCGGAACCAAAATACGGCCTGAAGCAATCCTGCGCTTTTGAGGCCAGCTCCCAAGAAAGCGAGTTGAAAAATGGAGCTCAGGGGCACTGCAATTCACAAACCTGCAGACTTATAAATGATAACTCTCGTCCACAAATATATTGAGGGAAGGCAACGAAGAGGATTTGAAAGCAAGGCAGAATTGCAGGAAACACATTTCAGGAGGGAGATTCGAATCGCCTTTAAAGCACAGGAAAAGGGGCAAAACCTCGACAATGACGCCCTTGGCCAAAAAGGGCGTATGCGTTTTTTCCTGAATATATTCAGGAAAAAACGCATACGCCCTTTTTGGCCAACCAAGCAACCTGGAAAGGCAAATCAGCGCTACAAAGAAGTCTCGCTTCCCATCGGTCAAAAGGGCCATGCTGAATACAGTGTCAAAACCAGAAATGCAGGACAGGCCATGGAGAAACGGGAGCCTGGCTACGCTGATGGGCGGGATGTAAATTGCCAACAGCTACTCTGGAGAAGTGTACGGTGTGTCCTGAAACATCTAAAAAACTCAGCTTAAAGAGCATAGGGCACTTCCACTCATGGGCGTATAAATTTGGAAAACTAAAAATCAGCAAGACACAGGCACCCCAAAGTTTAGGGCTGCTCTGTTGAAAAGAACCTCCACTTCGTTACACCTTAAATATCCCAGGAAAGACAAAAATGGATAAAGAAGTTGTGGTCCTTATGTACAATAGAATATCACTCAGCCATGAAATCAATGTCATAAGGCTAGTAGCAGCATGATGAGTGGATTTAGGTACGACGATTCTAAATGAAATAAGTCACACAGAAAAAAGACACTTATCATAAGATATCACTTATAGAGGGAATGTAAAAACCGCTACCCTTGAAATGAATTACAAAACAGAACAGACACACACGTTTAGAAAACACACTTTGGCTGCTTAACGGTAAAGGTGAGGTGGGGTGATGCATAAAACAAGGGTTTCAAATTAGCTCAGATACCGTTCCATAAACTCAATAGGTAATAGACAAGACCTACTCCTTGCTCAGTGAATTGGACTCAAGACACCCTATTCACCGCCCAAGAATATATCTGACTAGTAAGAATCTTAAAACCTATGTATTGATATCTCTCTGTAAGTGAGTCAAGTGGGTGTAAAGCGGCAGAAACACAGCAGTGAAAAGCAGCTAAACCCCATTATAAAAATCAATTACTTTTAAAAACCCGTGAAACAAAGACAGTGAAAGAGAGAGAAATTCTTACACAATTCGTTCAGGGGCTGTGATGCCACCTGGATTGACCATATCTAGACACACAGCTGATTGAGACATAAGGGTGGACACTCATGGGGCTGAGAGGTTTGGTGAGGTTGGGTGAGGAAACGCAGACCCTTTAAAGTAATACTGCGTGGTACCCATCCCATGGGTCCCAAATCTCCAGGTTCAAGGGCATCTTCCTATATCGAAAACATGCATGAGAAACCCAGAAGACGGTACACCGTGTGACCGGGAAAGTTTTCTAAAACGCACCTCATTTCTCATCTCCTTGTGCTCGGGTTCGCCATTCCAGCCGCTTCACTAGCAACCTGCCTCCTTGGAGAATCAGCACCTTTAACCTCCTGTTCCGTACAGGTTGCAATTTGTCCTGAGGATGAACAGGAAGAGGGGGAACCAATGAGAGACTAGCTCTAGGTGTAGGGACAGGCACAGGTCACTCTATTTTCTCATCAGGAAGAAGAATTAACCACAGGCTCAGCCTGCCGGCCGGAACCAAAATAGGGCCTGAAGCAATCCTGCGCTTTTGAGGCCAGCTCCCAAGAAAGCGAGTTGAAAAATGGAGCTCAGGGGCACTGCAATTCACAAACCTGCAGACTTATAAATGATAACTCTCGTCCACAAATATATTGAGGGAAGGCAACGAAGAGGATTTGAAAGCAAGGCAGAATTGCAGGAAACACATTTCAGGAGGGAGATTCGAATCGCCTTTAAGGCACAGGAAAAGGGGCAAAACCTCGACAATGACGCCCTTGGCCAAAAAGGGCGTATGCGTTTTTTCCTGAATATATTCAGGAAAAAACGCATACGCCCTTTTTGGCCAACCAAGCAACCTGGAAAGGCAAATCAGCACTACAAAGAAGACTCGCTTCCCATCGGTCAAAAGGGCCATGCTGAATAAAGTGTCAAAACCAGAAATGCAGGACAGGCCATGGAGAAACGGGAGCCTGGCTACGCTGATGGGCGGGATGTAAATTGCCAACAGCCACTCTGGAGAAGTGTACGGTGTGTCCTGAAACATCTAAAAAACTCAGCTTAGAGAGCATAGGGCACTTCCACTCATGGGCGTATAAATTGGGAAAACTAAAAATCAGCAAGACACAGGCTCCCCAAAGTTTAGGGCTGCTCTGTTGACAAGAACCTCCACTTCGTTACACCTTAAATATCCCAGGAAAGACAAAAATGGATAAAGAAGTTGTGGTCCTTATGTACAATAGAATATCACTCAGCCATGAAATCAACGTCATAATGCTAGTAGCAGCAAGATGAGTGGATTTAGGTAGGACGATTCCAAATGAAATAAGTCACACAGAAAATGACACTTATCATAAGATATCACTTATAGAGGGAATGTAAAAACCGCTACGCTTGAACTGAATTACAAAACAGAACAGACACACACGTTTAGAAAACACACTATGGCTGCTTAACGGTAAAGGTGAGGTGGGGTGATGCATAAAACAAGGGTTTCAAATTAGCTCAGATACCGTTCCATAAACTCAATAGGTAATAGACACGACCTACTCCTTGCTCAGTGAATTGGACTCAACACCCCCTATTCACCGCCCAAGAATATATCTGACTAGTAAGAATCTTAAAACCTATGTATTGATATCTCTCTGTAAGTGAGTCAAGTGGGTGTAAAGCGGCAGAAACACAGCAGTGAAAAGCAGCTAAACCCCATTATAAAAATCAATTACTTTTAAAAACCCGTGAAACAAAGACAGTGAAAGAGAGAGAAATTCTTACAAAATTCGTTCAGGGGCTGTGATGCCACCTGGATTGACCATATCTAGACCCACAGCTGACTGAGACATAAGGGTGGACACTCATGGGGCTGAGAGGTTTGGTGAGGTTGGGTGAGGAAACGCAGACCCTTTAAAGTAATACTGCGTGGTACCCATCCCATGGGTCCCAAATCTCCAGGTTCAAGGGCATCTTCCTACATCGAAAACATGCATGAGAAACCCAGAAGACGGTACACCGTGTGATCGGGAAAGGTTTCTAAAACGCACCTCATTTCTCATCTCCTTGTGCTGGGGTTCGCCATTCCAGCCGCTTCACTAGCAACCTGCCTCCTTGGAGAATCAGCACCTTTAACCTCCTGTTCCGTACAGGTTGCAATTTGTCCTGAGGATGAACAGGAAGAGGGGGAACCAATGAGAGACTAGCTCTAGGTGTAGGGACAGGCACAGGTCACTCTATTTTCTCATCAGGAAGAAGAATTAACCACAGGCTCAGCCTGCCGGCCGGAACCAAATTAGGGCCTGAAGCAATCCTGCGCTTTTGAGGCCAGCTCCCAAGAAAGCGAGTTGAAAAATGGAGCTCAGGGGCACTGCAATTCACAAACCTGCAGACTTATAAATGATAACTCTCGTCCACAAATATATTGAGGGAAGGCAACGAAGAGGATTTGAAAGCAAGGCAGAATTGCAGGAAACACATTTCAGGAGGGAGATTCGAATCGCCTTTAAAGCACAGGTAAAGAGGCAAAACCTCGACAATGACGCCCTTGGCCAAAAAGGGCGTATGCGTTTTTTCCTGAATATATTCAGGAAAAAACGCATACGCCCTTTTTGGCCAACCAAGCAACCTGGAAAGGCAAATCATCGCTACAAAGAAGTCTCGCTTCCCATCGGTCAAAAGGGCCATGCTGAATAAAGTGTCAAAACCAGAAATGCAGGACAGGCCATGGAGAAACGGGAGCCTGGCTACGCTGATGGGCGGGATGTAAATTGCCAACAGCTACTCTGGAGAAGTGTACGGTGTGTCCTGAAATATCTAAAAAACTCAGCTTATAGAGCATAGGGCACTTCCACTCATGGGCGTATAAATTGGGAAAACTAAAAATCAGCAAGACACAGGCACCCCAAAGTTTAGGGCTGCTCTGTTGAAAAGAACCTCCACTTCGTTACACCTTAAATATCCCAGGAAAGACAAAAATGGATAAAGAAGTTGTGGTCCTTATGTACAATAGAATATCACTCAGCCATGAAATCATTGTCATAAGGCTAGTAGCAGCATGATGAGTGGATTTAGGTACGACGATTCTAAATGAAATAAGTCACACAGAAAAAAGACACTTATCATAAGATATCACTTATAGAGGGAATGTAAAACCGCTACCCTTGAAATGAATTACAAAACAGAACAGACACACACGTTTAGAAAACACACTTTGTCTGCTTAACGGTAAAGGTGAGGTGGGGTGATGCATAAAACAAGGGTTTCAAATTAGCTCAGATACCGTTCCATAAACTCAATAGGTAATAGACAAGACCTACTCCTTGCTCAGTGAATTGGACTCAAGACACCCTATTCACCGCCCAAGAATATATCTGACTAGTAAGAATCTTAAAACCTATGTATTGATATCTCTCTGTAAGTGAGTCAAGTGGGTGTAAAGCGGCAGAAACACAGCAGTGAAAAGCAGCTAAACCCCATTATAAAAATCAATTACTTTTAAAAACCCGTGAAACAAAGACAGTGAAAGAGAGAGAAATTCTTACACAATTCGTTCAGGGGCTGTGATGCCACCTGGATTGACCATATCTAGACACACAGCTGATTGAGACATAAGGGTGGACACTCATGGGGCTGAGAGGTTTGGTGAGGTTGGGTGAGGAAACGCAGACCCTTTAAAGTAATACTGCGTGGTACCCATCCCATGGGTCCCAAATCTCCAGGTTCAAGGGCATCTTCCTACATCGAAAACATGCATGAGAAACCCAGAAGACGGTACACCGTGTGACCGGGAAAGTTTTCTAAAACGCACCTCATTTCTCATCTCCTTGTGCTCGGGTTCGCCATTCCAGCCGCTTCACTAGCAACCTGCCTCCTTGGAGAATCAGCACCTTTAACCTCCTGTTCCGTACAGGTTGCAATTTGTCCTGAGGATGAACAGGAAGAGGGGGAACCAATGAGAGACTAGCTCTAGGTGTAGGGACAGGCACAGGTCACTCTATTTTCTCATCAGGAAGAAGAATTAACCACAGGCTCAGGCTGCCGGCCGGAACCAAAATAGGGCCTGAAGCAATCCTGCGCTTTTGAGGCCAGCTCCCAAGAAAGCGAGTTGAAAAATGGAGCTCAGGGGCACTGCAATTCACAAACCTGCAGACTTATAAATGATAACTCTCGTCCACAAATATATTGAGGGAAGGCAACGAAGAGGATTTGAAAGCAAGGCAGAATTGCAGGAAACACATTTCAGGAGGGAGATTCGAATCGCCTTTAAGGCACAGGAAAAGGGGCAAAACCTCGACAATGACGCCCTTGGCCAAAAAGGGCGTATGCGTTTTTTCCTGAATATATTCAGGAAAAAACGCATACGCCCTTTTTGGCCAACCAAGCAACCTGGAAAGGCAAATCAGCACTACAAAGAAGACTCGCTTCCCATCGGTCAAAAGGGCCATGCTGAATAAAGTGTCAAAACCAGAAATGCAGGACAGGCCATGGAGAAACGGGAGCCTGGCTACGCTGATGGGCGGGATGTAAATTGCCAACAGCCACTCTGGAGAAGTGTACGGTGTGTCCTGAAACATCTAAAAAACTCAGCTTAGAGAGCATAGGGCACTTCCACTCATGGGCGTATAAATTGGGAAAACTAAAAATCAGCAAGACACAGGCTCCCCAAAGTTTAGGGCTGCTCTGTTGACAAGAACCTCCACTTCGTTACACCTTAAATATCCCAGGAAAGACAAAAATGGATAAAGAAGTTGTGGTCCTTATGTACAATAGAATATCACTCAGCCATGAAATCAACGTCATAATGCTAGTAGCAGCAAGATGAGTGGATTTAGGTAGGACGATTCCAAATGAAATAAGTCACACAGAAAATGACACTTATCATAAGATATCACTTATAGAGGGAATGTAAAAACCGCTACGCTTGAACTGAATTACAAAACAGAACAGACACACACGTTTAGAAAACACACTATGGCTGCTTAACGGTAAAGGTGAGGTGGGGTGATGCATAAAACAAGGGTTTCAAATTAGCTCAGATACCGTTCCATAAACTCAATAGGTAATAGACAAGACCTACTCCTTGCTCAGTGAATTGGACTCAACACCCCCTATTCACCGCCCAAGAATATATCTGACTAGTAAGAATCTTAAAACCTATGTATTGATATCTCTCTGTAAGTGAGTCAAGTGGGTGTAAAGCGGCAGAAACACAGCAGTGAAAAGCAGCTAAACCCCATTATAAAAATCAATTACTTTTAAAAACCCGTGAAACAAAGACAGTGAAAGAGAGAGAAATTCTTACAAAATTCGTTCAGGGGCTGTGATGCCACCTGGATTGACCATATCTAGACCCACAGCTGATTGAGACATAAGGGTGGACACTCTTGGGGCTGAGAGGTTTGGTGAGGTTGGGTGAGGAAACGCAGACCCTTTAAAGCAATACTGCGTGGTACCCATCCCATGGGTCCCAAATCTCCAGGTTCAAGGGCATCTTCCTACATCGAAAACATGCATGAGAAACCCAGAAGATGGTACACCGTGTGATCGGGAAAGATTTCCAAAACGCACCTCATTTCTCATCTCCTTGTGCTCGGGTTCGCCATTCCATCCGCTTTACTAGCAATCTCCCTCCTTGGAGAATCAGCACCTTTAACCTCCTGTTCCGTACAGGTTGCAATTTGTCCTGAGGATGAACAGGAAGAGGGGGAACCAATGAGAGACTAGGTCTAGGTGTTGGGACAGGCACAGGTCACTCTATTTTCCCATCAGGAAGAAGAATTAACCACAGGCTCAGCCTGCCGCCCGGGACCAGAATAGGGCCTGAAGCAATCCTGCGCTTTTGCGGCCAGCTCCCAAGAAAGCGAGTTGAAAAATGGAGCTCAGGGGCACTGCAATTCACAAACCTGCAGACTTATAAATGATAGCTCTCGTCCACAAATATATTGAGGGAAGGCAACGAAGAGGAGTTGAAAGCAAGGCAGAATTGCAGGAAACAGATTTCAGGAGGGAGATTCGAATCGCCTTTAAAGCACAGGAAAAGCGGCAAAAGCTCGACAATGATGCCCTTGGCCAAAAAGGGCGTATGAGGTTTTTCCGGAATATATTCAGGAAAAAACGCATACGCCCTTTTTGGCCAACCAAGCAACCTGGAAAGGCAAATCATTGCTACAAAGAAGTCTCGCTTCCCATCGGTCAAAAGGGCCCTGCTGAATAAATTGTCAAAACCAGAAATGCAGGACAGGCCATGGAGAAATGGGAGCCTTGCTACGCTGATGGGCGGGACGTAAATTGCCAACAGCCACTCTGGAGAAGTGTACGGTATGTCCTGAAACATCTAAAAAACTCAGCTTAGAGAGCATAGGGCAATTCCACTCATGGGCGTATAAATTGGGAAAACTAAAAATCAGCAAGACACAGGCACCCCAAAGTTTAGGGCTGCTCTGTTGACAAGAACCTCCACTTCGTTACACCTTAAATATCCCAGGAAAGACAAAAATGGATAAAGAAGTTGTGGTCCTTATGTACAATAGAATATCATTCAGCCATGAAATCAACGTCTTAATGCTAGTAGCAGCAAGATGAGTGGATTTAGGTAGGACGATTCCAAATGAAATAAGTCACACAGAAAATGACGCTTATCATAAGATATCACTTATAGAGGGAATGTAAAAACCGCTACCCTTGAACTGAATTACAAAACAGAACAGAGACACACGTTTAGAAAAAACACTATGGCTGCTTAACGGTAAAGGTGAGGTGGGGTGATGCATAAAACAAGGGTTTCAAATTAGCTCAGATACCGTTCCATAAACTCAATAGGTAATAGACAAGACCTACTCCTTGCTCAGTGAATTGGATTCAACAACCCCTATACACCGCCCAAGAATATATCTGACTAGTAAGAATCTTAAAACCTATGTATTGATATCTCTCTGTAAGTGAGTCAAGTGGGTGTAAAGCGGCAGAAACACAGCAGTGAAAAGCAGCTAAACCCCATTATAAAAATCAATTACTTTTAAAAACCCGTGAAACAAAGACAGTGAAAGAGAGAGAAATTCTTACAAAATTCGTTCAGGGGCTGTGATGCCACCTGGATTGACCATATCTAGACCCACAGCTGATTGAGACATAAGGGTGGACACTCATGGGGCTGAGAGGTTTGGTGAGGTTGGGTGAGGAAACGCAGACCCTTTAAAGTAATACTGCGTGGTACCCATCCCATGGGTCCCAAATCTCCAGGTTCAAGGCCATCTTCCTACATCGAAAACATGCATGAGAAACCCAGAAGACGGTACACCGTGTGATCGGGAAAGGTTTCTAAAACGCACCTCATTTCTCATCTCCTTGTGCTCGGGTTCGCCATTCCAGCCACTTCACTAGCAACCTGCCTCCTTGGAGAATCAGCACCTTTAACCTCCTGTTCCGTACAGGTTGCAATTTGTCCTGAGGATGAACAGGAAGAGGGGGAACCAATGAGAGACTAGCTCTAGGTGTAGGGACAGGCACAGGTCACTCTATTTTCTTAACAGGAAGAAGAATTAACCACAAGCTCAGCCTGCCGGCCGGAACCAAAATACGGCCTGAAGCAATCCTGCGCTTTTGAGGCCAGCTCCCAAGAAAGCGAGTTGAAAAATGGAGCTCAGGGGCACTGCAATTCACAAACCTGCAGACTTATAAATGATAACTCTCGTCCACAAATATATTGAGGGAAGGCAACGAAGAGGATTTGAAAGCAAGGCAGAATTGCAGGAAACACATTTCAGGAGGGAGATTCGAATCGCCTTTAAAGCACAGGAAAAGGGGCAAAACCTCGACAATGACGCCCTTGGCCAAAAAGGGCGTATGCGTTTTTTCCTGAATATATTCAGGAAAAAACGCATACGCCCTTTTTGGCCAACCAAGCAACCTGGAAAGGCAAATCAGCGCTACAAAGAAGTCTCGCTTCCCATCGGTCAAAAGGGCCATGCTGAATAAAGTGTCAAAACCAGAAATGCAGGACAGGCCATGGAGAAACGGGAGCCTGGCTACGCTGATGGGCGGGATGTAAATTGCCAACAGCCACTCTGGAGAAGTGTACGGTGTGTCCTGAAATATCTAAAAAACTCAGCTTAGAGAGCATAGGGCACTTCCACTCATGGGCGTATAAATTGGGAAAACTAAAAATCAGCAAGACACAGGCTCCCCAAAGTTTAGGGCTGCTCTGTTGACAAGAACCTCCACTTCGTTACACCTTAAATATCCCAGGAAAGACAAAAATGGATAAAGAAGTTGTGGTCCTTATGTACAATAGAATATCACTCAGCCATGAAATCAACGTCATAATGCTAGTAGCAGCAAGATGAGTGGATTTAGGTAGGACGATTCCAAATGAAATAAGTCACACAGAAAATGACACTTATCATAAGATATCACTTATAGAGGGAATGTAAAAACCGCTACACTTGAACTGAATTACAAAACAGAACAGAGACACACGTTTAGAAAAAACACTATGGCTGCTTAACGGTAAAGGTGAGGTGGGGTGATGCATAAAACAAGGCTTTCAAATTAGCTCAGATACCGTACCATAAACTCAATAGGTAATAGACAAGACCTACTCCTTGCTCAGTGAATTGGACTCAACACACCCTATTCACCGCCCAAGAATATATCTGACTAGTAAGAATCTTAAAACCTATGTATTGATATCTCTCTGTAAGTGAGTCAAGTGGGTGTAAAGCGGCAGAAACACAGCAGTGAAAAGCAGCTAAACCCCATTATAAAAATCAATTACTTTTAAAAACCCGTGAAACAAAGACAGTGAAAGAGAGAGAAATTCTTACAAAATTCGTTCAGGGGCTGTGATGCCACCTGGATTGACCATATCTAGACCCACAGCTGATTGAGACATAAGGGTGGACACTCATGGGGCTGAGAGGTTTGGTGAGGTTGGGTGAGGAAACGCAGACCCTTTAAAGTAATACTGCGTGGTACCCATCCCATGGGTCCCAAATCTCCAGGTTCAAGGGCATCTTCCTACATCGAAAACATGCATGAGAAACCCAGAAGACGGTACACAGTGTGATCGGGAAAGGTTTCTAAAACGCACCTCATTTCTCATCTCCTTGTGCTCGGGTTCGCCATTCCAGCCACTTCACTAGCAACCTGCCTCCTTGGAGAATCAGCACCTTTAACCTCCTGTTCCGTACAGGTTGCAATTTGTCCTGAGGATGAACAGGAAGAGGGGGAACCAATGAGAGACTAGCTCTAGGTGTAGGGACAGGCACAGGTCACTCTATTTTCTCATCAGGAAGAAGAATTAACCACAGGCTCAGGCTGCCGGCCGGAACCAAAATAGGGCCTGAAGCAATCCTGCGCTTTTGAGGCCAGCTCCCAAGAAAGCGAGTTGAAAAATGGAGCTCAGGGGCACTGCAATTCACAAACCTGCAGACTTATAAATGATAACTCTCGTCCACAAATATATTGAGGGAAGGCAACGAAGAGGATTTGAAAGCAAGGCAGAATTGCAGGAAACACATTTCAGGAGGGAGATTCGAATCGCCTTTAAAGCACAGGTAAAGCGGCAAAACCTCGACAATGACGCCCTTGGCCAAAAAGGGCATATGCGTTTTTTCCTGAATATATTCAGGAAAAAACGCATACGCCCTTTTTGGCCAACCAAGCAACCTGGAAAGGCAAATCATCGCTACAAAGAAGTCTCGCTTCCCATCGGTCAAAAGGGCCATGCTGAATACAGTGTCAAAACCAGAAATGCAGGACAGGCCATGGAGAAACGGGAGCCTGGCTACGCTGATGGGCGGGATGTAAATTGCCAACAGCTACTCTGGAGAAGTGTACGGTGTGTCCTGAAACATCTAAAAAACTCAGCTTAAAGAGCATAGGGCACTTCCACTCATGGGCGTATAAATTTGGAAAACTAAAAATCAGCAAGACACAGGCACCCCAAAGTTTAGGGCTGCTCTGTTGAAAAGAACCTCCACTTCGTTACACCTTAAATATCCCAGGAAAGACAAAAATGGATAAAGAAGTTGTGGTCCTTATGTACAATAGAATATCACTCAGCCATGAAATCAATGTCATAAGGCTAGTAGCAGCATGATGAGTGGATTTAGGTACGACGATTCTAAATGAAATAAGTCACACAGAAAAAAGACACTTATCATAAGATATCACTTATAGAGGGAATGTAAAAACCGCTACCCTTGAAATGAATTACAAAACAGAACAGACACACACGTTTAGAAAACACACTTTGGCTGCTTAACGGTAAAGGTGAGGTGGGGTGATGCATAAAACAAGGGTTTCAAATTAGCTCAGATACCGTTCCATAAACTCAATAGGTAATAGACAAGACCTACTCCTTGCTCAGTGAATTGGACTCAAGACACCCTATTCACCGCCCAAGAATATATCTGACTAGTAAGAATCTTAAAACCTATGTATTGATATCTCTCTGTAAGTGAGTCAAGTGGGTGTAAAGCGGCAGAAACACAGCAGTGAAAAGCAGCTAAACCCCATTATAAAAATCAATTACTTTTAAAAACCCGTGAAACCAAGACAGTGAAAGAGAGAGAAATTCTTACACAATTCGTTCAGGGGCTGTGATGCCACCTGGATTGACCATATCTAGACACACAGCTGATTGAGACATAAGGGTGGACACTCATGGGGCTGAGAGGTTTGGTGAGGTTGGGTGAGGAAACGCAGACCCTTTAAAGTAATACTGCGTGGTACCCATCCCATGGGTCCCAAATCTCCAGGTTCAAGGGCATCTTCCTATATCGAAAACATGCATGAGAAACCCAGAAGACGGTACACCGTGTGACCGGGAAAGTTTTCTAAAACGCACCTCATTTCTCATCTCCTTGTGCTCGGGTTCGCCATTCCAGCCGCTTCACTAGCAACCTGCCTCCTTGGAGAATCAGCACCTTTAACCTCCTGTTCCGTACAGGTTGCAATTTGTCCTGAGGATGAACAGGAAGAGGGGGAACCAATGAGAGACTAGCTCTAGGTGTAGGGACAGGCACAGGTCACTCTATTTTCTCATCAGGAAGAAGAATTAACCACAGGCTCAGCCTGCCGGCCGGAACCAAAATAGGGCCTGAAGCAATCCTGCGCTTTTGAGGCCAGCTCCCAAGAAAGCGAGTTGAAAAATGGAGCTCAGGGGCACTGCAATTCACAAACCTGCAGACTTATAAATGATAACTCTCGTCCACAAATATATTGAGGGAAGGCAACGAAGAGGATTTGAAAGCAAGGCAGAATTGCAGGAAACACATTTCAGGAGGGAGATTCGAATCGCCTTTAAGGCACAGGAAAAGGGGCAAAACCTCGACAATGACGCCCTTGGCCAAAAAGGGCGTATGCGTTTTTTCCTGAATATATTCAGGAAAAAACGCATACGCCCTTTTTGGCCAACCAAGCAACCTGGAAAGGCAAATCAGCGCTACAAAGAAGACTCGCTTCCCATCGGTCAAAAGGGCCATGCTGAATAAAGTGTCAAAACCAGAAATGCAGGACAGGCCATGGAGAAACGGGAGCCTGGCTACGCTGATGGGCGGGATGTAAATTGCCAACAGCCACTCTGGAGAAGTGTACGGTGTGTCCTGAAACATCTAAAAAACTCAGCTTAGAGAGCATAGGGCACTTCCACTCATGGGCGTATAAATTGGGAAAACTAAAAATCAGCAAGACACAGGCTCCCCAAAGTTTAGGGCTGCTCTGTTGACAAGAACCTCCACTTCGTTACACCTTAAATATCCCAGGAAAGACAAAAATGGATAAAGAAGTTGTGGTCCTTATGTACAATAGAATATCACTCAGCCATGAAATCAACGTCATAATGCTAGTAGCAGCAAGATGAGTGGATTTAGGTAGGACGATTCCAAATGAAATAAGTCACACAGAAAATGACACTTATCATAAGATATCACTTATAGAGGGAATGTAAAAACCGCTACGCTTGAACTGAATTACAAAACAGAACAGACACACACGTTTAGAAAACACACTATGGCTGCTTAACGGTAAAGGTGAGGTGGGGTGATGCATAAAACAAGGGTTTCAAATTAGCTCAGATACCGTTCCATAAACTCAATAGGTAATAGACAAGACCTACTCCTTGCTCAGTGAATTGGACTCAACACCCCCTATTCACCGCCCAAGAATATATCTGACTAGTAAGAATCTTAAAACCTATGTATTGATATCTCTCTGTAAGTGAGTCAAGTGGGTGTAAAGCGGCAGAAACACAGCAGTGAAAAGCAGCTAAACCCCATTATAAAAATCAATTACTTTTAAAAACCCGTGAAACAAAGACAGTGAAAGAGAGAGAAATTCTTACAAAATTCGTTCAGGGGCTGTGATGCCACCTGGATTGACCATATCTAGACCCACAGCTGATTGAGACATAAGGGTGGACACTCTTGGGGCTGAGAGGTTTGGTGAGGTTGGGTGAGGAAACGCAGACCCTTTAAAGCAATACTGCGTGGTACCCATCCCATGGGTCCCAAATCTCCAGGTTCAAGGGCATCTTCCTACATCGAAAACATGCATGAGAAACCCAGAAGATGGTACACCGTGTGATCGGGAAAGATTTCCAAAACGCACCTCATTTCTCATCTCCTTGTGCTCGGGTTCGCCATTCCAGCCGCTTTACTAGCAATCTCCCTCCTTGGAGAATCAGCACCTTTAACCTCCTGTTCCGTACAGGTTGCAATTTGTCCTGAGGATGAACGGGAAGAGGGGGAACCAATGAGAGACTAGCTCTAGGTGTTGGGACAGGCACAGGTCACTCTATTTTCCCATCAGGAAGAAGAATTAACCACAGGCTCAGCCTGCCGCCCAGGACCAGAATAGGGCCTGAAGCAATCCTGCGCTTTTGCGGCCAGCTCCCAAGAAAGCGAGTTGAAACATGGAGCTCAGGGGCACTGCAATTCACAAACCTGCAGACTTATAAATGATAACTCTCGTCCACAAATATATTGAGGGAAGGCAACGAAGAGGATTTGAAAGCAAGGCAGAATTGCAGGAAACAGATTTCAGGAGGGAGATTCGAATCACCTTTAAAGAACAGGAAAAGCGGCAAAACCTCCACAATGATGCTCTTGGCCAAAAAGGGCGGATGCGTTTTTTCCTGAATATGTTCAGGAAAAAACGCATCCGCCCTTTTGGGCCAACCAAGCAACCAGGAAAGGCAAATCAGCGCTACAAAGAAGTCTCGCTTCCCATCGGTCAAAAGGGCCAAGCTGAATAAAGTGTCAAAACCAGAAATGCAGGACAGGCCATGGAGAAACGGGAGCCTGGCTACTCTGATGGGCGGGATGTAAATTGCCAACAGCCACTCTGGAGAAGTGTACGGTGTGTCCTGAAACATCTAAAAAACTCAGCTTAGAGAGCATAGGGCACTTCCACTCATGGGCGTATAAATTGGGAAAACTAAAAATCAGCAAGACACAGGCACCCCAAAGTTTAGGGCTGCTCTGTTGACAAGAACCTCCACTTCGTTACACCTTAAATATCCCAGGAAAGAGAAAAATGGATAAAGAAGTTGTGGTCCTTATGTACAATGGAATATCACTCAGCCATGAAATCAACGTCATAAGGCTAGTAGCAGCATGATGAGTGGATTTAGGTACGACGATTCTAAGTGAAATAAGTCACACAGAAAAACACACTTATCATAAGATATCACTTATAGAGGGAATGTAAAAACAGCTACCCTTGAACTGAATTACAAAACAGAACAGAGTCACACGTTTAGAAAACACACTATGGCTGCTTAACGGGATAGGTGAGGTGGGGTGATGCATAAAACAACGGTTTCAAATTGGCTCAGATACCGTTCCATAAACCCAATATGTAATAGACAAGACCTACTCCTTGCTCAGTGAATTGGACTCAACAACCCTTATTCACCGCCCAAGAATATATCTGAATAGTAAGAATCTTAAAACCTATGTATTGATATCTCTCTGTAAGTGAGTCAAGTGGGTGTAAAGCGGCATAAACACAGCAGTGAAAAGCAGCTAAACCCCATTATAAAAATCAATTACTTTTAAAAACCCGTGAAACAAAGACAGTGAAAGAGAGAGAAATTCTTACAAAATTCGTTCAGGGGCTGTGATGCCACCTGGATTGACCATATCTAGACACACAGCTGATTGAGACATAAGGGTGGACACTCTTGGGGCTGAGAGGTTTGGTGAGGTTGGGTGAGGAAACGCAGACCCTTTAAAGTAATACTGCGTGGTACCCATCCCATGGGTCCCAAATCTCCAGGTTCAAGGGCATCTTCCTACATCGAAAACATGCATGAGAAACCCAGAAGATGGTACACCGTGTGATCGGGAAAGGTTTCCAAAACGCACCTCATTTCTCATCTCCTTGTGCTCGGGTTCGCCATTCCAGCCGCTTTACTAGCAATCTCCCTCCTTGGAGAATCAGCACCTTTAACCTCCTGTTCCGTACAGGTTGCAATTTGTCCTGAGGATGAACGGGAAGAGGGGGAACCAATGAGAGACTAGCTCTAGGTGTTGGGACAGGCACAGGTCACTCTATTTTCCCATCAGGAAGAAGAATTAACCACAGGCTCAGCCTGCCGCCCGGGAGCAGAATAGGGCCTGAAGCAATCCTGCGCTTTTGCGGCCAGCTCCCAAGAAAGCGAGTTGAAAAATGGAGCTCAGGGGCACTGCAATTCACAAACCTGCAGACTTATAAATGATAACTCTCGTCCACAAATATATTGAGGGAAGGCAACGAAGAGGATTTGAAAGCAAGGCAGAATTGCAGGAAACACATTTCAGGAGGGAGATTCGAATCGCCTTTAAAGAACAGGAAAAGCGGCAAAACCTCGAAAATGATGCCCTTGGTCAAAAAGGGCGGATGCGTTTTTTCCTGAATATGTTCAGGAAAAAACGCATCCGCCCTTTTTGGCCAACCAAGCAACCTGGAAAGGCAAATCAGCGCTACAAAGAAGTCTCGCTTCCCATCGGTCAAAAGGGCCATGCTGAATAAAGTGTCAAAACCAGAAATGCAGGACAGGCCATGGAGAAACGGGAGCCTGGCTACGCTGATGGCCAGGATGTAAATTGCCAACAGCCACTCTGGAGAAGTGTACGGTGTGTCCTGAAACATCTAAAAAACTCAGCTTAGAGAGCATAGGGCACTTCCACTCATGGGCGTATAAATTAGGAAAACTAAAAATCAGCAAGACACCGGCACCCCAAAGTTTAGGGCTGCTCTGTTGACAAGAACCTCCACTTTGTTACATCTTAAATATCCCAGGAAAGAGAAAAATGGATAAAGAAGTTGTGGTCCTTATGTACAATGGAATATCACTCAGGCATGAAATCAACGTCATAAGGCTAGTAGCAGCATGATGAGTGGATTTAGGTAGGACGAGTCTAAGTGAAATAAGTCACACAGAAAAACACACTTATCATAAGATATCACTTATAGAGGGAATGTAAAAACAGCTACCCTTGAACTGAATTACAAAACAGAACAGAGTCACACGTTTAGAAAACACAAGATGGCTGCTTAACGGGATAGGTGAGGTGGGGTGATGCATAAAACAACGGTTTCAAATTAGCTCAGATACCGTTCCATAAACCCAATATGTAATAGACAAGACCTACTCCTTGCTCAAAGAATTGGACTCAACACCCCTTATTCACCGCCCAAGAATATATCTGAATAGTAAGAATCTTAAAACCTATGTATTGATATCTCTCTGTAAGTGAGTCAAGTGGATGTAAAGCGGCATAAACACAGCACTGAAAAGCAGCTAAACCCCATTATAAAAATCAATTACTTTTAAAAACCCGTGAAACAAAGACAGTGAAAGAGAGAGAAATTCTTACAAAATTCTTTCAGGGGCTGTGATGCCACCTGGATTGACCATATCTAGACCCACAGCTGATTGAGACATAAGGGTGTACACTCTTGGGTCTGAGAGGTTTGGTGAGGTTGGGTGAGGAAACGCAGACCCTTTAAAGCAACACTGCGTGGTACCCATCCCATGGGTCCCAAATCTCCAGGTTCAAGGGCATCTTCCTACATCGAAAACATGCATGAGAAACCCAGAAGATGGTACACCGTGTGATCGGGAAAGGTTTCCAAAACGCACCTCATTTCTCATCTCCTTGTGCTCGGGTTCGCCATTCCAGCCGCTTTACTAGCAATCTCCCTCCTTGGAGAATCAGCACCTTTAACCTCCTGTTCCGTACAGGTTGCAATTTGTCCTGAGGATGAACGGGAAGAGGGGGAACCAATGAGAGACTAGCTCTAGGTGTTGGGACAGGCACAGGTCACTCTATTTTCCCATCAGGAAGAAGAATTAACCACAGGCTCAGCCTGCTGACCGGTACCAGAATAGGGCCTGAAGCAATCCTGCGCTTTTGCGGCCAGCTCCCAAGAAAGCGAGTTGAAAAATGGAGCTCAGGGGCACTGCAATTCACAAACCTGCAGACTTATAAATGATAACTCTCGTCCACAAATATATTGAGGGAAGGCAACGAAGAGGATTTGAAAGCAAGGCAGAATTGCAGGAAACAGATTTCAGGAGGGAGATTCGAATCACCTTTAAAGAACAGGAAAAGCGGCAAAACCTCCACAATGATGCTCTTGGCCAAAAAGGGCGGATGCGTTTTTTCCTGAATATGTTCATGAAAAAACGCATCCGCCCTTTTTGGCCAACCAAGCAACCTGGAAAGGCAAATCAGCGCTACAAAGAAGTCTCGCTTCCCATCGGTCAAAAGGGCAATGCTGAATAAAGTGTCAAAACCAGAAATGCAGGACAGGCCATGGAGAAACGTGAGCCTGGCTACGCTGATGGGCGGGATGTAAATTGCCAACAGCCACTCTGGAGAAGTGTACGGTGTGTCCTGAAACATCTAAAAAACTCAGCTTAGAGAGCATAGGGCACTTCCACTCATGGGCGTATAAATTGGGAAAACTAAAAATCAGCAAGACACAGGCACCCCAAAGTTTAGGGCTGCTCTGTTGACAAGAACCTCCACTTCGTTACACCTTAAATATCCCAGGAAAGAGAAAAATGGATAAAGAAGTTGTGGTCCTTATGTACAATGGAATATCACTCAGCCATGAAATCAACGTCATAAGGCTAGTAGCAGCATGATGAGTGGATTTAGGTAGGACGAGTCTAAGTGAAATAAGTCACACAGAAAAACACACTTATCATAAGATATCACTTATAGAGGGAATGTAAAAACAGCTACCCTTGAACTGAATTACAAAACAGAACAGAGTCACACGTTTAGAAAACACACTATGGCTGCTTAACGGGATAGGTGAGGTGAGGTGATGCATAAAACAACGGTTTCAAATTGGCTCAGATACCGTTCCATAAACCCAATATGTAATAGACAAGACCTACTCCTTGCTCAGTGAATTGGACTCAACAACCCTTATTCACCGCCCAAGAATATATCTGAATAGTAAGAATCTTAAAACCTATGTATTGATATCTCTCTGTAAGTGAGTCAAGTGGGTGTAAAGCGGCATAAACACAGCAGTGAAAAGCAGCTAAACCCCATTATAAAAATCAATTACTTTTAAAAACCCGTGAAACAAAGACAGTGAAAGAGAGAGAAATTCTTACAAAATTCGTTCAGGGGCTGTGATGCCACCTGGATTGACCATATCTAGACCCACAGCTGACTGAGACATAAGGGTGGACACTCTTGGGGCTGAGAGGTTTGGTGAGGTTGGGTGAGGAAACGCAGACCCTTTAAAGTAATACTGCGTGGTACCCATCCCATGGGTCCCAAATCTCCAGGTTCAAGGGCATCTTCCTACATCGAAAACATGCATGAGAAACCCAGAAGATGGTACACCGTGTGATCGGGAAAGGTTTCCAAAACGCACCTCATTTCTCATCTCCTTGTGCTCGGGTTCGCCATTCCAGCCGCTTTACTAGCAATCTCCCTCCTTGGAGAATCAGCACCTTTAACCTCGTGTTCCGTACAGGTTGCAATTTGTCCTGAGGATGAACGGGAAGAGGGGGAACCAATGAGAGACTAGCTCTAGGTGTTGGGACAGGCACAGGTCACTCTATTTTCCCATCAGGAAGAAGAATTAACCACAGGCTCAGCCTGCCGACCGGGACCAGAATAGGGCCTGAAGCAATCCTGCGCTTTTGCGGCCAGCTCCCAAGAAAGCGAGTTGAAAAATGGAGCTCAGGGGCACTGCAATTCACAAACCTGCAGACTTATAAATGATAACTCTCGTCCACAAATATATTGAGGGAAGGCAACGAAGAGGATTTGAAAGCAAGGCAGAATTTCAGGAAACAGATTTCAGGAGGGAGATTCGAATCACCTTTAAAGAACAGGAAAAGCGGCAAAACCTCCACAATGATGCTCTTGGCCAAAAAGGGCGGATGCGTTTTTTCCTGAATATGTTCAGGAAAAAACGCATCCGCCCTTTTGGGCCAACCAAGCAACCAGGAAAGGCAAATCAGCGCTACAAAGAAGTCTCGCTTCCCATCGGTCAAAAGGGCCAAGCTGAATAAAGTGTCAAAACCAGAAATGCAGGACAGGCCATGGAGAAACGGGAGCCTGGCTACGCTGATGGGCGGGATGTAAATTGCCAACAGCCACTCTGGAGAAGTGTACGGTGTATCCTGAAACATCTAAAAAACTCAACTTAGAGAGCATAGGGCACTTCCACTCATGGGCGTATAAATTGGGAAAACTAAAAATCAGCAAGACAGAGGCACCCCAAAGTTTAGGGCTGCTCTGTTGACAAGAACCTCCACTTCGTTACACCTTAAATATCCCAGGAAAGAGAAAAATGGATAAAGAAGTTGTGGTCCATATGTACAATGGAATATCACTCAGCCATGAAATCAACGTCATAAGGCTAGTAGCAGCATGATGAGTGGATTTAGGTACGACGATTCTAAGTGAAATAAGTCACACAGAAAAGGACACTTATCATAAGATATCACTTATAGAGGGAATGTAAAAACAGCTACCCTTGAACTGAATTACAAAACAGAACAGAGTCACACGTTTAGAAAACACACTATGGCTGCTTAACGGGATAGGTGAGGTGGGGTGATGCATAAAACAACGGTTTCAAATTGGCTCAGATACCGTTCCATAAACCCAATATGTAATAGACAAGACCTACTCCTTGCTCAGTGAATTGGACTCAACAACCCTTATTCACCGCCCAAGAATATATCTGAATAGTAAGAATCTTAAAACCTATGTATTGATATCTCTCTGTAAGTAAGTCAAGTGGGTGTAAAGCGGCATAAACACAGCAGTGAAAAGCAGCTAAACCCCATTATAAAAATCAATTACTTTTAAAAACCCGTGAAACAAAGACAGTGAAAGAGAGAGAAATTCTTACAAAATTCGTTCAGGGGCTGGGATGCCACCTGGATTGACCATATCTAGACCCACAGCTGATTGAGACATAAGGGTGTACACTCTTGGGGCTGAGAGGTTTGGTGAGGTTGGGTGAGGAAACGCAGACCCTTTAAAGCAACACTGCGTGGTACCCATCCCATGGGTCCCAAATCTCCAGGTTCAAGGGCATCTTCCTACATCGAAAACATGCATGAGAAACCCAGAAGATGGTACACCGTGTGATCGGGAAAGGTTTCCAAAACGCACCTCATTTCTCATCTCCTTGTGCTCGGGTTCGCCATTCCAGCCGCTTTACTAGCAATCTCCCTCCTTGGAGAATCAGCACCTTTAACCTCCTGTTCCGTACAGGTTGCAATTTGTCCTGAGGATGAACGGGAAGAGGGGGAACCAATGAGAGACTAGCTCTAGGTGTTGGGACAGGCACAGGTCACTCTATTTTCCCATCAGGTAGAAGAATTAACCACAGGCTCAGCCTGCCGACCGGGACCAGAATAGGGCCTGAAGCAATCCTGCGCTTTTGCGGCCAGCTCCCAAGAAAGCGAGTTGAAAAATGGAGCTCAGGGGCACTGCAATTCACAAACCTGCAGACTTATAAATGATAACTCTCGTCCACAAATATATTGAGGGAAGGCAACGAAGAGGATTTGAAAGCAAGGCAGAATTGCAGGAAACAGATTTCAGGAGGGAGATTCGAATCGCCTTTAAAGAACAGGAAAAGCGGCAAAACCTCGACAATGATGCCCTTGGCCAAAAAGGGCGGATGCGTTTTTTCCTGAATATGTTCAGGAAAAAACGCATCCGCCCTTTTTGGCCAACCAAGCAACCAGGAAAGGCAAATCAGCGCTACAAAGAAGTCTCGCTTCCCATCGGTCAAAAGGGCCAAGCTGAATAAAGTGTCAAAACCAGAAATGCAGGACAGGCCATGGAGAAACGGGAGCCTGGCTACGCTGATGGGCGGGATGTAAATTGCCAACAGCCACTCTGGAGAAGTGTACGGTGTGTCCTGAAACATCTAAAAAACTCAGTTTAGAGAGCATAGGGCACTTCCACTCATGGGCGTATAAATTGGGAAAACTAAAAATCAGCAAGACACAGGCACCCCAAAGTTTAGGGCTGCTCTGTTGACAAGAACCTCCACTTCGTTACACCTTAAATATCCCAGGAAAGAGAAAAATGGATAAAGAAGTTGTGGTCCTTATGTACAATGGAATATCACTCAGCCATGAAATCAACGTCATAAGGCTAGTAGCAGCATGATGAGTGGATTTAGGTAGGACGAGTCTAAGTGAAATAAGTCACACAGAAAAACACACTTATCATAAGATATCACTTATAGAGGGAATGTAAAAACAGCTACCCTTGAACTGAATTACAAAACAGAACAGAGTCACACGTTTAGAAAACACACTATGGCTGCTTAACGGGATAGGTGAGGTGGGGTGATGCATAAAACAACGGTTTCAAATTAGCTCAGATACCGTTCCATAAACCCAATATGTAATAGACAAGACCTACTCCTTGCTCAAAGAATTGGACTCAACACCCCTTATTCACCGCCCAAGAATATATCTGAATAGTAAGAATCTTAAAACCTATGTATTGATATCTCTCTGTAAGTGAGTCAAGTGGATGTAAAGCGGCATAAACACAGCACTGAAAAGCAGCTAAACCCCATTATAAAAATCAATTACTTTTAAAAACCCGTGAAACAAAGACAGTGAAAGAGAGAGAAATTCTTACAAAATTCTTTCAGGGGCTGTGATGCCACCTGGATTGACCATATCTAGACCCACAGCTGATTGAGACATAAGGGTGTACACTCTTGGGTCTGAGAGGTTTGGTGAGGTTGGGTGAGGAAACGCAGACCCTTTAAAGCAACACTGCGTGGTACCCATCCCATGGGTCCCAAATCTCCAGGTTCAAGGGCATCTTCCTACATCGAAAACATGCATGAGAAACCCAGAAGATGGTACACCGTGTGATCGGGAAAGGTTTCCAAAACGCACCTCATTTCTCATCTCCTTGTGCTCGGGTTCGCCATTCCAGCCGCTTTACTAGCAATCTCCCTCCTTGGAGAATCAGCACCTTTAACCTCCTGTTCCCTACAGGTTGCAATTTGTCCTGAGGATGAACGGGAAGAGGGGGAACCAATGAGAGACTAGCTCTAGGTGTTGGGACAGGCACAGGTCACTCTATTTTCCCATCAGGAAGAAGAATTAAGCACAGGCTCAGCCTGCCGCCTGGGACCAGAATAGGGCCTGAAGCAATCCTGCGCTTTTGCGGCCAGCTCCCAAGAAAGCGAGTTGAAAAATGGAGCTCAGGGGCACTGCAATTCACAAACCTGCAGACTTATAAATGATAACTCTCGTCCACAAATATATTGAGGGAAGGCAACGAAGAGGATTTGAAAGCAAGGCAGAATTGCAGGAAACAGATTTCAGGAGGGAGATTCGAATCGCCTTTAAAGAACAGAAAAAGCGGCAAAACCTTGACAATGATACCCTTGGCCAAAAAGGGCGGATGTGTTTTTTCCTGAATATGTTCAGGAAAAAACGCATCCGCCCTTTTTGGCCAACCAAGCAACCAGGAAAGGCAAATCAGCGCTACAAAGAAGTCTCGCTTCCCATCGGTCAAAAGGGCCAAGCTGAATAAAGTGTCAAAACCAGAAATGCAGGACAGGCCATGGAGAAACGGGAGCCTGGCTACGCTGATGGGCGGGATGTAAATTGCCAACAGCCACTCTGGAGAAGTGTACGGTGTGTCCTGAAACATCTAAAAAACTCAGCTTAGAGAGCATAGGGCACTTCCACTCATGGGCGTATAAATTGGGAAAACTAAAAATCAGCAAGACACAGGCACCCCAAAGTTTAGGGCTGCTCTGTTGACAAGAACCTCCACTTCGTTTCACCTTAAATATCCCAGGAAAGAGAAAAATGGATAAAGAAGTTGTGGTCCTTATGTACAATGGAATATCACTCAGCCATGAAATCAACGTCATAAGGCTAGTAGCAGCATGATGAGTGGATTTAGGTACGACGATTCTAAGTGAAATAAGTCACACAGAAAAACACACTTATCATAAGATATCACTTATAGAGGGAATGCAAAAACAGCTACCCTTGAACTGAATTACAAAACAGAACAGAGTCACACGTTTAGAAAACACACTATGGCTGCTTAACGGGATAGGTGAGGTGGGGTGATGCATAAAACAACGGTTTCAAATTGGCTCAGATACCGTTCCATAAACCCAATATGTAATAGACAAGACCTACTCCTTGCTCAGTGAATTGGACTCAACAACCCTTATTCACCGCCCAAGAATATATCTGAATAGTAAGAATCTTAAAACCTATGTATTGATATCTCTCTGTAAGTGAGTCAAGTGGGTGTAAAGCGGCATAAACACAGCAGTGAAAAGCAGCTAAACCCCATTATAAAAATCAATTACTTTTAAAAACCCGTGAAACAAAGACAGTGAAAGAGAGAGAAATTCTTACAAAATTCGTTCAGGGGCTGTGATGCCACCTGGGTTGACCATATCTAGACCCACAGCTGATTGAGACATAAGGGTGGACAGTCTTGGGGCTGAGAGGTTTGGTGAGGTTGGGTGAGGAAACGCAGACCCTTTAAAGTAATACTGCGTGGTACCCATCCCATGGGTCCCAAATCTCCAGGTTCAAGGGCATCTTCCTACATCGAAAACATGCATGAGAAACCCAGAAGATGGTACACCGTGTGATTGGGAAAGGTTTCCAAAACGCACCTCATTTCTCCTCTCCTTGTGCTCGGGTTCGCCATTCCAGCCGCTTTACTAGCAATCTCCCTCCTTGGAAAATCAGCACCTTTAACCTCCTGTTCCGTACAGGTTGCAATTTGTCCTGAGGATGAACGGGAAGAGGGGTGACCAATGAGAGACTAGCTCTAGGTATTGGGACAGGCACAGGTCACTCTATTTTCCCATCAGGAAGAATAATTAACCACAGGCTCAGCCTGCCGCCCGGGACCAGAATAGGGCATGAAGCAATCCTGCGCTTTTGCGGCCAGCTCCCAAGAAAGCGAGTTGAAAAATGGAGCTGAGGGGCACTGCAATTCTCAAACCTGCAGACTTATAAATGATAACTCTCGTCCACAAATATATTGAGGGAAGGCAACGAAGAGGATTTGAAAGCAAGGCAGAATTGCAGGAAACAGATTTCAGGCGGGAGATTCGAATCGCCTTTAAAGAACAGGAAAAGCGGCAAAACCTCGACAATGATGCCCTTGGCCAAAAAGGGCGTACGCGTTTTTTCCTGAATATGTTCAGGAAAAAACGCATCCGCCCTTTTTGGCCAACCAAGCAACCTGGAAAGGCAAATCAGCGCTACAAAGACGTCTCGCTTCCCATCGCTCAAAAGGGCCATGCTGAATAAAGTGTCAAAACCAGAAATGCAGGACATGCCATGGAGAAACAGGAGCCTGGCTACGCTGATGGGCGGGATGTAAGTTGCCAACAGCCACTCTGGAGAAGTGTACGGTGTGTCCTGAAACATCTAAAAAACTCAGCTTAGAGAGCATAGGGCACTTCCACTCATGGGCGTATAATTTAGGAAAACTAAAAATCAGGAAGACACCGGCACCCCAAAGTTTAGGGCTGCTCTGTTGACAAGAACCTCCACTTCGTTACACCTTAAATATCCCAGGAAAGAGAAAAATGGATAAAGAAGTTGTGGTCCTTATGTACAATGGAATATCACTCAGCCATGAAATCAACGTCATAAGTCTAGTAGCAGCATGATGAGTGGATTTAGGTAGGACGAGTCTAAGTGAAATAAGTCACACAGAAAAACACACTTATCATAAGATATCACTTATAGAGGGAATGTAAAAACAGCTACCCTTGAACTGAATTACAAAACAGAACAGAGTCACACGTTTAGAAAACACACTATGGCTGCTTAACGGGATAGGTGAGGTGGGGTGATGCATAAAACAACGGTTTCAAATTAGCTCAGATACCGTTCCATAAACCCAATATGTAATAGACAAGACCTACTCCTTGCTCAAAGAATTGGACTCAACACCCCTTATTCACCGCCCAAGAATATATCTGAATAGTAAGAATCTTAAAACCTATGTATTGATATCTCTCTGTAAGTGAGTCAAGTGGATGTAAAGCGGCATAAACACAGCACTGAAAAGCAGCTAAACCCCATTATAAAAATCAATTACTTTTAAAAACCCGTGAAACAAAGACAGTGAAAGAGAGACAAATTCTTACAAAATTCTTTCAGGGGCTGTGATGCCACCTGGATTGACCATATCTAGACCCACAGCTGATTGAGACATAAGGGTGTACACTCTTGGGTCTGAGAGGTTTGGTGAGGTTGGGTGAGGAAACGCAGACCCTTTAAAGCAACACTGCGTGGTACCCATCCCATGGGTCCCAAATCTCCAGGTTCAAGGGCATCTTCCTACATCGAAAACATGCATGAGAAACCCAGAAGATGGTACACCGTGTGATCGGGAAAGGTTTCCAAAACGCACCTCATTTCTCATCTCCTTGTGCTCGGGTTCGCCATTCCAGCCGCTTTACTAGCAATCTCCCTCCTTGGAGAATCAGCACCTTTAACCTCGTGTTCCGTACAGGTTGCAATTTGTCCTGAGGATGAACGGGAAGAGGGGGAACCAATGAGAGACTAGCTCTAGGTGTTGGGACAGGCACAGGTCACTCTATTTTCCCATCAGGAAGAAGAATTAACCACAGGCTCAGCCTGCCGACCGGGACCAGAATAGGGCCTGAAGCAATCCTGCGCTTTTGCGGCCAGCTCCCAAGAAAGCGAGTTGAAAAATGGAGCTCAGGGGCACTGCAATTCACAAACCTGCAGACTTATAAATGATAACTCTCGTCCACAAATATATTGAGGGAAGGCAACGAAGAGGATTTGAAAGCAAGGCAGAATTTCAGGAAACAGATTTCAGGAGGGAGATTCAAATCACCTTTAAAGAACAGGAAAAGCGGCAAAACCTCCACAATGATGCTCTTGGCCAAAAAGGGCGGATGCGTTTTTTCCTGAATATGTTCAGGAAAAAACGCATCCGCCCTTTTGGGCCAACCAAGCAACCAGGAAAGGCAAATCAGCGCTACAAAGAAGTCTCGCTTCCCATCGGTCAAAAGGGCCAAGCTGAATAAAGTGTCAAAACCAGAAATGCAGGACAGGCCATGGAGAAACGGGAGCCTGGCTACGCTGATGGGCGGGATGTAAATTGCCAACAGCCACTCTGGAGAAGTGTACGGTGTATCCTGAAACATCTAAAAAACTCAGCTTAGAGAGCATAGGGCACTTCCACTCATGGGCGTATAAATTGGGAAAACTAAAAATCAGCAAGACAGAGGCACCCCAAAGTTTAGGGCTGCTCTGTTGACAAGAACCTCCACTTCGTTACACCTTAAATATCCCAGGAAAGAGAAAAATGGATAAAGAAGTTGTGGTCCATATGTACAATGGAATATCACTCAGCCATGAAATCAACGTCATAAGGCTAGTAGCAGCATGATGAATGGATTTAGGTACGACGATTCTAAGTGAAATAAGTCACACAGAAAAGGACACTTATCATAAGATATCACTTATAGAGGGAATGTAAAAACAGCTACCCTTGAACTGAATTACAAAACAGAACAGAGTCACACGTTTAGAAAACACACTATGGCTGCTTAACGGGATAGGTGAGGTGGGGTGATGCATAAAACAACGGTTTCAAATTGGCTCAGATACCGTTCCATAAACCCAATATGTAATAGACAAGACCTACTCCTTGCTCAGTGAATTGGACTCAACAACCCTTATTCACCGCCCAAGAATATATCTGAATAGTAAGAATCTTAAAACCTATGTATTGATATCTCTCTGTAAGTAAGTCAAGTGGGTGTAAAGCGGCATAAACACAGCAGTGAAAAGCAGCTAAACCCCATTATAAAAATCAATTACTTTTAAAAACCCGTGAAACAAAGACAGTGAAAGAGAGAGAAATTCTTACAAAATTCGTTCAGGGGCTGGGATGCCACCTGGATTGACCATATCTAGACCCACAGCTGATTGAGACATAAGGGTGTACACTCTTGGGGCTGAGAGGTTTGGTGAGGTTGGGTGAGGAAACGCAGACCCTTTAAAGCAACACTGCGTGGTACCCATCCCATGGGTCCCAAATCTCCAGGTTCAAGGGCATCTTCCTACATCGAAAACATGCATGAGAAACCCAGAAGATGGTACACCGTGTGATCGGGAAAGGTTTCCAAAACGCACCTCATTTCTCATCTCCTTGTGCTCGGGTTCGCCATTCCAGCCGCTTTACTAGCAATCTCCCTCCTTGGAGAATCAGCACCTTTAACCTCCTGTTCCGTACAGGTTGCAATTTGTCCTGAGGATGAACGGGAAGAGGGGGAACCAATGAGAGACTAGCTCTAGGTGTTGGGACAGGCACAGGTCACTCTATTTTCCCATCAGGTAGAAGAATTAACCACAGGCTCAGCCTGCCGACCGGGACCAGAATAGGGCCTGAAGCAATCCTGCGCTTTTGCGGCCAGCTCCCAAGAAAGCGAGTTGAAAAATGGAGCTCAGGGGCACTGCAATTCACAAACCTGCAGACTTATAAATGATAACTCTCGTCCACAAATATATTGAGGGAAGGCAACGAAGAGGATTTGAAAGCAAGGCAGAATTGCAGGAAACAGATTTCAGGAGGGAGATTCGAATCGCCTTTAAAGAACAGGAAAAGCGGCAAAACCTCGACAATGATGCCCTTGGCCAAAAAGGGCGGATGCGTTTTTTCCTGAATATGTTCAGGAAAAAACGCATCCGCCCTTTTTGGCCAACCAAGCAACCAGGAAAGGCAAATCAGCGCTACAAAGAAGTCTCGCTTCCCATCGGTCAAAAGGGCCAAGCTGAATAAAGTGTCAAAACCAGAAATGCAGGACAGGCCATGGAGAAACGGGAGCCTGGCTACGCTGATGGGCGGGATGTAAATTGCCAACAGCCACTCTGGAGAAGTGTACGGTGTGTCCTGAAACATCTAAAAAACTCAGCTTAGAGAGCATAGGGCACTTCCACTCATGGGCGTATAAATTGGGAAAACTAAAAATCAGCAAGACACAGGCACCCCAAAGTTTAGGGCTGCTCTGTTGACAAGAACCTCCACTTCGTTTCACCTTAAATATCCCAGGAAAGAGAAAAATGGATAAAGAAGTTGTGGTCCTTATGTACAATGGAATATCACTCAGCCATGAAATCAACGTCATAAGGCTAGTAGCAGCATGATGAGTGGATTTAGGTACGACGATTCTAAGTGAAATAAGTCACACAGAAAAACACACTTATCATAAGATATCACTTATAGAGGGAATGCAAAAACAGCTACCCTTGAACTGAATTACAAAACAGAACAGAGTCACACGTTTAGAAAACACACTATGGCTGCTTAACGGGATAGGTGAGGTGGGGTGATGCATAAAACAACGGTTTCAAATTGGCTCAGATACCGTTCCATAAACCCAATATGTAATAGACAAGACCTACTCCTTGCTCAGTGAATTGGACTCAACAACCCTTATTCACCGCCCAAGAATATATCTGAATAGTAAGAATCTTAAAACCTATGTATTGATATCTCTCTGTAAGTGAGTCAAGTGGGTGTAAAGCGGCATAAACACAGCAGTGAAAAGCAGCTAAACCCCATTATAAAAATCAATTACTTTTAAAAACCCGTGAAACAAAGACAGTGAAAGAGAGAGAAATTCTTACAAAATTCGTTCAGGGGCTGTGATGCCACCTGGGTTGACCATATCTAGACCCACAGCTGATTGAGACATAAGGGTGGACAGTCTTGGGGCTGAGAGGTTTGGTGAGGTTGGGTGAGGAAACGCAGACCCTTTAAAGTAATACTGCGTGGTACCCATCCCATGGGTCCCAAATCTCCAGGTTCAAGGGCATCTTCCTACATCGAAAACATGCATGAGAAACCCAGAAGATGGTACACCGTGTGATTGGGAAAGGTTTCCAAAACGCACCTCATTTCTCCTCTCCTTGTGCTCGGGTTCGCCATTCCAGCCGCTTTACTAGCAATCTCCCTCCTTGGAGAATCAGCACCTTTAACCTCCTGTTCCGTACAGGTTGCAATTTGTCCTGAGGATGAACGGGAAGAGGGGTGACCAATGAGAGACTAGCTCTAGGTATTGGGACAGGCACAGGTCACTCTATTTTCCCATCAGGAAGAATAATTAACCACAGGATCAGCCTGCCGCCCGGGACCAGAATAGGGCATGAAGCAATCCTGCGCTTTTGCGGCCAGCTCCCAAGAAAGCGAGTTGAAAAATGGAGCTGAGGGGCACTGCAATTCTCAAACCTGCAGACTTATAAATGATAACTCTCGTCCACAAATATATTGAGGGAAGGCAACGAAGAGGATTTGAAAGCAAGGCAGAATTGCAGGAAACAGATTTCAGGCGGGAGATTCGAATCGCCTTTAAAGAACAGGAAAAGCGGCAAAACCTCGACAATGATGCCCTTGGCCAAAAAGGGCGTACGCGTTTTTTCCTGAATATGTTCAGGAAAAAACGCATCCGCCCTTTTTGGCCAACCAAGCAACCTGGAAAGGCAAATCAGCGCTACAAAGACGTCTCGCTTCCCATCGCTCAAAAGGGCCATGCTGAATAAAGTGTCAAAACCAGAAATGCAGGACATGCCATGGAGAAACAGGAGCCTGGCTACGCTGATGGGCGGGATGTAAGTTGCCAACAGCCACTCTGGAGAAGTGTACGGTGTGTCCTGAAACATCTAAAAAACTCAGCTTAGAGAGCATAGGGCACTTCCACTCACGGGCGTATAAATTGGGAAAACTAAAAATCAGCAAGACACAGGCACCCCAAAGTTTAGGGCTGCTCTGTTGACAAGAACCTCCACTTCGTTACACCTTAAATATCCCAGGAAAGAGAAAAATGGATAAAGAATTTGTGGTCCTTATGTACAATGGAATATCACTCAGCCATGAAATCAACGTCATAAGGCTAGTAGCAGCATGATGAGTGGATTTTGGTACGACGATTCTAAGTGAAATAAGTCACACAGAAAAACACACTTATCATAAAATATCACTTATACAGGGAATGTAAAAACCGCTAGCCTTGAACTGAATTACAAAACAGAACAGAGTCACACGTTTAGAAAACACACTATGGCTGCTTAACGGGAAAGGTGAGGTGGGGTGATGCATAAAACAAGGGTTTCAAATTAGCTCAGATACCATTCCATAAACCCAATATGTAATAGACAAGACCTACTCCTTGCTCAGTTAATTGGACTCAAAACCCCCTATTCACCGCCCAAGAATATATCTGACAAGTAAGAATCTTAAAACCTATGTATTGATATCTCTCTGTAAGTGAGTCAAGTGGGTGTAAAGCGGCATAAACACAGCAGTGAAAAGCAGCTAAACCCCATTATAAAAATCAATTACTTTTAAAAACCCGTGAAACAAAGACAGTGAAAGAGAGAGAAATTCTTACAAAATTCGTTCAGGGGCTGTGATGCCACCTGGATTGACCATATCTAGACCCACAGCTGATTGAGACATAAGGGTGGACACTCTTGGGGCTGTGAGGTTTGGTGAGGTTGGGTGAGGAAACGCAGACCCTTTAAAGCAATACTGCGTGGTACCCATCCCATGGGTCCCAAATCTCCAGGTTCAAGGGCATCTTCCTACATCGAAAACATGCATGAGAAACCCAGAAGATGGTACACCGTGTGATCGGGAAAGATTTCCAAAACGCACCTCATTTCTCATCTCCTTGTGCTCGGGTTCGCCATTCCAGCCGCTTTACTAGCAATCTCCCTCCTTGGAGAATCAGCACCTTTAACCTCCTGTTCCGTACAGTTTGCAATTTGTCCTGAGGATGAACGGGAAGAGGGGGAACCAATGAGAGACTAGCTCTAGGTGTTGGGACAGGCACAGGTCACTCTATTTTCCCATCAGGAAGAAGAATTAAGCACAGGCTCAGCCTGCCGCCCGGGACCAGAATAGGGCCTGAAGCAATCCTGCGCTTTTGCGGCCAGCTCCCAAGAAAGCGAGTTGAAAAATGGAGCTCAGGGGCACTGCAATTCACAAACCTGCAGACTTATAAATGATAACTCTCGTCCACAAATATATTGAGGGAAGGCAACGAAGAGGATTTGAAAGCAAGGCAGAATTGCAGGAAACAGATTTCAGGAGGGAGATTCGAATCGCCTTTAAAGAACAGAAAAAGCGGCAAAACCTTGACAATGATACCCTTGGCCAAAAAGGGCGGATGCGTTTTTTCCTGAATATGTTCAGGAAAAAACGCATCTGCCCTTTTTGGCCAACCAAGCAACCAGGAAAGGCAAATCAGCGCTACAAAGAAGTCTCGCTTCCCATCGGTCAAAAGGGCCAAGCTGAATAAAGTGTCAAAACCAGAAATGCAGGACAGGCCATGGAGAAACGGGAGCCTGGCTACGCTGATGGGCGGGATGTAAATTGCCAACAGCCACTCTGGAGAAGTGTACGGTGTGTCCTGAAACATCTAAAAAACTCAGCTTAGAGAGCATAGGGCACTTCCACTCATGGGCGTATAAATTGGGAAAACTAAAAATCAGCAAGACACAGGCACCCCAAAGTTTAGGGCTGCTCTGTTGACAAGAACCTCCACTTCGTTACACCTTAAATATCCCAGGAAAGAGAAAAATGGATAAAGAAGTTGTGGTCCTTATGTACAATGGAATATCACTCAGCCATGAAATCAACGTCATAAGGCTAGTAGCAGCATGATGAGTGGATTTAGGTACGACGATTCTAAGTGAAATAAGTCACACAGAAAAACACACTTATCATAAGATATCACTTATAGAGGGAATGCAAAAACAGCTACCCTTGAACTGAATTACAAAACAGAACAGTGTCACACGTTTAGAAAACACACTATGGCTGCTTAACGGGATAGGTGAGGTGGGGTGATGCATAAAACAACGGTTTCAAATTGGCTCAGATACCGTTCCATAAACCCAATATGTAATAGACAAGACCTACTCCTTGCTCAGTGAATTGGACTCAACAACCCTTATTCACCGCCCAAGAATATATCTGAATAGTAAGAATCTTAAAACCTATGTATTGATATCTCTCTGTAAGTGAGTCAAGTGGGTGTAAAGCGGCATAAACACAGCAGTGAAAAGCAGCTAAACCCCATTATAAAAATCAATTACTTTTAAAAACCCGTGAAACAAAGACAGTGAAAGAGAGAGAAATTCTTACAAAATTCGTTCAGGGGCTGTGATGCCACCTGGATTGACCATATCTAGACCCACAGCTGATTGAGACATAAGGGTGGACACTCTTGGGGCTGAGAGGTTTGGTGAGGTTGGGTGAGGAAACGCAGACCCTTTAAAGTAATACTGCGTGGTACCCATCCCATGGGTCCCAAATCTCCAGGTTCAAGGGCATCTTCCTACATCGAAAACATGCATGAGAAACCCAGAAGATGGTACACCGTGTGATTGGGAAAGGTTTCCAAAACGCACCTCATTTCTCCTCTCCTTGTGCTCGGGTTCGCCATTCCAGCCGCTTTACTAGCAATCTCCCTCCTTGGAGAATCAGCACCTTTAACCTCCTGTTCCGTACAGGTTGCAATTTGTCCTGAGGATGAACGGGAAGAGGGGTAACCAATGAGAGACTAGCTCTAGGTATTGGGACAGGCACAGGTCACTCTATTTTCCCATCAGGAAGAATAATTAACCACAGGCTCAGCCTGCCGCCCGGTACCAGAATAGGGCATGAAGCAATCCTGCGCTTTTGCGGCTAGCTCCCAAGAAAGCGAGTTGAAAAATGGAGCTGAGGGGCACTGCAATTCACAAACCTGCAGACTTATAAATGATAACTCTCGTCCACAAATATATTGAGGGAAGGCAACGAAGAGGATTTGAAAGCAAGGCAGAATTGCAGGAAACAGATTTCAGGCGGGAGATTCGAATCGCCTTTAAAGAACAGGAAAAGCGGCAAAACCTCGACAATGATGCCCTTGGCCAAAAAGGGCGTACGCGTTTTTTCCTGAATATGTTCAGGAAAAAACGCATCCGCCCTTTTTGGCCAACCAAGCAACCTGGAAAGGCAAATCAGCGCTACAAAGACGTCTCGCTCCCCATCGCTCAAAAGGGCCATGCTGAATAAAGTGTCAAAACCAGAAATGCAGGACATGCCATGGAGAAACAGGAGCCTGGCTACGCTGATGGGCGGGATGTAAGTTGCCAACAGCCACTCTGGAGAAGTGTACGGTGTGTCCTGAAACATCTAAAAAACTCAGCTTAGAGAGCATAGGGCACTTCCACTCATGGGCGTATAATTTAGGAAAACTAAAAATCAGGAAGACACCGGCACCCCAAAGTTTAGGGCTGCTCTGTTGACAAGAACCTCCACTTCGTTACACCTTAAATATCCCAGGAAAGAGAAAAATGGATAAAGAAGTTGTGGTCCTTATGTACAATGGAATATCACTCAGCCATGAAATCAACGTCATAAGGCTAGTAGCAGCATGATGAGTGGATTTAGGTACGACGATTCTAAGTGAAATAAGTCACACAGAAAAGGACACTTATCATAAGATATCACTTATAGAGGGAATGTAAAAACAGCTACCCTTGAACTGAATTACAAAACAGAACAGAGTCACACGTTTAGAAAACACACTATGGCTGCTTAACGGGATAGGTGAGGTGGGGTGATGCATAAAACAACGGTTTCAAATTGGCTCAGATACCGTTCCATAAACCCAATATGTAATAGACAAGACCTACTCCTTGCTCAGTGAATTGGACTCAACAACCCTTATTCACCGCCCAAGAATATATCTGAATAGTAAGAATCTTAAAACCTATGTATTGATATCTCTCTGTAAGTAAGTCAAGTGGGTGTAAAGCGGCATAAACACAGCAGTGAAAAGCAGCTAAACCCCATTATAAAAATCAATTACTTTTAAAAACCCGTGAAACAAAGACAGTGAAAGAGAGAGAAATTCTTACAAAATTCGTTCAGGGGCTGGGATGCCACCTGGATTGACCATATCTAGACCCACAGCTGATTGAGACATAAGGGTGTACACTCTTGGGGCTGAGAGGTTTGGTGAGGTTGGGTGAGGAAACGCAGACCCTTTAAAGCAACACTGCGTGGTACCCATCCCATGGGTCCCAAATCTCCAGGTTCAAGGGCATCTTCCTACATCGAAAACATGCATGAGAAACCCAGAAGATGGTACACCGTGTGATCGGGAAAGGTTTCCAAAACGCACCTCATTTCTCATCTCCTTGTGCTCGGGTTCGCCATTCCAGCCGCTTTACTAGCAATCTCCCTCCTTGGAGAATCAGCACCTTTAACCTCCTGTTCCGTACAGGTTGCAATTTGTCCTGAGGATGAACGGGAAGAGGGGGAACCAATGAGAGACTAGCTCTAGGTGTTGGGACAGGCACAGGTCACTCTATTTTCCCATCAGGTAGAAGAATTAACCACAGGCTCAGCCTGCCGACCGGGACCAGAATAGGGCCTGAAGCAATCCTGCGCTTTTGCGGCCAGCTCCCAAGAAAGCGAGTTGAAAAATGGAGCTCAGGGGCACTGCAATTCACAAACCTGCAGACTTATAAATGATAACTCTCGTCCACAAATATATTGAGGGAAGGCAACGAAGAGGATTTGAAAGCAAGGCAGAATTGCAGGAAACAGATTTCAGGAGGGAGATTCGAATCGCCTTTAAAGAACAGGAAAAGCGGCAAAACCTCGACAATGATGCCCTTGGCCAAAAAGGGCGGATGCGTTTTTTCCTGAATATGTTCAGGAAAAAACGCATCCGCCCTTTTTGGCCAACCAAGCAACCAGGAAAGGCAAATCAGCGCTACAAAGAAGTCTCGCTTCCCTTCGGTCAAAAGGGCCAAGCTGAATAAAGTGTCAAAACCAGAAATGCAGGACAGGCCATGGAGAAACGGGAGCCTGGCTACGCTGATGGGCGGGATGTAAATTGCCAACAGCCACTCTGGAGAAGTGTACGGTGTGTCCTGAAACATCTAAAAAACTCAGTTTAGAGAGCATAGGGCACTTCCACTCATGGGCGTATAAATTGGGAAAACTAAAAATCAGCAAGACACAGGCACCCCAAAGTTTAGGGCTGCTCTGTTGACAAGAACCTCCACTTCGTTACACCTTAAATATCCCAGGAAAGAGAAAAATGGATAAAGAAGTTGTGGTCCTTATGTACAATGGAATATCACTCAGCCATGAAATCAACGTCATAAGGCTAGTAGCAGCATGATGAGTGGATTTAGGTAGGACGAGTCTAAGTGAAATAAGTCACACAGAAAAACACACTTATCATAAGATATCACTTATAGAGGGAATGTAAAAACAGCTACCCTTGAACTGAATTACAAAACAGAACAGAGTCACACGTTTAGAAAACACACTATGGCTGCTTAACGGGATAGGTGAGGTGGGGTGATGCATAAAACAACGGTTTCAAATTAGCTCAGATACCGTTCCATAAACCCAATATGTAATAGACAAGACCTACTCCTTGCTCAAAGAATTGGACTCAACACCCCTTATTCACCGCCCAAGAATATATCTGAATAGTAAGAATCTTAAAACCTATGTATTGATATCTCTCTGTAAGTGAGTCAAGTGGATGTAAAGCGGCATAAACACAGCACTGAAAAGCAGCTAAACCCCATTATAAAAATCAATTACTTTTAAAAACCCGTGAAACAAAGACAGTGAAAGAGAGAGAAATTCTTACAAAATTCTTTCAGGGGCTGTGATGCCACCTGGATTGACCATATCTAGACCCACAGCTGATTGAGACATAAGGGTGTACACTCTTGGGTCTGAGAGGTTTGGTGAGGTTGGGTGAGGAAACGCAGACCCTTTAAAGCAACACTGCGTGGTACCCATCCCATGGGTCCCAAATCTCCAGGTTCAAGGGCATCTTCCTACATCGAAAACATGCATGAGAAACCCAGAAGATGGTACACCGTGTGATCGGGAAAGGTTTCCAAAACGCACCTCATTTCTCATCTCCTTGTGCTCGGGTTCGCCATTCCAGCCGCTTTACTAGCAATCTCCCTCCTTGGAGAATCAGCACCTTTAACCTCCTGTTCCCTACAGGTTGCAATTTGTCCTGAGGATGAACGGGAAGAGGGGGAACCAATGAGAGACTAGCTCTAGGTGTTGGGACAGGCACAGGTCACTCTATTTTCCCATCAGGAAGAAGAATTAAGCACAGGCTCAGCCTGCCGCCTGGGACCAGAATAGGGCCTGAAGCAATCCTGCGCTTTTGCGGCCAGCTCCCAAGAAAGCGAGTTGAAAAATGGAGCTCAGGGGCACTGCAATTCACAAACCTGCAGACTTATAAATGATAACTCTCGTCCACAAATATATTGAGGGAAGGCAACGAAGAGGATTTGAAAGCAAGGCAGAATTGCAGGAAACAGATTTCAGGAGGGAGATTCGAATCGCCTTTAAAGAACAGAAAAAGCGGCAAAACCTTGACAATGATACCCTTGGCCAAAAAGGGCGGATGTGTTTTTTCCTGAATATGTTCAGGAAAAAACGCATCCGCCCTTTTTGGCCAACCAAGCAACCAGGAAAGGCAAATCAGCGCTACAAAGAAGTCTCGCTTCCCATCGGTCAAAAGGGCCAAGCTGAATAAAGTGTCAAAACCAGAAATGCAGGACAGGCCATGGAGAAACGGGAGCCTGGCTACGCTGATGGGCGGGATGTAAATTGCCAACAGCCACTCTGGAGAAGTGTACGGTGTGTCCTGAAACATCTAAAAAACTCAGCTTAGAGAGCATAGGGCACTTCCACTCATGGGCGTATAAATTGGGAAAACTAAAAATCAGCAAGACACAGGCACCCCAAAGTTTAGGGCTGCTCTGTTGACAAGAACCTCCACTTCGTTTCACCTTAAATATCCCAGGAAAGAGAAAAATGGATAAAGAAGTTGTGGTCCTTATGTACAATGGAATATCACTCAGCCATGAAATCAACGTCATAAGGCTAGTAGCAGCATGATGAGTGGATTTAGGTACGACGATTCTAAGTGAAATAAGTCACACAGAAAAACACACTTATCATAAGATATCACTTATAGAGGGAATGCAAAAACAGCTACCCTTGAACTGAATTACAAAACAGAACAGAGTCACACGTTTAGAAAACACACTATGGCTGCTTAACGGGATAGGTGAGGTGGGGTGATGCATAAAACAACGGTTTCAAATTGGCTCAGATACCGTTCCATAAACCCAATATGTAATAGACAAGACCTACTCCTTGCTCAGTGAATTGGACTCAACAACCCTTATTCACCGCCCAAGAATATATCTGAATAGTAAGAATCTTAAAACCTATGTATTGATATCTCTCTGTAAGTGAGTCAAGTGGGTGTAAAGCGGCATAAACACAGCAGTGAAAAGCAGCTAAACCCCATTATAAAAATCAATTACTTTTAAAAACCCGTGAAACAAAGACAGTGAAAGAGAGAGAAATTCTTACAAAATTCGTTCAGGGGCTGTGATGCCACCTGGGTTGACCATATCTAGACCCACAGCTGATTGAAACATAAGGGTGGACAGTCTTGGGGCTGAGAGGTTTGGTGAGGTTGGGTGAGGAAACGCAGACCCTTTAAAGTAATACTGCGTGGTACCCATCCCATGGGTCCCAAATCTCCAGGTTCAAGGGCATCTTCCTACATCGAAAACATGCATGAGAAACCCAGAAGATGGTACACCGTGTGATTGGGAAAGGTTTCCAAAACGCACCTCATTTCTCCTCTCCTTGTGCTCGGGTTCGCCATTCCAGCCGCTTTACTAGCAATCTCCCTCCTTGGAGAATCAGCACCTTTAACCTCCTGTTCCGTACAGGTTGCAATTTGTCCTGAGGATGAACGGGAAGAGGGGTGACCAATGAGAGACTAGCTCTAGGTATTGGGACAGGCACAGGTCACTCTATTTTCCCATCAGGAAGAATAATTAACCACAGGCTCAGCCTGCCGCCCGGGACCAGAATAGGGCATGAAGCAATCCTGCGCTTTTGCGGCCAGCTCCCAAGAAAGCGAGTTGAAAAATGGAGCTGAGGGGCACTGCAATTCTCAAACCTGCAGACTTATAAATGATAACTCTCGTCCACAAATATATTGAGGGAAGGCAACGAAGAGGATTTGAAAGCAAGGCAGAATTGCAGGAAACAGATTTCAGGCGGGAGATTCGAATCGCCTTTAAAGAACAGGAAAAGCGGCAAAACCTCGACAATGATGCCCTTGGCCAAAAAGGGCGTACGCGTTTTTTCCTGAATATGTTCAGGAAAAAACGCATCCGCCCTTTTTGGCCAACCAAGCAACCTGGAAAGGCAAATCAGCGCTACAAAGACGTCTCGCTTCCCATCGCTCAAAAGGGCCATGCTGAATAAAGTGTCAAAACCAGAAATGCAGGACATGCCATGGAGAAACAGGAGCCTGGCTACGCTGATGGGCGGGATGTAAGTTGCCAACAGCCACTCTGGAGAAGTGTACGGTGTGTCCTGAAACATCTAAAAAACTCAGCTTAGAGAGCATAGGGCACTTCCACTCACGGGCGTATAAATTGGGAAAACTAAAAATCAGCAAGACACAGGCACCCCAAAGTTTAGGGCTGCTCTGTTGACAAGAACCTCCACTTCGTTACACCTTAAATATCCCAGGAAAGAGAAAAATGGATAAAGAATTTGTGGTCCTTATGTACAATGGAATATCACTCAGCCATGAAATCAACGTCATAAGGCTAGTAGCAGCATGATGAGTGGATTTTGGTACGACGATTCTAAGTGAAATAAGTCACACAGAAAAACACACTTATCATAAAATATCACTTATACAGGGAATGTAAAAACCGCTAGCCTTGAACTGAATTACAAAACAGAACAGAGTCACACGTTTAGAAAACACACTATGGCTGCTTAACGGGAAAGGTGAGGTGGGGTGATGCATAAAACAAGGGTTTCAAATTAGCTCAGATACCATTCCATAAACCCAATATGTAATAGACAAGACCTACTCCTTGCTCAGTTAATTGGACTCAAAACCCCCTATTCACCGCCCAAGAATATATCTGACAAGTAAGAATCTTAAAACCTATGTATTGATATCTCTCTGTAAGTGAGTCAAGTGGGTGTAAAGCGGCATAAACACAGCAGTGAAAAGCAGCTAAACCCCATTATAAAAATCAATTACTTTTAAAAATCCGTGAAACAAAGACAGTGAAAGAGAGAGAAATTCTTACAAAATTCGTTCAGGGGCTGTGATGCCACCTGGATTGACCATATCTAGACCCACAGCTGATTGAGACATAAGGGTGGACACTCTTGGGGCTGTGAGGTTTGGTGAGGTTGGGTGAGGAAACGCAGACCCTTTAAAGCAATACTGCGTGGTACCCATCCCATGGGTCCCAAATCTCCAGGTTCAAGGGCATCTTCCTACATCGAAAACATGCATGAGAAACCCAGAAGATGGTACACCGTGTGATCGGGAAAGATTTCCAAAACGCACCTCATTTCTCATCTCCTTGTGCTCGGGTTCGCCATTCCAGCCGCTTTACTAGCAATCTCCCTCCTTGGAGAATCAGCACCTTTAACCTCCTGTTCCGTACAGTTTGTAATTTGTCCTGAGGATGAACGGGAAGAGGGGGAACCAATGAGAGACTAGCTCTAGGTGTTGGGACAGGCACAGGTCACTCTATTTTCCCATCAGGAAGAAGAATTAAGCACAGGCTCAGCCTGCCGCCCGGGACCAGAATAGGGCCTGAAGCAATCCTGCGCTTTTGCGGCCAGCTCCCAAGAAAGCGAGTTGAAAAATGGAGCTCAGGGGCACTGCAATTCACAAACCTGCAGACTTATAAATGATAACTCTCGTCCACAAATATATTGAGGGAAGGCAACGAAGAGGATTTGAAAGCAAGGCAGAATTGCAGGAAACAGATTTCAGGAGGGAGATTCGAATCGCCTTTAAAGAACAGAAAAAGCGGCAAAACCTTGACAATGATACCCTTGGCCAAAAAGGGCGGATGCGTTTTTTCCTGAATATGTTCAGGAAAAAACGCATCCGCCCTTTTTGGCCAACCAAGCAACCAGGAAAGGCAAATCAGCGCTACAAAGAAGTCTCGCTTCCCATCGGTCAAAAGGGCCAAGCTGAATAAAGTGTCAAAACCAGAAATGCAGGACAGGCCATGGAGAAACGGGAGCCTGGCTACGCTGATGGGCGGGATGTAAATTGCCAACAGCCACTCTGGAGAAGTGTACGGTGTGTCCTGAAACATCTAAAAAACTCAGCTTAGAGAGCATAGGGCACTTCCACTCATGGGCGTATAAATTGGGAAAACTAAAAATCAGCAAGACACAGGCACCCCAAAGTTTAGGGCTGCTCTGTTGACAAGAACCTCCACTTCGTTACACCTTAAATATCCCAGGAAAGAGAAAAATGGATAAAGAAGTTGTGGTCCTTATGTACAATGGAATATCACTCAGCCATGAAATCAACGTCATAAGGCTAGTAGCAGCATGATGAGTGGATTTAGCTACGACGATTCTAAGTGAAATAAGTCACACAGAAAAACACACTTATCATAAGATATCACTTATAGAGGGAATGCAAAAACAGCTACCCTTGAACTGAATTACAAAACAGAACAGTGTCACACGTTTAGAAAACACACTATGGCTGCTTAACGGGATAGGTGAGGTGGGGTGATGCATAAAACAACGGTTTCAAATTGGCTCAGATACCGTTCCATAAACCCAATATGTAATAGACAAGACCTACTCCTTGCTCAGTGAATTGGACTCAACAACCCTTATTCACCGCCCAAGAATATATCTGAATAGTAAGAATCTTAAAACCTATGTATTGATATCTCTCTGTAAGTGAGTCAAGTGGGTGTAAAGCGGCATAAACACAGCAGTGAAAAGCAGCTAAACCCCATTATAAAAATCAATTACTTTTAAAAACCCGTGAAACAAAGACAGTGAAAGAGAGAGAAATTCTTACAAAATTCGTTCAGGGGCTGTGATGCCACCTGGATTGACCATATCTAGACCCACAGCTGATTGAGACATAAGGGTGGACACTCTTGGGGCTGAGAGGTTTGGTGAGGTTGGGTGAGGAAACGCAGACCCTTTAAAGTAATACTGCGTGGTACCCATCCCATGGGTCCCAAATCTCCAGGTTCAAGGGCATCTTCCTACATCGAAAACATGCATGAGAAACCCAGAAGATGGTACACCGTGTGATTGGGAAAGGTTTCCAAAACGCACCTCATTTCTCCTCTCCTTGTGCTCGGGTTCGCCATTCCAGCCGCTTTACTAGCAATCTCCCTCCTTGGAGAATCAGCACCTTTAACCTCCTGTTCCGTACAGGTTGCAATTTGTCCTGAGGATGAACGGGAAGAGGGGTAACCAATGAGAGACTAGCTCTAGGTATTGGGACAGGCACAGGTCACTCTATTTTCCCATCAGGAAGAATAATTAACCACAGGCTCAGCCTGCCGCCCGGTACCAGAATAGGGCATGAAGCAATCCTGCGCTTTTGCGGCTAGCTCCCAAGAAAGCGAGTTGAAAAATGGAGCTGAGGGGCACTGCAATTCACAAACCTGCAGACTTATAAATGATAACTCTCGTCCACAAATATATTGAGGGAAGGCAACGAAGAGGATTTGAAAGCAAGGCAGAATTGCAGGAAACAGATTTCAGGCGGGAGATTCGAATCGCCTTTAAAGAACAGGAAAAGCGGCAAAACCTCGACAATGATGCCCTTGGCCAAAAAGGGCGTACGCGTTTTTTCCTGAATATGTTCAGGAAAAAACGCATCCGCCCTTTTTGGCCAACCAAGCAACCTGGAAAGGCAAATCAGCGCTACAAAGAAGTCTCGCTTCCCATCGCTCAAAAGGGCCATGCTGAATAAAGTGTCAAAACCAGAAATGCAGGACATGCCATGGAGAAACAGGAGCCTGGCTACGCTGATGGGCGGGATGTAAGTTGCCAACAGCCACTCTGGAGAAGTGTACGGTGTGTCCTGAAACATCTAAAAAACTCAGCTTAGAGAGCATAGGGCACTTCCACTCACGGGCGTATAAATTGGGAAAACTAAAAATCAGCAAGACACAGGCACCCCAAAGTTTAGGGCTGCTCTGTTGACAAGAACCTCCACTTCGTTACACCTTAAATATCCCAGGAAAGAGAAAAATGGATAAAGAAGTTGTGGTCCTTATGTACAATGGAATATCACTCAGCCATGAAATCAACGTCATAAGGCTAGTAGCAGCATGATGAGTGGATTTTGGTACGACGATTCTAAGTGAAATAAGTCACACAGAAAAACACACTTATCATAAAATATCACTTATACAGGGAATGTAAAAACCGCTAGCCTTGAACTGAATTACAAAACAGAACAGAGTCACACGTTTAGAAAACACACTATGGCTGCTTAACGGGAAAGGTGAGGTGGGGTGATGCATAAAACAAGGGTTTCAAATTAGCTCAGATACCATTCCATAAACCCAATATGTAATAGACAAGACCTACTCCTTGCTCAGTGAATTGGACTCAAAACCCCCTATTCACCGCCCAAGAATATATCTGACAATTAAGAATCTTAAAACCTATGTATTGATATCTCTCTGTAAGTGAGTCAAGTGGGTGTAAAGCGGCATAAACACAGCAGTGAAAAGCAGCTAAACCCCATTATAAAAATCAATTACTTTTAAAAACCCGTGAAACAAAGACAGTGAAAGAGAGAGAAATTCTTACAAAATTCGTTCAGGGGCTGTGATGCCACCTGGATTGACCATATCTAGACCCACAGCTGATTGAGACATAAGGGTGGACACTCTTGGGGCTGAGAGGTTTGGTGAGGTTGGGTGAGGAAACGCAGACCCTTTAAAGCAATACTGCGTGGTACCCATCCCATGGGTCCCAAATCTCCAGGTTCAAGGGCATCTTCCTACATCGAAAACATGCATGAGAAACCCAGAAGATGGTACACCGTGTGATCGGGAAAGATTTCCAAAACGCACCTCATTTCTCCTCTCCTTGTGCTCGGGTTCGCCATTCCAGCCGCTTTACTAGCAATCTCCCTCCTTGGAGAATCAGCACCTTTAACCTCCTGTTCCGTACAGGTTGCAATTTGTCCTGAGGATGAACGGGAAGAGGGGGAACCAATGAGAGACTAGCTCTAGGTATTGGGACAGGCACAGGTCACTCTATTTTCCCATCAGGAAGAATAATTAACCACAGGCTCAGCCTGCCGCCCGGGACCAGAATAGGGCATGAAGCAATCCTGCGCTTTTGCGGCTAGCTCCCAAGAAAGCGAGTTGAAAAATGGAGCTGAGGGGCACTGCAATTCACAAACCTGCAGACTTATAAATGATAACTCTCGTCCACAAATATATTGAGGGAAGGCAACGAAGAGGATTTGAAAGCAAGGCAGAATTGCAGGAAACAGATTTCAGGTGGGAGATTCGAATCGCCTTTAAAGAACAGGAAAAGCGGCAAAACCTCGACAATGATGCCCTTGGCTAAAAAGGGCGTACGCGTTTTTTCCTGAATATGTTCAGGAAAAAACGCATCCGCCCTTTTTGGCCAACCAAGCAACCTGGAAAGGCAAATCAGCGCTACAAAGAAGTCTCGCTTCCCATCGCTCAAAAGGGCCATGCTGAATAAAGTGTCAAAACCAGAAATGCAGGACATGCCATGGAGAAACAGGAGCCTGGCTACGCTGATGGGCGGGATGTAAGTTGCCAACAGCCACTCTGGAGAAGTGTACGGTGTGTCCTGAAACATCTAAAAAACTCAGCTTAGAGAGCATAGGGCACTTCCACTCACGGGCGTATAAATTGGGAAAACTAAAAATCAGCAAGACACAGGCACCCCAAAGTTTAGGGCTGCTCTGTTGACAAGAACCTCCACTTCGTTACACCTTAAATATCCCAGGAAAGAGAAAAATGGATAAAGAAGTTGTGGTCCTTATGTACAATGGAATATCACTCAGCCATGAAATCAACGTCATAAGGCTAGTAGCAGCATGATGAGTGGATTTTGGTACGACGATTCTAAGTGAAATAAGTCACACAGAAAAACACACTTATCATAAAATATCACTTATACAGGGAATGTAAAAACCGCTAGCCTTGAACTGAATTACAAAACAGAACAGAGTCACACGTTTAGAAAACACACTATGGCTGCTTAACGGGAAAGGTGAGGTGGGGTGATGCATAAAACAAGGGTTTCAAATTAGCTCAGATACCATTCCATAAACCCAATATGTAATAGACAAGACCTACTCCTTGCTCAGTGAATTGGACTCAAAACCCCCTATTCACCGCCCAAGAATATATCTGACAAGTAAGAATCTTAAAACCTATGTATTGATATCTCTCTGTAAGTGAGTCAAGTGGGTGTAAAGCGGCATAAACACAGCAGTGAAAAGCAGCTAAACCCCATTATAAAAATCAATTACTTTTAAAAACCCGTGAAACAAAGACAGTGAAAGAGAGAGAAATTCTTACAAAATTCGTTCAGGGGCTGTGATGCCACCTGGATTGACCATATCTAGACCCACAGCTGATTGAGACATAAGGGTGGACACTCTTGGGGCTGAGAGGTTTGGTGAGGTTGGGTGAGGAAACGCAGACCCTTTAAAGCAATACTGCGTGGTACCCATCCCATGGGTCCCAAATCTCCAGGTTCAAGGGCATCTTCCTACATCGAAAACATGCATGAGAAACCCAGAAGATGGTACACCGTGTGATCGGGAAAGATTTCCAAAACGCACCTCATTTCTCATCTCCTTGTGCTCGGGTTCGCCATTCCAGCCGCTTTACTAGCAATCTCCCTCCTTGGAGAATCAGCACCTTTAACCTCCTGTTCCGTACAGGTTGCAATTTGTCCTGAGGATGAACGGGAAGAGGGGGAACCAATGAGAGACTAGCTCTAGGTGTTGGGACAGGCATAGGTCACTTTATTTTCCCATCAGGAAGAAGAATTAACCACAGGCTCAGCCTGCCGCCCGGGACCAGAATAAGGCCTGAAGCAATCCTGCACGTTTGCGGCCAGCTGCCAAGAAAGTGAGTTGAAAAATGGAGCTCAGGGGCACTGCAATTCACAAACCTGCAGACTTATAAATGATAACTCTCGTCCACAAATATATTGAGGGAAGGCAACGAAGAGGATTTGAAAGCAAGGCAGAATTGCAGGAAAGAGATTTCAGGAGGGAGATTCGAATCGCCTTTAACGAACAGGAAAAGCGGCAAAACCTTGACAATGATACCCTTGGCCAAAAAGGGCGGATGCGTTTTTTCCTGAATATGTTCAGGAAAAAACGCATCCGCCCTTTTTGGCCAACCAAGCAACCAGGAAAGGCAAATCAGCGCTACAAAGAAGTCTCGCTTCCCATCGGTCAAACGGGCCAAGCTGAATAAAGTGTCAAAACCAGAAATGCAGGACAGGCCATGGAGAAACGGGAGCCTGGCTACGCTGATGGGCGGGATGTAAATTGCCAACAGCCACTCTGGAGAAGTGTACGGTGTGTCCTGAAACATCTAAAAAACTCAGCTTAGAGAGCATAGGGCACTTCCACTCATGGGCGTATAAATTGGGAAAACTAAAAATCAGCAAGACACCGGCACCCCAAAGTTTAGGGCTGCTCTGTTGACAAGAACCTCCACTTCGTTACACCTTAAATATCCCAGGAAAGAGAAAAATGGATAAAGAATTTGTGGTCCTTATGTACAATGGAATATCACTCAGCCATGAAATCAACGTCATAAGGCTAGTAGCAGCATGATGAGTGGATTTTGGTACGACGATTCTAAGTGAAATAAGTCACACAGAAAAACACACTTATCATAAGATATCACTTATAGAGGGAATGTAAAAACAGCTACCCTTGAACTGAATTACAAAACAGAACAGAGTCACACGTTTAGAAAACACACTATGGCTGCTTAACGGGATAGGTGAGGTGGGGTGATGCATAAAACAACGGTTTCAAATTGGCTCAGATACCGTTCCATAAACCCAATATGTAATAGACAAGACCTACTCCTTGCTCAGTGAATTGGACTCAACAACCCTTATTCACCGCCCAAGAATATATCTGAATAGTAAGAATCTTAAAACCTATGTATTGATATCTCTCTGTAAGTGAGTCAAGTGGGTGTAAAGCGGCATAAACACAGCAGTGAAAAGCAGCTAAACCCCATTATAAAAATCAATTACTTTTAAAAATCCGTGAAACAAAGACAGTGAAAGAGAGAGAAATTCTTACAAAATTCGTTCAGGGGCTGTGATGCCACCTGGATTGACCATATCTAGACCCACAGCTGATTGAGACATAAGGGTGGACACTCTTGGGGCTGTGAGGTTTGGTGAGGTTGGGTGAGGAAACGCAGACCCTTTAAAGCAATACTGCGTGGTACCCATCCCATGGGTCCCAAATCTCCAGGTTCAAGGGCATCTTCCTACATCGAAAACATGCATGAGAAACCCAGAAGATGGTACACCGTGTGATCGGGAAAGATTTCCAAAACGCACCTCATTTCTCATCTCCTTGTGCTCGGGTTCGCCATTCCAGCCGCTTTACTAGCAATCTCCCTCCTTGGAGAATCAGCACCTTTAACCTCCTGTTCCGTACAGTTTGTAATTTGTCCTGAGGATGAACGGGAAGAGGGGGAACCAATGAGAGACTAGCTCTAGGTGTTGGGACAGGCACAGGTCACTCTATTTTCCCATCAGGAAGAAGAATTAAGCACAGGCTCAGCCTGCCGCCCGGGACCAGAATAGGGCCTGAAGCAATCCTGCGCTTTTGCGGCCAGCTCCCAAGAAAGCGAGTTGAAAAATGGAGCTCAGGGGCACTGCAATTCACAAACCTGCAGACTTATAAATGATAACTCTCGTCCACAAATATATTGAGGGAAGGCAACGAAGAGGATTTGAAAGCAAGGCAGAATTGCAGGAAACAGATTTCAGGAGGGAGATTCGAATCGCCTTTAAAGAACAGAAAAAGCGGCAAAACCTTGACAATGATACCCTTGGCCAAAAAGGGCGGATGCGTTTTTTCCTGAATATGTTCAGGAAAAAACGCATCCGCCCTTTTTGGCCAACCAAGCAACCAGGAAAGGCAAATCAGCGCTACAAAGAAGTCTCGCTTCCCATCGGTCAAAAGGGCCAAGCTGAATAAAGTGTCAAAACCAGAAATGCAGGACAGGCCATGGAGAAACGGGAGCCTGGCTACGCTGATGGGCGGGATGTAAATTGCCAACAGCCACTCTGGAGAAGTGTACGGTGTGTCCTGAAACATCTAAAAAACTCAGCTTAGAGAGCATAGGGCACTTCCACTCATGGGCGTATAAATTGGGAAAACTAAAAATCAGCAAGACACAGGCACCCCAAAGTTTAGGGCTGCTCTGTTGACAAGAACCTCCACTTCGTTACACCTTAAATATCCCAGGAAAGAGAAAAATGGATAAAGAAGTTGTGGTCCTTATGTACAATGGAATATCACTCAGCCATGAAATCAACGTCATAAGGCTAGTAGCAGCATGATGAGTGGATTTAGCTACGACGATTCTAAGTGAAATAAGTCACACAGAAAAACACACTTATCATAAGATATCACTTATAGAGGGAATGCAAAAACAGCTACCCTTGAACTGAATTACAAAACAGAACAGTGTCACACGTTTAGAAAACACACTATGGCTGCTTAACGGGATAGGTGAGGTGGGGTGATGCATAAAACAACGGTTTCAAATTGGCTCAGATACCGTTCCATAAACCCAATATGTAATAGACAAGACCTACTCCTTGCTCAGTGAATTGGACTCAACAACCCTTATTCACCGCCCAAGAATATATCTGAATAGTAAGAATCTTAAAACCTATGTATTGATATCTCTCTGTAAGTGAGTCAAGTGGGTGTAAAGCGGCATAAACACAGCAGTGAAAAGCAGCTAAACCCCATTATAAAAATCAATTACTTTTAAAAACCCGTGAAACAAAGACAGTGAAAGAGAGAGAAATTCTTACAAAATTCGTTCAGGGGCTGTGATGCCACCTGGATTGACCATATCTAGACCCACAGCTGATTGAGACATAAGGGTGGACACTCTTGGGGCTGAGAGGTTTGGTGAGGTTGGGTGAGGAAACGCAGACCCTTTAAAGTAATACTGCGTGGTACCCATCCCATGGGTCCCAAATCTCCAGGTTCAAGGGCATCTTCCTACATCGAAAACATGCATGAGAAACCCAGAAGATGGTACACCGTGTGATTGGGAAAGGTTTCCAAAACGCACCTCATTTCTCCTCTCCTTGTGCTCGGGTTCGCCATTCCAGCCGCTTTACTAGCAATCTCCCTCCTTGGAGAATCAGCACCTTTAACCTCCTGTTCCGTACAGGTTGCAATTTGTCCTGAGGATGAACGGGAAGAGGGGTAACCAATGAGAGACTAGCTCTAGGTATTGGGACAGGCACAGGTCACTCTATTTTCCCATCAGGAAGAATAATTAACCACAGGCTCAGCCTGCCGCCCGGTACCAGAATAGGGCATGAAGCAATCCTGCGCTTTTGCGGCTAGCTCCCAAGAAAGCGAGTTGAAAAATGGAGCTGAGGGGCACTGCAATTCACAAACCTGCAGACTTATAAATGATAACTCTCGTCCACAAATATATTGAGGGAAGGCAACGAAGAGGATTTGAAAGCAAGGCAGAATTGCAGGAAACAGATTTCAGGCGGGAGATTCGAATCGCCTTTAAAGAACAGGAAAAGCGGCAAAACCTCGACAATGATGCCCTTGGCCAAAAAGGGCGTACGCGTTTTTTCCTGAATATGTTCAGGAAAAAACGCATCCGCCCTTTTTGGCCAACCAAGCAACCTGGAAAGGCAAATCAGCGCTACAAAGAAGTCTCGCTTCCCATCGCTCAAAAGGGCCATGCTGAATAAAGTGTCAAAACCAGAAATGCAGGACATGCCATGGAGAAACAGGAGCCTGGCTACGCTGATGGGCGGGATGTAAGTTGCCAACAGCCACTCTGGAGAAGTGTACGGTGTGTCCTGAAACATCTAAAAAACTCAGCTTAGAGAGCATAGGGCACTTCCACTCACGGGCGTATAAATTGGGAAAACTAAAAATCAGCAAGACACAGGCACCCCAAAGTTTAGGGCTGCTCTGTTGACAAGAACCTCCACTTCGTTACACCTTAAATATCCCAGGAAAGAGAAAAATGGATAAAGAAGTTGTGGTCCTTATGTACAATGGAATATCACTCAGCCATGAAATCAACGTCATAAGGCTAGTAGCAGCATGATGAGTGGATTTTGGTACGACGATTCTAAGTGAAATAAGTCACACAGAAAAACACACTTATCATAAAATATCACTTATACAGGGAATGTAAAAACCGCTAGCCTTGAACTGAATTACAAAACAGAACAGAGTCACACGTTTAGAAAACACACTATGGCTGCTTAACGGGAAAGGTGAGGTGGGGTGATGCATAAAACAAGGGTTTCAAATTAGCTCAGATACCATTCCATAAACCCAATATGTAATAGACAAGACCTACTCCTTGCTCAGTGAATTGGACTCAAAACCCCCTATTCACCGCCCAAGAATATATCTGACAATTAAGAATCTTAAAACCTATGTATTGATATCTCTCTGTAAGTGAGTCAAGTGGGTGTAAAGCGGCATAAACACAGCAGTGAAAAGCAGCTAAACCCCATTATAAAAATCAATTACTTTTAAAAACCCGTGAAACAAAGACAGTGAAAGAGAGAGAAATTCTTACAAAATTCGTTCAGGGGCTGTGATGCCACCTGGATTGACCATATCTAGACCCACAGCTGATTGAGACATAAGGGTGGACACTCTTGGGGCTGAGAGGTTTGGTGAGGTTGGGTGAGGAAACGCAGACCCTTTAAAGCAATACTGCGTGGTACCCATCCCATGGGTCCCAAATCTCCAGGTTCAAGGGCATCTTCCTACATCGAAAACATGCATGAGAAACCCAGAAGATGGTACACCGTGTGATCGGGAAAGATTTCCAAAACGCACCTCATTTCTCCTCTCCTTGTGCTCGGGTTCGCCATTCCAGCCGCTTTACTAGCAATCTCCCTCCTTGGAGAATCAGCACCTTTAACCTCCTGTTCCGTACAGGTTGCAATTTGTCCTGAGGATGAACGGGAAGAGGGGGAACCAATGAGAGACTAGCTCTAGGTATTGGGACAGGCACAGGTCACTCTATTTTCCCATCAGGAAGAATAATTAACCACAGGCTCAGCCTGCCGCCCGGGACCAGAATAGGGCATGAAGCAATCCTGCGCTTTTGCGGCTAGCTCCCAAGAAAGCGAGTTGAAAAATGGAGCTGAGGGGCACTGCAATTCACAAACCTGCAGACTTATAAATGATAACTCTCGTCCACAAATATATTGAGGGAAGGCAACGAAGAGGATTTGAAAGCAAGGCAGAATTGCAGGAAACAGATTTCAGGCGGGAGATTCGAATCGCCTTTAAAGAACAGGAAAAGCGGCAAAACCTCGACAATGATGCCCTTGGCTAAAAAGGGCGTACGCGTTTTTTCCTGAATATGTTCAGGAAAAAACGCATCCGCCCTTTTTGGCCAACCAAGCAACCTGGAAAGGCAAATCAGCGCTACAAAGAAGTCTCGCTTCCCATCGCTCAAAAGGGCCATGCTGAATAAAGTGTCAAAACCAGAAATGCAGGACATGCCATGGAGAAACAGGAGCCTGGCTACGCTGATGGGCGGGATGTAAGTTGCCAACAGCCACTCTGGAGAAGTGTACGGTGTGTCCTGAAACATCTAAAAAACTCAGCTTAGAGAGCATAGGGCACTTCCACTCACGGGCGTATAAATTGGGAAAACTAAAAATCAGCAAGACACAGGCACCCCAAAGTTTAGGGCTGCTCTGTTGACAAGAACCTCCACTTCGTTACACCTTAAATATCCCAGGAAAGAGAAAAATGGATAAAGAAGTTGTGGTCCTTATGTACAATGGAATATCACTCAGCCATGAAATCAACGTCATAAGGCTAGTAGCAGCATGATGAGTGGATTTTGGCACGACGATTCTAAGTGAAATAAGTCACACAGAAAAACACACTTATCATAAAATATCACTTATACAGGGAATGTAAAAACCGCTAGCCTTGAACTGAATTACAAAACAGAACAGAGTCACACGTTTAGAAAACACACTATGGCTGCTTAACGGGAAAGGTGAGGTGGGGTGATGCATAAAACAAGGGTTTCAAATTAGCTCAGATACCATTCCATAAACCCAATATGTAATAGACAAGACCTACTCCTTGCTCAGTGAATTGGACTCAAAACCCCCTATTCACCGCCCAAGAATATATCTGACAAGTAAGAATCTTAAAACCTATGTATTGATATCTCTCTGTAAGTGAGTCAAGTGGGTGTAAAGCGGCATAAACACAGCAGTGAAAAGCAGCTAAACCCCATTATAAAAATCAATTACTTTTAAAAACCCGTGAAACAAAGACAGTGAAAGAGAGAGAAATTCTTACAAAATTCGTTCAGGGGCTGTGATGCCACCTGGATTGACCATATCTAGACCCACAGCTGATTGAGACATAAGGGTGGACACTCTTGGGGCTGAGAGGTTTGGTGAGGTTGGGTGAGGAAACGCAGACCCTTTAAAGCAATACTGCGTGGTACCCATCCCATGGGTCCCAAATCTCCAGGTTCAAGGGCATCTTCCTACATCGAAAACATGCATGAGAAACCCAGAAGATGGTACACCGTGTGATCGGGAAAGATTTCCAAAACGCACCTCATTTCTCATCTCCTTGTGCTCGGGTTCGCCATTCCAGCCGCTTTACTAGCAATCTCCCTCCTTGGAGAATCAGCACCTTTAACCTCCTGTTCCGTACAGGTTGCAATTTGTCCTGAGGATGAACGGGAAGAGGGGGAACCAATGAGAGACTAGCTCTAGGTGTTGGGACAGGCATAGGTCACTTTATTTTCCCATCAGGAAGAAGAATTAACCACAGGCTCAGCCTGCCGCCCGGGACCAGAATAAGGCCTGAAGCAATCCTGCACGTTTGCGGCCAGCTGCCAAGAAAGTGAGTTGAAAAATGGAGCTCAGGGGCACTGCAATTCACAAACCTGCAGACTTATAAATGATAACTCTCGTCCACAAATATATTGAGGGAAGGCAACGAAGAGGATTTGAAAGCAAGGCAGAATTGCAGGAAAGAGATTTCAGGAGGGAGATTCGAATCGCCTTTAACGAACAGGAAAAGCGGCAAAACCTTGACAATGATACCCTTGGCCAAAAAGGGCGGATGCGTTTTTTCCTGAATATGTTCAGGAAAAAACGCATCCGCCCTTTTTGGCCAACCAAGCAACCAGGAAAGGCAAATCAGCGCTACAAAGAAGTCTCGCTTCCCATCGGTCAAACGGGCCAAGCTGAATAAAGTGTCAAAACCAGAAATGCAGGACAGGCCATGGAGAAACGGGAGCCTGGCTACGCTGATGGGCGGGATGTAAATTGCCAACAGCCACTCTGGAGAAGTGTACGGTGTGTCCTGAAACATCTAAAAAACTCAGCTTAGAGAGCATAGGGCACTTCCACTCATGGGCGTATAAATTGGGAAAACTAAAAATCAGCAAGACACCGGCACCCCAAAGTTTAGGGCTGCTCTGTTGACAAGAACCTCCACTTCGTTACACCTTAAATATCCCAGGAAAGAGAAAAATGGATAAAGAATTTGTGGTCCTTATGTACAATGGAATATCACTCAGCCATGAAATCAACGTCATAAGGCTAGTAGCAGCATGATGAGTGGATTTTGGTACGACGATTCTAAGTGAAATAAGTCACACAGAAAAACACACTTATCATAAGATATCACTTATAGAGGGAATGTAAAAACAGCTACCCTTGAACTGAATTACAAAACAGAACAGAGTCACACGTTTAGAAAACACACTATGGCTGCTTAACGGGATAGGTGAGGTGGGGTGATGCATAAAACAACGGTTTCAAATTGGCTCAGATACCGTTCCATAAACCCAATATGTAATAGACAAGACCTACTCCTTGCTCAGTGAATTGGACTCAACAACCCTTATTCACCGCCCAAGAATATATCTGAATAGTAAGAATCTTAAAACCTATGTATTGATATCTCTCTGTAAGTGAGTCAAGTGGGTGTAAAGCGACATAAACACAGCAGTGAAAAGCAGCTAAACCCCATTATAAAAATCAATTACTTTTAAAAACCCGTGAAACAAAGACAGTGAAAGAGAGAGAAATTCTTACAAAATTCGTTCAGGGGCTGTGATGCCACCTGGATTGACCATATCTAGACCCACAGCTGATTGAGACATAAGGGTGGACACTCTTGGGGCTGAGAGGTTTGGTGAGGTTGGGTGAGGAAACGCAGACCCTTTAAAGTAATACTGCGTGGTACCCATCCCATGGGTCCCAAATCTCGAGGTTCAAGGGCATCTTCCTACATCGAAAACATGCATGAGAAACCCAGAAGATGGTACACCGTGTGATCGGGAAAGGTTTCCAAAACGCACCTCATTTCTCATCTCCTTGTGCTCGGGTTCGCCATTCCAGCCGCTTTACTAGCAATCTCCCTCCTTGGAGAATCAGCACCTTTAACCTCCTGTTCCGTACAGGTTGCAATTTGTCCTGAGGATGAACGGGAAGAGGGGGAACCAATGAGAGACTAGCTCTAGGTGTTGGGACAGGCACAGGTCACTCTATTTTCCCATCAGGAAGAAGAATTAAGCACAGGCTCAGCCTGCCACCCGGGACCAGAATAGGGCCTGAAGCAATCCTGCGCTTTTGCGGCCAGCTCCCAAGAAAGCGAGTTGAAAAATGGAGCTCAGGGGCACTGCAATTCACAAACCTGCAGACTTATAAATGATAACTCTCGTCCACAAATATATTGAGGGAAGGCAACGAAGAGGATTTGAAAGCAAGGCAGAATTGCAGGAAACAGATTTCAGGAGGGAGATTCGAATCGCCTTTAAAGAACAGAAAAAGCGGCAAAACCTTGACAATGATATCCTTGGCCAAAAAGGGCGGATGCGTTTTTTCCTGAATATGTTCAGGAAAAAACGCATCCGCCCTTTTTGGCCAACCAAGCAACCAGGAAAGGCAAATCAGCGCTACAAAGAAGTCTCGCTTCCCATCGGTCAAAAGGGCCAAGCTGAATAAAGTGTCAAAACCAGAAATGCAGGACAGGCCATGGAGAAACGGGAGCCTGGCTACGCTGATGGGCGGGATGTAAATTGCCAACAGCCACTCTGGAGAAGTGTACGGTGTGTCCTGAAACATCTAAAAAACTCAGCTTAGAGAGCATAGGGCACTTCCACTCATGGGCGTATAAATTGGGAAAACTAAAAATCAGCAAGACACAGGCACCCCAAAGTTTAGGGCTGCTCTGTTGACAAGAACCTCCACTTCGTTACACCTTAAATATCCCAGGAAAGAGAAAAATGGATAAAGAAGTTGTGGTCCTTATGTACAATGGAATATCACTCAGCCATGAAATCAACGTCATAAGGCTAGTAGCAGCATGATGAGTGGATTTAGGTACGACGATTCTAAGTGAAATAAGTCACACAGAAAAACACACTTATCATAAGATATCACTTATAGAGGGAATGCAAAAACAGCTACCCTTGAACTGAATTACAAAACAGAACAGAGTCACACGTTTAGAAAACACACTATGGCTGCTTAACGGGATAGGTGAGGTGGGGTGATGCATAAAACAACGGTTTCAAATTGGCTCAGATACCGTTCCATAAACCCAATATGTAATAGACAAGACCTACTCCTTGCTCAGTGAATTGGACTCAACAACCCTTATTCACCGCCCAAGAATATATCTGAATAGTAAGAATCTTAAAACCTATGTATTGATATCTCTCTGTAAGTGAGTCAAGTGGGTGTAAAGCGGCATAAACACAGCAGTGAAAAGCAGCTAAACCCCATTATAAAAATCAATTACTTTTAAAAACCCGTGAAACAAAGACAGTGAAAGAGAGAGAAATTCTTACAAAATTCGTTCAGGGGCTGTGATGCCACCTGGATTGACCATATCTAGACCCACAGCTGATTGAGACATAAGGGTGGACACTCTTGGGGCTGAGAGGTTTGGTGAGGTTGAGTGAGGAAACGCAGACCCTTTAAAGTAATACTGCGTGGTACCCATCCCATGGGTCCCAAATCTCCAGGTTCAAGGGCATCTTCCTACATCGAAAACATGCATGAGAAACCCAGAAGATGGTACACCGTGTGATTGGGAAAGGTTTCCAAAACGCACCTCATTTCTCATCTCCTTGTGCTCGGGTTCGCCATTCCAGCCGCTTTACTAGCAATCTCCCTCCTTGGAGAATCAGCACCTTTAACCTCCTGTTCCGTACAGGTTGCAATTTGTCCTGAGGATGAACGGGAAGAGGGGTAACCAATGAGAGACTAGCTCTAGGTATTGGGACAGGCACAGGTCACTCTATTTTCCCATCAGGAAGAATAATTAACCACAGGCTCAGCCTGCCGCCCGGGACCAGAATAGGGCATGAAGCAATCCTGCGCTTTTGCGGCCAGCTCCCAAGAAAGCGAGTTGAAAAATGGAGCTGAGGGGCACTGCAATTCACAAACCTGCAGACTTATAAATGATAACTCTCGTCCACAAATATATTGAGGGAAGGCAACGAAGAGGATTTGAAAGCAAGGCAGAATTGCAGGAAACAGATTTCAGGCGGGAGATTCGAATCGCCTTTAAAGAACAGGAAAAGCGGCAAAACCTCGACAATGATGCCCTTGGCCAAAAAGGGCGTACGCGTTTTTTCCTGAATATGTTCAGGAAAAAACGCATCCGCCCTTTTTGGCCAACCAAGCAACCTGGAAAGGCAAATCAGCGCTACAAAGAAGTCTCGCTTCCCATCGCTCAAAAGGGCCATGCTGAATAAAGTGTCAAAACCAGAAATGCAGGACATGCCATGGAGAAACAGGAGCCTGGCTACGCTGATGGGCGGGATGTAAGTTGCCAACAGCCACTCTGGAGAAGTGTACGGTGTGTCCTGAAACATCTAAAAAACTCAGCTTAGAGAGCATAGGGCACTTCCACTCACGGGCGTATAAATTGGGAAAACTAAAAATCAGCAAGACACCGGCACCCCAAAGTTTAGGGCTGCTCTGTTGACAAGAACCTCCACTTCGTTACACCTTAAATATCCCAGGAAAGAGAAAAATGGATAAAGAAGTTGTGGTCCTTATGTACAATGGAATATCACTCAGCCATGAAATCAACGTCATAAGGCTAGTAGCAGCATGATGAGTGGATTTTGGTACGACGATTCTAAGTGAAATAAGTCACACAGAAAAACACACTTATCATAAAATATCACTTATACAGGGAATGTAAAAACCGCTAGCCTTGAACTGAATTACAAAACAGAACAGAGTCACACGTTTAGAAAACACACTATGGCTGCTTAACGGGAAAGGTGAGGTGGGGTGATGCATAAAACAAGGGTTTCAAATTAGCTCAGATACCATTCCATAAACCCAATATGTAATAGACAAGACCTACTCCTTGCTCAGTGAATTGGACTCAAAACCCCCTATTCACCGCCCAAGAATATATCTGACAATTAAGAATCTTAAAACCTATGTATTGATATCTCTCTGTAAGTGAGTCAAGTGGGTGTAAAGCGGCATAAACACAGCAGTGAAAAGCAGCTAAACCCCATTATAAAAATCAATTACTTTTAAAAACCCGTGAAACAAAGACAGTGAAAGAGAGAGAAATTCTTACAAATTCGTTCAGGGGCTGTGATGCCACCTGGATTGACCATATCTAGACCCACAGCTGATTGAGACATAAGGGTGGACACTCTTGGGGCTGAGAGGTTTGGTGAGGTTGGGTGAGGAAACGCAGACCCTTTAAAGCAATACTGCGTGGTACCCATCCCATGGGTCCCAAATCTCCAGGTTCAAGGGCATCTTCCTACATCGAAAACATGCATGAGAAACCCAGAAGATGGTACACCGTGTGATCGGGAAAGATTTCCAAAACGCACCTCATTTCTCATCTCCTTGTGCTCGGGTTCGCCATTCCAGCCGCTTTACTAGCAATCTCCCTCCTTGGAGAATCAGCACCTTTAACCTCCTGTTCCGTACAGGTTGCAATTTGTCCTGAGGATGAACGGGAAGAGGGGGAACCAATGAGAGACTAGCTCTAGGTGTTGGGACAGGCATAGGTCACTTTATTTTCCCATCAGGAAGAAGAATTAACCACAGGCTCAGCCTGCCGCCCGGGACCAGAATAAGGCCTGAAGCAATCCTGCGCGTTTGCGGCCAGCTGCCAAGAAAGTGAGTTGAAAAATGGAGCTCAGGGGCACTGCAATTCACAAACCTGCAGACTTATAAATGATAACTCTCGTCCACAAATATATTGAGGGAAGGCAACGAAGAGGATTTGAAAGCAAGGCAGAATTGCAGGAAACAGATTTCAGGAGGGAGATTCGAATCGCCTTTAAAGAACAGGAAAAGCGGCAAAACCTCGACAATGATGCCCTTGGCCAAAAAGGGCGGATGCGTTTTTTCCTGAATATATGCAGGAAAAAACGCATCCGCCCTTTTAGGCCTACCAAGCAACCTGGAAAGGCAAATCAGCGCTACAAAAAAGTCTCGCTTCCCATCGGTCAAAAGGGCCATGCTGAATAAAGTGTCAAAACCAGAAATGCAGGACAGGCCATGGAGAAACGGGAGCCTGGCTACTCTGATGGGCGGGATGTAAATTGCCAACAGCCACTCTGGAGAAGTGTACGGTGTGTCCTGAAACATCTAAAAAACTCAGCTTAGAGAGCATAGGGCACTTCCACTCATGGGCGTATAAATTGGGAAAACTAAAAATCAGCAAGACACAGGCACCCCAAAGTTTAGGGCTGCTCTGTTGACAAGAACCTCCACTTCGTTACACCTTAAATATCCCAGGAAAGAGAAAAATGGATAAAGAAGTTGTGGTCCTTATGTACAATGGAATATCACTCAGCCATGAAATCAACGTCATAAGGCTAGTAGCAGCATGATGAGTGGATTTAGGTACGACGATTCTAAGTGAAATAAGTCACACAGAAAAACACACTTATCATAAGATATCACTTATAGAGGGAATGTAAAAACAGCTACCCTTGAACTGAATTACAAAACAGAACAGAGTCACACGTTTAGAAAACACACTATGGCTGCTTAACGGAATAGGTGAGGTGGGGTGATGCATAAAACAACGGTTTCAAATTGGCTCAGATACCGTTCCATAAACCCAATATGTAATAGACAAGACCTACTCCTTGCTCAGTGAATCGGACTCAACAACCCTTATTCACCGCCCAAGAATATATCTGAATAGTAAGAATCTTAAAACCTATGTATTGATATCTCTCTGTAAGTGAGTCAAGTGGGTGTAAAGCGACATAAACACAGCAGTGAAAAGCAGCTAAACCCCATTATAAAAATCAATTACTTTTAAAAACCCGTGAAACAAAGACAGTGAAAGAGAGAGAAATTCTTACAAAATTCGTTCAGGGGCTGTGATGCCACCTGGATTGACCATATCTAGACCCACAGCTGATTGAGACATAAGGGTGGACACTCTTGGGGCTGAGAGGTTTGGTGAGGTTGGGTGAGGAAACGCAGACCCTTTAAAGTAATACTGCGTGGTACCCATCCCATGGGTCCCAAATCTCGAGGTTCAAGGGCATCTTCCTACATCGAAAACATGCATGAGAAACCCAGAAGATGGTACACCGTGTGATCGGGAAAGGTTTCCAAAACGCACCTCATTTCTCATCTCCTTGTGCTCGGGTTCGCCATTCCAGCCGCTTTACTAGCAATCTCCCTCCTTGGAGAATCAGCACCTTTAACCTCCTGTTCCGTACAGGTTGCAATTTGTCCTGAGGATGAACGGGAAGAGGGGGAACCAATGAGAGACTAGCTCTAGGTGTTGGGACAGGCACAGGTCACTCTATTTTCCCATCAGGAAGAAGAATTAAGCACAGGCTCAGCCTGCCACCCGGGACCAGAATAGGGCCTGAAGCAATCCTGCGCTTTTGCGGCCAGCTCCCAAGAAAGCGAGTTGAAAAATGGAGCTCAGGGGCACTGCAATTCACAAACCTGCAGACTTATAAATGATAACTCTCGTCCACAAATATATTGAGGGAAGGCAACGAAGAGGATTTGAAAGCAAGGCAGAATTGCAGGAAACAGATTTCAGGAGGGAGATTCGAATCGCCTTTAAAGAACAGAAAAAGCGGCAAAACCTTGACAATGATATCCTTGGCCAAAAAGGGCGGATGCGTTTTTTCCTGAATATGTTCAGGAAAAAACGCATCCGCCCTTTTTGGCCAACCAAGCAACCAGGAAAGGCAAATCAGCGCTACAAAGAAGTCTCGCTTCCCATCGGTCAAAAGGGCCAAGCTGAATAAAGTGTCAAAACCAGAAATGCAGGACAGGCCATGGAGAAACGGGAGCCTGGCTACGCTGATGGGCGGGATGTAAATTGCCAACAGCCACTCTGGAGAAGTGTACGGTGTGTCCTGAAACATCTAAAAAACTCAGCTTAGAGAGCATAGGGCACTTCCACTCATGGGCGTATAAATTGGGAAAACTAAAAATCAGCAAGACACAGGCACCCCAAAGTTTAGGGCTGCTCTGTTGACAAGAACCTCCACTTCGTTACACCTTAAATATCCCAGGAAAGAGAAAAATGGATAAAGAAGTTGTGGTCCTTATGTACAATGGAATATCACTCAGCCATGAAATCAACGTCATAAGGCTAGTAGCAGCATGATGAGTGGATTTAGGTACGACGATTCTAAGTGAAATAAGTCACACAGAAAAACACACTTATCATAAGATATCACTTATAGAGGGAATGCAAAAACAGCTACCCTTGAACTGAATTACAAAACAGAACAGAGTCACACGTTTAGAAAACACACTATGGCTGCTTAACGGGATAGGTGAGGTGGGGTGATGCATAAAACAACGGTTTCAAATTGGCTCAGATACCGTTCCATAAACCCAATATGTAATAGACAAGACCTACTCCTTGCTCAGTGAATTGGACTCAACAACCCTTATTCACCGCCCAAGAATATATCTGAATAGTAAGAATCTTAAAACCTATGTATTGATATCTCTCTGTAAGTGAGTCAAGTGGGTGTAAAGCGGCATAAACACAGCAGTGAAAAGCAGCTAAACCCCATTATAAAAATCAATTACTTTTAAAAACCCGTGAAACAAAGACAGTGAAAGAGAGAGAAATTCTTACAAAATTCGTTCAGGGGCTGTGATGCCACCTGGATTGACCATATCTAGACCCACAGCTGATTGAGACATAAGGGTGGACACTCTTGGGGCTGAGAGGTTTGGTGAGGTTGGGTGAGGAAACGCAGACCCTTTAAAGTAATACTGCGTGGTACCCATCCCATGGGTCCCAAATCTCCAGGTTCAAGGGCATCTTCCTACATCGAAAACATGCATGAGAAACCCAGAAGATGGTACACCGTGTGATTGGGAAAGGTTTCCAAAACGCACCTCATTTCTCCTCTCCTTGTGCTCGGGTTCGCCATTCCAGCCGCTTTACTAGCAATCTCCCTCCTTGGAGAATCAGCACCTTTAACCTCCTGTTCCGTACAGGTTGCAATTTGTCCTGAGGATGAACGGGAAGAGGGGTAACCAATGAGAGACTAGCTCTAGGTATTGGGACAGGCACAGGTCACTCTATTTTCCCATCAGGAAGAATAATTAACCACAGGCTCAGCCTGCCGCCCGGGACCAGAATAGGGCATGAAGCAATCCTGCGCTTTTGCGGCCAGCTCCCAAGAAAGCGAGTTGAAAAATGGAGCTGAGGGGCACTGCAATTCACAAACCTGCAGACTTATAAATGATAACTCTCGTCCACAAATATATTGAGGGAAGGCAACGAAGAGGATTTGAAAGCAAGGCAGAATTGCAGGAAACAGATTTCAGGCGGGAGATTCGAATCGCCTTTAAAGAACAGGAAAAGCGGCAAAACCTCGACAATGATGCCCTTGGCCAAAAAGGGCGTACGCGTTTTTTCCTGAATATGTTCAGGAAAAAACGCATCCGCCCTTTTTGGCCAACCAAGCAACCTGGAAAGGCAAATCAGCGCTACAAAGAAGTCTCGCTTCCCATCGCTCAAAAGGGCCATGCTGAATAAAGTGTCAAAACCAGAAATGCAGGACATGCCATGGAGAAACAGAAGCCTGGCTACGCTGATGGGCGGGATGTAAGTTGCCAACAGCCACTCTGGAGAAGTGTACGGTGTGTCCTGAAACATCTAAAAAACTCAGCTTAGAGAGCATAGGGCACTTCCACTCACGGGCGTATAAATTGGGAAAACTAAAAATCAGCAAGACACAGGCACCCCAAAGTTTAGGGCTGCTCTGTTGACAAGAACCTCCACTTCGTTACACCTTAAATATCCCAGGAAAGAGAAAAATGGATAAAGAAGTTGTGGTCCTTATGTACAATGGAATATCACTCAGCCATGAAATCAACGTCATAAGGCTAGTAGCAGCATGATGAGTGGATTTTGGTACGACGATTCTAAGTGAAATAAGTCACACAGAAAAACACACTTATCATAAAATATCACTTATACAGGGAATGTAAAAACCGCTAGCCTTGAACTGAATTACAAAACAGAACAGAGTCACACGTTTAGAAAACACACAATGGCTGCTTAACGGGAAAGGTGAGGTGGGGTGATGCATAAAACAAGGGTTTCAAATTAGCTCAGATACCATTCCATAAACCCAATATGTAATAGACAAGACCTACTCCTTGCTCAGTGAATTGGACTCAAAACCCCCTATTCACCGCCCAAGAATATATCTGACAAGTAAGAATCTTAAAACCTATGTATTGATATCTCTCTGTAAGTGAGTCAAGTGGGTGTAAAGCGGCATAAACACAGCAGTGAAAAGCAGCTAAACCCCATTATAAAAATCAATTACTTTTAAAAACCCATGAAACAAAGACAGTGAAAGAGAGAGAAATTCTTACAAATTCGTTCAGGGGCTGTGATGCCACCTGGATTGACCATATCTAGACCCACAGCTGATTGAGACATAAGGGTGGACACTCTTGGGGCTGAGAGGTTTGGTGAGGTTGGGTGAGGAAACGCAGACCCTTTAAAGCAATACTGCGTGGTACCCATCCCATGGGTCCCAAATCTCCAGGTTCAAGGGCATCTTCCTACATCGAAAACATGCATGAGAAACCCAGAAGATGGTACACCGTGTGATCGGGAAAGATTTCCAAAACGCACCTCATTTCTCATCTCCTTGTGCTCGGGTTCGCCATTCCAGCCGCTTTACTAGCAATCTCCCTCCTTGGAGAATCAGCACCTTTAACCTCCTGTTCCGTACAGGTTGCAATTTGTCCTGAGGATGAACGGGAAGAGGGGGAACCAATGAGAGACTAGCTCTAGGTGTTGGGACAGGCATAGGTCACTTTATTTTCCCATCAGGAAGAAGAATTAACCACAGGCTCAGCCTGCCGCCCGGGACCAGAATAAGGCCTGAAGCAATCCTGCGCGTTTGCGGCCAGCTGCCAAGAAAGCGAGTTGAAAAATGGATCTCAGGGGCACTGCAATTCACAAACCTGCAGACTTATAAATGATAACTCTCGTCCACAAATATATTGAGGGAAGGCAACGAAGAGGATTTGAAAGCAAGGCAGAATTGCAGGAAACAGATTTCAGGAGGGAGATTCGAATCGCCTTTAAAGAACAGGAAAAGCGGCAAAACCTCGACAATGATACCCTTGGCCAAAAAGGGCGGATGCGTTTTTTCCTGAATATGTTCAGGAAAAAACGCATCCGCCCTTTTTGGCCAACCAAGCAACCTGGAAAGGCAAATCAGCGCTACAAAGAAGTCTCGCTTCCCATCGGTCAAAAGGGCCATGCTGAATAAAGTGTCAAAACCAGAAATGCAGGACAGGCCATGGCGAAACGGGAGCCTGGCTACGCTGATGGGCGGGATGTAAATTGCCAACAGCCACTCTGGAGAAGTGTACGGTGTTTCCTGAAACATCTAAAAAACTCAGCTTAGAGAGCATAGGGCACTTCCACTCATGGGCGTATAAATTGGGAAAACTAAAAATCAGCAAGACACCGGCACCCCAAAGTTTAGGGCTGCTCTGTTGACAAGAACCTCCACTTCGATACACCTTACATATCCCAGGAAAGAGAAAAATGGATAAAGAAGTTGTGGTCCTTATGTACAATGGAATATCACTCAGCCATGAAATCAACATCATAAGGCTAGTAGCAGCATGATGAGTGGATTTAGGTACGACGATTCTAAGTGAAATAAGTCACACAGAAAAACACACTTATCATAAGATATCACTTATAGAGGGAATGTAAAAACAGCTACCCTTGAACTGAATTACAAAACAGAACAGAGTCACACGTTTAGAAAACACACTATGGCTGCTTAACGGGATAGGTGAGGTCGGGTGATGCATAAAACAACGGTTTCAAATTAGCACAGATACCGTTCCATAAACCCAATATGTAATAGACAAGACCTACTCCTTGCTCAAAGAATTGGTCTCAACACCCCTTATTCACCGCCCAAGAATATATCTGAATAGTAAGAATCTTAAAACCTATGTATTGATATCTCTCTGTAAGTGAGTCAAGTGGGTGTAAAGCGGCATAAACACAGCAGTGAAAAGCAGCTAAACCCCATTATAAAAATCAATTACTTTTAAAAACCCGTGAAACAAAGACAGAGAAAGAGAGAGAAATTCTTAAAAAATTCGTTCAGGGGCTGTGATGCCACCTGGATTGACCATATCTAGACCCACAGCTGATTGAGACATAAGGGTGGACACTCTTGGGGCTGAGAGGTTTGGTGAGGTTGGGTGAGGAAACGCAGACCCTTTAAAGCAATACTGCGTGGTACCCATCCCATGGGTCCCAAATCTCCAGGTTCAAGGGCATCTTCCTACATCGAAAACATGCATGAGAAACCCAGAAGATGGTACACCGTGTGATCGGGAAAGGTTTCCAAAACGCACCTCATTTCTCATCTCCTTGTGCTCGGGTTCGCCATTCCAGCCGCTTTACTAGCAATCTCCCTCCTTGGAGAATCAGCACCTTTAACCTCCTGTTCCGTACAGGTTGCAATTTGTCCTGAGGATGAACGGGAAGAAGGGGAACCAATGAGAGACTAGCTCTAGGTGTTGGGACAGGCACAGGTCACTCTATTTTCCCATCAGGAAGAAGAATTAACCACAGGCTCAGCCTGCCGCCCGGGACCAGAATAGGGCCTGAAGCAATCCTGCGCTTTTGCGGCCAGCTCCCAAGAAAGCGAGTTGAAAAATGGAGCTCAGGGGCACTGCAATTCACAAACCTGCAGACTTATAAATGATAACTCTCGTCCACAAATATATTGAGGGAAGGCAACGAAGAGGATTTGAAAGCAAGGCAGAATTGCAGGAAACAGATTTCAGGAGGGAGATTCGAATCGCCTTTAAAGAACAGGAAAAGCGGCAAAACCTCGACAATGATACCCTTGGCCAAAAAGGGCGGATGCGTTTTTTCCTGAATATGTTCAGGAAAAAACGCATCCGCCCTTTTTGGCCAACCAAGCAACCTGGAAAGGCAAATCAGCGCTACAAAGAAGTCTCGCTTCCCATCGGTCAAAAGGGCCATGCTGAATAAAGTGTCAAAACCAGAAATGCAGGACAGGCCATGGCGAAACGGGAGCCTGGCTACGCTGATGGGCGGGATGTAAATTGCCAACAGCCACTCTGGAGAAGTGTACGGTGTTTCCTGAAACATCTAAAAAACTCAGCTTAGAGAGCATAGGGCACTTCCACTCATGGGCGTATAAATTGGGAAAACTAAAAATCAGCAAGACACCGGCACCCCAAAGTTTAGGGCTGCTCTGTTGACAAGAACCTCCACTTCGATACACCTTACATATCCCAGGAAAGAGAAAAATGGATAAAGAAGTTGTGGTCCTTATGTACAATGGAATATCACTCAGCCATGAAATCAACATCATAAGGCTAGTAGCAGCATGATGAGTGGATTTAGGTACGACGATTCTAAGTGAAATAAGTCACACAGAAAAACACACTTATCATAAGATATCACTTATAGAGGGAATGTAAAAACAGCTACCCTTGAACTGAATTACAAAACAGAACAGAGTCACACGTTTAGAAAACACACTATGGCTGCTTAACGGGATAGGTGAGGTCGGGTGATGCATAAAACAACGGTTTCAAATTAGCACAGATACCGTTCCATAAACCCAATATGTAATAGACAAGACCTACTCCTTGCTCAAAGAATTGGTCTCAACACCCCTTATTCACCGCCCAAGAATATATCTGAATAGTAAGAATCTTAAAACCTATGTATTGATATCTCTCTGTAAGTGAGTCAAGTGGGTGTAAAGCGGCATAAACACAGCAGTGAAAAGCAGCTAAACCCCATTATAAAAATCAATTACTTTTAAAAACCCGTGAAACAAAGACAGTGAAAGAGAGAGAAATTCTTACAAAATTCGTTCAGGGGCTGTGATGCCACCTGGATTGACCATATCTAGACCCACAGCTGATTGAGACATAAGGGTGGACACTCTTGGGGCTGAGAGGTTTGGTGAGGTTGGGTGAGGAAACGCAGACCCTTTAAAGCAATACTGCGTGGTACCCATCCCATGGGTCCCAAATCTCCAGGTTCAAGGGCATCTTCCTACATCGAAAACATGCATGAGAAACCCAGAAGATGGTACACCGTGTGATCGGGAAAGGTTTCCAAAACGCACCTCATTTCTCATCTCCTTGTGCTCGGGTTCGCCATTCCAGCCGCTTTACTAGCAATCTCCCTCCTTGGAGAATCAGCACCTTTAACCTCCTGTTCCGTACAGGTTGCAATTTGTCCTGAGGATGAACGGGAAGAAGGGGAACCAATGAGAGACTAGCTCTAGGTGTTGGGACAGGCACAGGTCACTCTATTTTCCCATCAGGAAGAAGAATTAACCACAGGCTCAGCCTGCCGCCCGGGACCAGAATAGGGCCTGAAGCAATCCTGCGCTTTTGCGGCCAGCTCCCAAGAAAGCGAGTTGAAAAATGGAGCTCAGGGGCACTGCAATTCACAAACCTGCAGACTTATAAATGATAACTCTCGTCCACAAATATATTGAGGGAAGGCAACGAAGAGGATTTGAAAGCAAGGCAGAATTGCAGGAAACAGATTTCAGGAGGGAGATTCGAATCGCCTTTAAAGAACAGGAAAAGCGGCAAAACCTCGACAATGATACCCTTGGCCAAAAAGGGCGGATGCGTTTTTTCCTGAATATGTTCAGGAAAAAACGCATCCGCCCTTTTTGGCCAACCAAGCAACCTGGAAAGGCAAATCAGCGCTACAAAGAAGTCTCGCTTCCCATCGGTCAAAAGGGCCATGCTGAATAAAGTGTCAAAACCAGAAATGCAGGACAGGCCATGGCGAAACGGGAGCCTGGCTACGCTGATGGGCGGGATGTAAATTGCCAACAGCCACTCTGGAGAAGTGTACGGTGTGTCCTGAAACATCTAAGAAACTCAGCTTAGAGAGCATAGGGCACTTCCACTCATGGGCGTATAAATTGGGAAAACTAAAAATCAGCAAGACACCGGCACCCCAAAGTTTAGGGCTGCTCTGTTGACAAGAACCTCCACTTCGATACACCTTAAATATCCCAGGAAAGAGAAAAATGGATAAAGAAGTTGTGGTCCTTATGTACAATGGAATATCACTCAGCCATGAAATCAACGTCATAAGGCTAGTAGCAGCATGATGAGTGGATTTAGGTACGACGATTCTAAGTGAAATAAGTCACACAGAAAAACACACTTATCATAAGATATCACTTATAGAGGGAATGTAAAAACAGCTACCCTTGAACTGAATTACAAAACAGAACAGAGTCACACGTTTAGAAGACACACTATGGCTGCTTAACGGGATAGGTGAGGTGGGGTGATGCATAAAACAACGGTTTCAAATTGGCTCAGATACCGTTCCATAAACCCAATATGTAATAGACAAGACCTACTCCTTGCTCAGTGAATTGGACTCAACACCCCTTATTCACCGCCCAAGAATATATCTGAATAGTAAGAATCTTAAAACCTATGTATTGATATCTCTCTGTAAGTGAGTCAAGTGGGTGTAAAGCGGCATAAACACAGCAGTGAAAAGCAGCTAAACCCCATTATAAAAATCAATTACTTTTAAAAACCCGTGAAACAAAGACAGTGAAAGAGAGAGAAATTCTTACAAAATTCGTTCAGGGGCTGTGATGCCACCTGGATTGACCATATCTAGACCCACAGCTGATTGAGACATAAGGGTGGACACTCTTGGGGCTGAGAGGTTTGGTGAGGTTGGGTGAGGAAACGCAGACCCTTTAAAGTAATACTGCGTGGTACCCATCCCATGGGTCCCAAATCTCCAGGTTCAAGGGCATCTTCCTACATCGAAAACATGCATGAGAAACCCAGAAGATGGTACACCGTGTGATTGGGAAAGGTTTCCAAAACGCACCTCATTTCTCCTCTCCTTGTGCTCGGGTTCGCCATTCCAGCCGCTTTACTAGCAATCTCCCTCCTTGGAGAATCAGCACCTTTAACCTCCTGTTCCGTACAGGTTGCAATTTGTCCTGAGGATGAACGGGAAGAGGGGTAACCAATGAGAGACTAGCTCTAGGTATTGGGACAGGCACAGGTCACTCTATTTTCCCATCAGGAAGAATAATTAACCACAGGCTCAGCCTGCCGCCCGGGACCAGAATAGGGCATGAAGCAATCCTGCGCTTTTGCGGCTAGCTCCCAAGAAAGCGAGTTGAAAAATGGAGCTGAGGGGCACTGCAATTCACAAACCTGCAGACTTATAAATGATAACTCTCGTCCACAAATATATTGAGGGAAGGCAACGAAGAGGATTTGAAAGCAAGGCAGAATTGCAGGAAACAGATTTCAGGCGGGAGATTCGAATCGCCTTTAAAGAACAGGAAAAGCGGCAAAACCTCGACAATGATGCCCTTGGCCAAAAAGGGCGTACGCGTTTTTTCCTGAATATGTTCAGGAAAAAACGCATCCGCCCTTTTTGGCCAACCAAGCAACCTGGAAAGGCAAATCAGCGCTACAAAGAAGTGTCGCTTCCCATCGCTCAAAAGGGCCATGCTGAATAAAGTGTCAAAACCAGAAATGCAGGACATGCCATGGAGAAACAGAAGCCTGGCTACGCTGATGGGCGGGATGTAAGTTGCCAACAGCCACTCTGGAGAAGTGTACGGTGTGTCCTGAAACATCTAAAAAACTCAGCTTAGAGAGCATAGGGCACTTCCACTCACGGGCGTATAAATTGGGAAAACTAAAAATCAGCAAGACACAGGCACCCCAAAGTTTAGGGCTGCTCTGTTGACAAGAACCTCCACTTCGTTACACCTTAAATATCCCAGGAAAGAGAAAAATGGATAAAGAAGTTGTGGTCCTTATGTACAATGGAATATCACTCAGCCATGAAATCAACGTCATAAGGCTAGTAGCAGCATGATGAGTGGATTTTGGTACGACGATTCTAAGTGAAATAAGTCACACAGAAAAACACACTTATCATAAAATATCACTTATACAGGGAATGTAAAAACCGCTAGCCTTGAACTGAATTACAAAACAGAACAGAGTCACACGTTTAGAAAACACACAATGGCTGCTTAACGGGAAAGGTGAGGTGGGGTGATGCATAAAACAAGGGTTTCAAATTAGCTCAGATACCATTCCATAAACCCAATATGTAATAGACAAGACCTACTCCTTGCTCAGTGAATTGGACTCAAAACCCCCTATTCACCGCCCAAGAATATATCTGACAAGTAAGAATCTTAAAACCTATGTATTGATATCTCTCTGTAAGTGAGTCAAGTGGGTGTAAAGCGGCATAAACACAGCAGTGAAAAGCAGCTAAACCCCATTATAAAAATCAATTACTTTTAAAAACCCGTGAAACAAAGACAGTGAAAGAGAGAGAAATTCTTACAAATTCGTTCAGGGGCTGTGATGCCACCTGGATTGACCATATCTAGACCCACAGCTGATTGAGACATAAGGGTGGACACTCTTGGGGCTGAGAGGTTTGGTGAGGTTGGGTGAGGAAACGCAGACCCTTTAAAGCAATACTGCGTGGTACCCATCCCATGGGTCCCAAATCTCCAGGTTCAAGGGCATCTTCCTACATCGAAAACATGCATGAGAAACCCAGAAGATGGTACACCGTGTGATCGGGAAAGATTTCCAAAACGCACCTCATTTCTCATCTCCTTGTGCTCGGGTTCGCCATTCCAGCCGCTTTACTAGCAATCTCCCTCCTTGGAGAATCAGCACCTTTAACCTCCTGTTCCGTACAGGTTGCAATTTGTCCTGAGGATGAACGGGAAGAGGGGGAACCAATGAGAGACTAGCTCTAGGTGTTGGGACAGGCATAGGTCACTTTATTTTCCCATCAGGAAGAAGAATTAACCACAGGCTCAGCCTGCCGCCCGGGACCAGAATAAGGCCTGAAGCAATCCTGCGCGTTTGCGGCCAGCTGCCAAGAAAGCGAGTTGAAAAATGGAGCTCAGGGGCACTGCAATTCACAAACCTGCAGACTTATAAATGATAACTCTCGTCCACAAATATATTGAGGGAAGGCAACGAAGAGGATTTGAAAGCAAGGCAGAATTGCAGGAAACAGATTTCAGGAGGGAGATTCGAATCGCCTTTAAAGAACAGGAAAAGCGGCAAAACCTCGACAATGATACCCTTGGCCAAAAAGGGCGGATGCGTTTTTTCCTGAATATGTTCAGGAAAAAACGCATCCGCCCTTTTTGGCCAACCAAGCAACCTGGAAAGGCAAATCAGCGCTACAAAGAAGTCTCGCTTCCCATCGGTCAAAAGGGCCATGCTGAATAAAGTGTCAAAACCAGAAATGCAGGACAGGCCATGGCGAAACGGGAGCCTGGCTACGCTGATGGGCGGGATGTAAATTGCCAACAGCCACTCTGGAGAAGTGTACGGTGTTTCCTGAAACATCTAAAAAACTCAGCTTAGAGAGCATAGGGCACTTCCACTCATGGGCGTATAAATTGGGAAAACTAAAAATCAGCAAGACACCGGCACCCCAAAGTTTAGGGCTGCTCTGTTGACAAGAACCTCCACTTCGATACACCTTACATATCCCAGGAAAGAGAAAAATGGATAAAGAAGTTGTGGTCCTTATGTACAATGGAATATCACTCAGCCATGAAATCAACATCATAAGGCTAGTAGCAGCATGATGAGTGGATTTAGGTACGACGATTCTAAGTGAAATAAGTCACACAGAAAAACACACTTATCATAAGATATCACTTATAGAGGGAATGTAAAAACAGCTACCCTTGAACTGAATTACAAAACAGAACAGAGTCACACGTTTAGAAAACACACTATGGCTGCTTAACGGGATAGGTGAGGTCGGGTGATGCATAAAACAACGGTTTCAAATTAGCACAGATACCGTTCCATAAACCCAATATGTAATAGACAAGACCTACTCCTTGCTCAAAGAATTGGTCTCAACACCCCTTATTCACCGCCCAAGAATATATCTGAATAGTAAGAATCTTAAAACCTATGTATTGATATCTCTCTGTAAGTGAGTCAAGTGGGTGTAAAGCGGCATAAACACAGCAGTGAAAAGCAGCTAAACCCCATTATAAAAATCAATTACTTTTAAAAACCCGTGAAACAAAGACAGTGAAAGAGAGAGAAATTCTTACAAAATTCGTTCAGGGGCTGTGATGCCACCTGGATTGACCATATCTAGACCCACAGCTGATTGAGACATAAGGGTGGACACTCTTGGGGCTGAGAGGTTTGGTGAGGTTGGGTGAGGAAACGCAGACCCTTTAAAGCAATACTGCGTGGTACCCATCCCATGGGTCCCAAATCTCCAGGTTCAAGGGCATCTTCCTACATCGAAAACATGCATGAGAAACCCAGAAGATGGTACACCGTGTGATCGGGAAAGGTTTCCAAAACGCACCTCATTTCTCATCTCCTTGTGCTCGGGTTCGCCATTCCAGCCGCTTTACTAGCAATCTCCCTCCTTGGAGAATCAGCACCTTTAACCTCCTGTTCCGTACAGGTTGCAATTTGTCCTGAGGATGAACGGGAAGAAGGGGAACCAATGAGAGACTAGCTCTAGGTGTTGGGACAGGCACAGGTCACTCTATTTTCCCATCAGGAAGAAGAATTAACCACAGGCTCAGCCTGCCGCCCGGGACCAGAATAGGGCCTGAAGCAATCCTGCGCTTTTGCGGCCAGCTCCCAAGAAAGCGAGTTGAAAAATGGAGCTCAGGGGCACTGCAATTCACAAACCTGCAGACTTATAAATGATAACTCTCGTCCACAAATATATTGAGGGAAGGCAACGAAGAGGATTTGAAAGCAAGGCAGAATTGCAGGAAACAGATTTCAGGAGGGAGATTCGAATCGCCTTTAAAGAACAGGAAAAGCGGCAAAACCTCGACAATGATACCCTTGGCCAAAAAGGGCGGATGCGTTTTTTCCTGAATATGTTCAGGAAAAAACGCATCCGCCCTTTTTGGCCAACCAAGCAACCTGGAAAGGCAAATCAGCGCTACAAAGAAGTCTCGCTTCCCATCGGTCAAAAGGGCCATGCTGAATAAAGTGTCAAAACCAGAAATGCAGGACAGGCCATGGCGAAACGGGAGCCTGGCTACGCTGATGGGCGGGATGTAAATTGCCAACAGCCACTCTGGAGAAGTGTACGGTGTGTCCTGAAACATCTAAAAAACTCAGCTTAGAGAGCATAGGGCACTTCCACTCATGGGCGTATAAATTGGGAAAACTAAAAATCAGCAAGACACCGGCACCCCAAAGTTTAGGGCTGCTCTGTTGACAAGAACCTCCACTTCGATACACCTTAAATATCCCAGGAAAGAGAAAAATGGATAAAGAAGTTGTGGTCCTTATGTACAATGGAATATCACTCAGCCATGAAATCAACGTCATAAGGCTAGTAGCAGCATGATGAGTGGATTTAGGTACGACGATTCTAAGTGAAATAAGTCACACAGAAAAACACACTTATCATAAGATATCACTTATAGAGGGAATGTAAAAACAGCTACCCTTGAACTGAATTACAAAACAGAACAGAGTCACACGTTTAGAAGACACACTATGGCTGCTTAACGGGATAGGTGAGGTGGGGTGATGCATAAAACAACGGTTTCAAATTGGCTCAGATACCGTTCCATAAACCCAATATGTAATAGACAAGACCTACTCCTTGCTCAGTGAATTGGACTCAACACCCCTTATTCACCGCCCAAGAATATATCTGAATAGTAAGAATCTTAAAACCTATGTATTGATATCTCTCTGTAAGTGAGTCAAGTGGGTGTAAAGCGGCATAAACACAGCAGTGAAAAGCAGCTAAACCCCATTATAAAAATCAATTACTTTTAAAAACCCGTGAAACAAAGACAGTGAAAGAGAGAGAAATTCTTACAAAATTCGTTCAGGGGCTGTGATGCCACCTGGATTGACCATATCTAGACCCACAGCTGATTGAGACATAAGGGTGGACACTCTTGGGGCTGAGAGGTTTGGTGAGGTTGGGTGAGGAAACGCAGACCCTTTAAAGCAATACTGTGTGGTACCCATCCCATGGGTCCCAAATCTCCAGGTTCAAGGGCATCTTCCTACATCGAAAACATGCATGAGAAACCCAGAAGATGGTACACCGTGTGATTGGGAAAGGTTTCCAAAACGCACCTCATTTCTCATCTCCTTGTGCTCGGGTTCGCCATTCCAGCCGCTTTACTAGCAATCTCCCTCCTTGGAGAATCAGCACCGTTAACCTCCTGTTCCGTACAGGTTGCAATTTGTCCTGAGGATGAACGGGAAAGGGGGAACCAATGAGAGACTAGCTCTAGGTGTTGGGACAGGCACAGGTCACTCTATTTTCCCATCAGGAAGAAGAATTAACCACAGGCTCAGCCTGCCGCCCGGGACCAGAATAGGGCCTGAAGCAATCCTGCGCTTTTGCGGCCAGCTCCCAAGAAAGCGAGTTGAAAAATGGAGCTCAGGGGCACTGCAATTCACAAACCTGCAGACTTATAAATGATAACTCTCGTCCACAAATATATTGAGGGAAGGCAACGAAGAGGATTTGAAAGCAAGGCAGAATTGCAGGAAACAGATTTCAGGAGGGAGATTCGAATCGCCTTTAAAGAACAGGAAAAGTGGCAAAACCTCGACAATGATGCCCTTGGCCAAAAAGGGCGGATGCGTTTTTTCCAGAATATGTTCAGGAAAAAACGCATCCGCCCTTTTTGGCCAACCAAGCAACCTGGAAAGGCAAATCAGCGCTACAAAGAAGTCTCGCTTCCCATCGGTCAAAAGGGCCATGCTGAATAAAGTGTCAAAACCAGAAATGCAGGACAGGCCATGGAGAAACGGGAGCCTGGCTACGCTGATGGGCGGGATGTAAATTGCCAACAGCCACTCTGGAGAAGTGTACGGTGTGTCCTGAAACATCTAAAAAACTCAGCTTAGAGAGCATAGGGCACTTCCACTCATGGGCGTATACATTGGGAAAACTAAAAATCAGCAAGACACAGGCACCCCAAAGTTTAGGGCTGCTCTGTTGACAAGAACCTCCACTTCGTTACACCTTAAATATCCCAGGAAAGAGAAAAATGGATAAAGAAGTTGTGGTCCTTATGTACAATGGAATATCACTCAGCCATGAAATCAACGTCATAAGGCTAGTAGCAGCATGATGAGTGGATTTAGGTACGACGATTCTAAGTGAAATAAGTCACACAGAAAAACACACTTATCATAAGATATCACTTATAGAGGGAATTTAAAAACAGCTACCCTTGAACTGAATTACAAAACAGAACAGAGTCACACGTTTAGAAAACACACTATGGCTGCTTAACGGGATAGGTGAGGTGGGGTGATGCATAAAACAACGGTTTCAAATTAGCTCAGATACCGTTCCATAAACCTAATATGTAATAGACAAGACCTACTCCTTGCTCAAAGAATTGGACTCAACAACCCTTATTCACCGCCCAAGAATATATCTGAATAGTAAGAATCTTAAAACCTATGTATTGATATCTCTCTGTAAGTGAGTCAAGTGGGTGTAAAGCGGCATAAACACAGCAGTGAAAAGCAGCTAAACCCCATTATAAAAATCAATTACTTTTAAAAACCCGTGAAACAAAGACAGTGAAAGAGAGAGAAATTCTTACAAAATTCGTTCAGGGGCTGTGATGCCACCTGGATTGACCATATCTAGACCCACAGCTGATTGAGACATAAGGGTGGACACTCTTGGGGCTGAGAGGTTTGGTGAGGTTGGGTGAGGAAACGCAGACCCTTTAAAGCAATACTGCGTGGTACCCATCCCATGGGTCCCAAATCTCCAGGTTCAAGGGCATCTTCCTACATCGAAAACATGCATGAGAAACCCAGAAGATGGTACACCGTGTGATCGGGAAAGGTTTCCAAAACGCACCTCATTTCTCATCTCCTTGTGCTCGGGTTCGCCATTCCAGCCGCTTTACTAGCAATCTCCCTCCTTGTAGAATCAGCACCTTTAACCTCCTGTTCCGTACAGGTTGCAATTTGTCCTGAGGATGAACGGGAAGAGGGGGAACCAATGAGAGACTAGCTCTAGGTGTTGGGACAGGCACAGGTCACTCTATTTTCCCATCAGGAAGAAGAATTAACCACAGGCTCAGCCTGCAAACCGGGACCAGAATAGGGCCTGAAGCAATCCTGCGCTTTTGCGGCCAGCTCCCAAGAAAGCGAGTTGAAAAATGGAGCTCAGGGGCACTGCAATTCACAAACCTGCAGAATTATAAATGATAACTCTCGTCCACAAATATATTGAGGGAAGGCAACGAAGAGGATTTGAAAGCAAGGCAGAATTGCAGGAAACAGATTTCAGGAGGGAGATTCGAATCGCCTTTAAAGAACAGGAAAAGCGGCAAAACCTCGACAATGATGCCCTTGGCCAAAAAGGGCGGATGCGTTTTTTCCTGAATATGTTCAGGAAAAAACGCATCCGCCCTTATGGCCAACCAAGCAACCTGGAAAGGCAAATCAGCGCTACAAAGAAGTCTCGCTTCCCATCGGTCAAAAGGGCCATGCTGAATAAAGTGTCAAAACCAGAAATGCAGGACAGGCCATGGAGAAACGGGAGCCTGGCTACGCTGATGGGCGGGATGTAAATTGCCAACAGCCACTCTGGAGAAGTGTACGGTGTGTCCTGAAACATCTAAAAAACTCAGCTTAGAGAGCATAGGGCACTTCCACTCATGGGCGTATAAATTGGGAAAACTAAAAATCAGCAAGACACAGGCACCCCAAAGTTTAGGGCTGCTCTGTTGACAAGAACCTCCACTTCGTTACACCTTAAATATCCCAGGAAAGAGAAAAATGGATAAAGAAGTTGTGGTCCTTATGTACAATGGAATATCACTCAGCCATGAAATCAACGTCATAAGGCTAGTAGCAGCATGATGAGTGGATTTAGGTACGACGATTCTAAGTGAAATAAGTCACACAGAAAAACACACTTATCATAAGATATCACTTATAGAGGGAATTTAAAAACAGCTACCCTTGAACTGAATTACAAAACAGAACAGAGTCACACGTTTAGAAAACACACTATGGCTGCTTAACGGGATAGGTGAGGTGGGGTGATGCATAAAACAACGGTTTCAAATTAGCTCAGATACCGTTCCATAAACCTAATATGTAATAGACAAGACCTACTCCTTGCTCAAAGAATTGGACTCAACACCCCTTATTCACCGCCCAAGAATATATCTGAATAGTAAGAATCTTAAAACCTATGTATTGATATCTCTCTGTAAGTGAGTCAAGTGGGTGTAAAGCGGCATAAACACAGCAGTGAAAAGCAGCTAAACCCCATTATAAAAATCAATTACTTTTAAAAACCCGTGAAACAAAGACAGTGAAAGAGAGAGAAATTCTTACAAAATTCGTTCAGGGGCTGTGATGCCACCTGGTTTGACCATATCTAGACCCACAGCTGATTGAGACATAAGGGTGGACACTCTTGGGGCTGAGAGGTTTGGTGAGGTTGGGTGAGGAAACGCAGACCCTTTAAAGCAATACTGCGTGGTACCCATCCCATGGGTCCCAAATCTCCAGGTTCAAGGGCATCTTCCTACATCGAAAACATGCATGAGAAACCCAGAAGATGGTACACCGTGTGATCGGGAAAGGTTTCCAAAACGCACCTCATTTCTCATCTCCTTGTGCTCGGGTTCGCCATTCCAGCCGCTTTACTAGCAATCTCCCTCCTTGGAGAATCAGCACCTTTAACCTCCTGTTCCGTACAGGTTGCAATTTGTCCTGAGGACGAACGGGAAGAGGGGGAACCAATGAGAGACTAGCTCTAGGTGTTGGGACAGGCACAGGTCACTCTATTTTCCCATCAGGAAGAAGAATTAAGCACAGGCTCAGCCTGCCGCCCGGGACCAGAATAGGGCCTGAAGCAATCCTGCGCTTTTGCGGCCAGCTCCCAAGAAAGCGAGTTGAAAAATGGAGCTCAGGGGCACTGCAATTCACAAACCTGCAGACTTATAAATGATAACTCTCGTGCACAAATATATTGAGGGAAGGCAACGAAGAGGATTTGAAAGCAAGGCAGAATTGCAGGAAACAGATTTCAGGAGGGAGATTCGAATCGCCTTTAAAGAACAGGAAAAGCGGCAAAACCTCGACAATGATGCCCTTTTTGGCCAACCAAGCAACCTGGAAAGGCAAATCAGCGCTACAAAGAAGTCTCGCTTCCCATCGGTCAAAACGGCCATGCTGAATAAAGTGTCAAAACCAGAAATGCAGGACAGGCCATGGAGAAACGGGAGCCTGGCTACGCTGATGGGCGGGATGTAAATTGCCAACAGCCACTCTGGAGAAGTGTACGGTGTGTCCTGAAACATCTAAAAAACTCAGCTTAGAGAGCATAGGGCACTTCCACTCATGGGCGTATAAATTGGGAAAACTAAAAATCAGCAAGACACAGGCACCCCAAAGTTTAGGGCTGCTCTGTTGACAAGAACCTCCACTTCGTTACACCTTAAATATCCCAGGAAAGAGAAAAATGGATAAAGGAGTTGTGGTCCTTATGTACAATGGAATATCACTCAGCCATGAAATCAACGTCATAAGGCTAGTAGCAGCATGATGAGTGGATTTAGGTATGACGATTCTAAGTGAAATAAGTCACACAGAAAAACACACTTATCATAAGATATCACTTATAGAGGGAATGTAAAAACAGCTACCCTTGAACTGAATTACAAAACAGAACAGAGTCACACGTTTAGAAGACACACTATGGCTGCTTAACGGGATAGGTGAGGTGGGGTGATGCATAAAACAACGGTTTCAAATTAGCTCAGATACCGTTCCATAAACCCAGTATGTAATAGACAAGACCTACTCCTTGCTCAGTGAATTGGACTCAACACCCCTTATTCACCGCCCAAGAATATATCTGAATAGTAAGAATCTTAAAACCTATGTATTGATATCTCTCTGTAAGTGAGTCAAGTGGGTGTAAAGCGGCATAAACACAGCAGTGAAAAGCAGCTAAACCCCATTATAAAAATCAATTACTTTTAAAAACCCGTGAAACAAAGACAGTGAAAGAGAGAGAAATTCTTACAAAATTCGTTCAGGGGCTGTGATGCCACCTGGATTGACCATATCTAGACCCACAGCTGATTGAGACATAAGGGTGGACACTCTTGGGGCTGAGAGGTTTGGTGAGGTTGGGTGAGGAAACGCAGACCCTTTAAAGCAATACTGTGTGGTACCCATCCCATGGGTCCCAAATCTCCAGGTTCAAGGGCATCTTCCTACATCGAAAACATGCATGAGAAACCCAGAAGATGGTACACCGTGTGATTGGGAAAGGTTTCCAAAACGCACCTCATTTCTCCTCTCCTTGTGCTCGGGTTCGCCATTCCAGCCCCTTTACTAGCAATCTCCCTCCTTGGAGAATCAGCACCTTTAACCTCCTGTTCCTTACAGGTTGCAATTTCTCCTGAGGATGAACGGGAAGAGGGGGAACCAATGAGAGACTAGCTCTAGGTGTTGGGACAGGCACAGGTCACTCTATTTTCCCATCAGGAAGAAGAATTAACCACAGGCTCAGCCTGCCGCCCGGGACCAGAATAGTGCCTGAAGCAATCCTGCGCTTTTGCGGCCAGCTCCCAAGAAAGCGAGTTGAAAAATGGAGCTCAGGGGCACTGCAATTCACAAACCTGCAGACTTATAAATGATAACTCTCGTCCACAAATATATTGAGGGAAGGCAACGAAGAGGATTTGAAAGCAAGGCAGAATTGCAGGAAACAGATTTCAGGAGGGAGATTCGAATCGCCTTTAAAGAACAGGAAAAGCGGCAAAACCTCGACAATGATGCCCTTGGCCAAAAAGGGCGGATGCGTTTTTTCCTGAATATGTTCAGGAAAAAACGCATCCGCCCTTTTTGGCCAACCAAGCAACCTGGAAAGGCAAATCAGCGCTACAAAGAAGTCTCGCTTCCCATCGGTCAAAACGGCCATGCTGAATAAAGTGTCAAAACCAGAAATGCAGGACAGGCCATGGCGAAACGGGAGCCTGGCTACGCTGATGGTCAGGATGTAAATTGCCAACAGCCACTCTGGAGAATTGTACGGTGTGTCCTGAAACATCTAAAAAACTCAGCTTAGAGAGCATAGGGCACTTCCACTCATGGGCGTATAAATTGGGAAAACTAAAAATCAGCAAGACACCGGCACCCCAAAATTTAGGGCTGCTCTGTTGGCAAGAACCTCCACTTCGTTACACCTTAAATATCCCAGGAAAGAGAAAAATGGATAAAGAAGTTGTGGTCCTTATGTACAATGGAATATCACTCAGCCATGAAATCAACGTCATAAGGCTAGTAGCAGCATGATGAGTGGATTTAGGTACGACGATTCTAAGTGAAATAAGTCACACAGAAAAACACACTTATCATAAGATATCACTTATAGAGGGAATGTAAAAACAGCTACCCTTGAACTGAATTACAAAACAGAACAGAGTCACACGTTTAGAAAACACACTATGGCTGCTTAACGGGATAGGTGAGGTGGGGTGATGCATAAAACAACGGTTTCAAATTAGCTCAGATACCGTTCCATAAACCCAATATGTAATAGACAAGACCTACTCCTTGCTCAAAGAATTGGACTCAACACCCCTTATTCACCGCCCAAGAATATATCTGAATAGTAAGAATCTTAAAACCTATGTATTGATATCTCTCTGTAAGTGAGTCAAGTGGGTGTAAAGCGGCATAAACACAGCAGTGAAAAGCAGCTAAACCCATTATAAAAATCAATTACTTTTAAAAACCCGTGAAACAAAGACAGTGAAAGAGAGAGAAATTCTTACAAAATTCGTTCAAGGGCTGTGATGCCACCTGGATTGACCATATCTAGACCCACAGCTGATTGAGACATAAGGGTGGACACTCTTGGGGCTGAGAGGTTTGGTGAGGTTGGGTGAGGAAACGCAGACCCTTTAAAGCAATACTGCGTGGTACCCATCCCATGGGTCCCAAATCTCCAGGTTCAAGGGCATCTTCCTACATCGAAAACATGCATGAGAAACCCAGAAGATGGTACACCGTGTGATCGGGAAAGGTTTCCAAAACGCACCTCATTTCTCATCTCCTTGTGCTCGGGTTCGCCATTCCAGCCGCTTTACTAGCAATCTCCCTCCTTGGAGAATCAGCACCTTTAACCTCCTGTTCCTTACAGGTTGCAATTTCTCCTGAGGATGAACGGGAAGAGGGGGAACCAATGAGAGACTAGCTCTAGGTGTTGGGACAGGCACAGGTCACTCTATTTTCCCATCAGGAAGAAGAATTAACCACAGGCTCAGCCTGCCGCCCGGGACCAGAATAGGGCCTGAAGCAATCCTGCGCTTTTGCGGCCAGCTCCCAAGAAAGCGAGTTGAAAAATGGAGCTCAGGGGCACTGCAATTCACAAACCTGCAGACTTATAAATGATAACTCTCGTCCACAAATATATTGAGGGAAGGCAACGAAGAGGATTTGAAAGCAAGGCAGAATTGCAGGAAACAGATTTCAGGAGGGAGATTCGAATCGCCTTTAAAGAACAGGAAAAGCGGCAAAACCTCGACAATGATGCCCTTGGCCAAAAAGGGCGGATGCGTTTTTTCCTGAATATGTTCAGGAAAAAACGCATCCGCCCTTTTTGGCCAACCAAGCAACCTGGAAAGGCAAATCAGCGCTACAAAGAAGTCTCGCTTCCCATCGGTCAAAAGGGCCATGCTGAATAAAGTGTCAAAACCAGAAATGCAGGACAGGCCATGGCGAAACGGGAGCCTGCCTACGCTGATGGGCAGGATGTAAATTGCCAACAGCCACTCTGGAGAAGTGTACGGTGTGTCCTGAAACATCTAAAAAACTCAGCTTAGAGAGCATAGGGCACTTCCACTCATGGGCGTATAAATTGGGAAAACTAAAAATCAGCAAGACACCGGAACCCCAAAGTTTAGGGCTGCTCTGTTGACAAGAACCTCCACTTCGTTACACCTTAAATATCCCAGGAAAGAGTAAAATGGATAAAGAAGTTGTGGTCCTTATGTACAATGGAATATCACTCAGCCATGAAATCAACGTCATAAGGCTAGTAGCAGCATGATGAGTGGATTTAGGTACGACGATTCTAAGTGAAATAAGTCACACAGAAAAACACACTTATCATAAGATATCACTTATAGAGGGAATGTAAAAACAGCTACCCTTGAACTGAATTACAAAACAGAACAGAGTCACACGTTTAGAAAACACACTATGGCTGCTTAACGGGATAGGTGAGGTGGGTTGATGCATAAAACAACGGTTTCAAATTAGCTCAGATACCGTTCCATAAACCCAATATGTAATAGACAAGACCTACTCCTTGCTCAAAGAATTGGACTCAACACCCCTTATTCACCGCCCAAGAATATATCTGAATAGTAAGAATCTTAAAACCTATGTATTGATATCTCTCTGTAAGTGAGTCAAGTGGGTGTAAAGCGGCATAAACACAGCAGTGAAAAGCAGCTAAACCCCATTATAAAAATCAATTACTTTTAAAAACCCGTGAAACAAAGACAGTGAAAGAGAGAGAAATTCTTACAAAATTCGTTCAGGGGCTGTGATGCCACCTGGATTGACCATATCTAGACCCACAGCTGATTGAGACATAAGGGTGGACACTCTTGGGGCTGAGAGGTTTGGTGAGGTTGGGTGAGGAAACGCAGACCCTTTAAAGCAATACTGCGTGGTACCCATTCCATGGGTCCCAAATCTCCAGGTTCAAGGGCATCTTCCTACATCGAAAACATGCATGAGAAACCCAGAAGATGGTACACCGTGTGATCGGGAAAGGTTTCCAAAGCGCACCTCATTTCTCATCTCCTTGTGCTCGGGTTCGCCATTCCAGCCGCTTTACTAGCAATCTCCCTCCTTGGAGAATCAGCACCTTTAACCTCCTGTTCCGTACAGGTTGCAATTTGTCCTGAGGATGAACGGGAAGAGGGGGAACCAATGAGAGACTAGCTCTAGGTGTTGGGACAGGCACAGGTAACTCTATTTTCTCATCAGGAAGAAGAATTAACCACAGGCTCAGCCTGCCGCCCGGGACCAGAATAGGGCCTGAAGCAATCCTGCGCTTTTGCGGCCAGCTCCCAAGAAAGCGAGTTGAAAAATGGAGCTCAGGGGCACTGCAATTCACAAACCTGCAGACTTATAAATGATAACTCTCGTCCACAAATATATTGAGGGAAGGCAACGAAGAGGATTTGAAAGCAAGGCAGAATTGCAGGAAACAGATTTCAGGAGGGAGATTCGAATCGCCTTTAAAGAACAGGAAAAGCGGCAAAACCTCGACAATGATGCCCTTGGCCAAAAAGGGCAGATGCGTTTTTTCCTGAATATGTTCAGGAAAAAACGCATCTGCCCTTTTTGGCCAACCAAGCAACCTGGAAAGGCAAATCAGCGCTACAAAGAAGTCTCGCTTCCCATCGGTCAAAAGGGCCATGCTGAATAAAGTGTCAAAACCAGAAATGCAGGACAGGCCATGGAGAAACGGGAGCCTGGCTACGCTGATGGGCGGGATGTAAATTGCCAACAGCCACTCTGGAGAAGTGTACGGTGTGTCCTGAAACATCTAAAAAACTCAGCTTAGAGAGCATAGGGCACTTCCACTCATGGGCGTATAAATTGGGAAAACTAAAAATCAGCAAGACACAGGCACCCCAAAGTTTAGGGCTGCTCTGTTGACAAGAACCTCCACTTCGTTACACCTTAAATATCCCAGGAAAGAGAAAAATGGATAAAGAAGTTGTGGTCCTTATGTACAATGGAATATCACTCAGCCATGAAATCAACGTCATAAGGCTAGTAGCAGCATGATGAGTGGATTTAGGTACGACGATTCTAAGTGAAATAAGTCACACAGAAAAACACACTTATCATAAGATATCACTTATAGAGGGAATGTAAAAACAGCTACCCTTGAACTGAATTACAAAACAGAACAGAGTCACACGTTTAGAAGACACACTATGGCTGCTTAACGGGATAGGTGAGGTGGGGTGATGCATAAAACAACGGTTTCAAATTAGCTCAGATACCGTTCCATAAACCCAGTATGTAATAGACAAGACCTACTCCTTGCTCAGTGAATTGGACTCAAGACCCCTTATTCACCGCCCAAGAATATATCTGAATAGTAAGAATCTTAAAACCTATGTATTGATATCTCTCTGTAAGTGAGTCAAGTGGGTGTAAAGCGGCATAAACACAGCAGTGAAAAGCAGCTAAACCCCATTATAAAAATCAATTACTTTTAAAAACCCGTGAAACAAAGACAGTGAAAGAGAGAGAAATTCTTACAAAATTCGTTCAGGGTCTGTGATGCCACCTGGATTGACCATATCTAGACCCACAGCTGATTGAGACATAAGGGTGGACACTCTTGGGGCTGAGAGGTTTGGTGAGGTTGGGTGAGGAAACGCAGACCCTTTAAAGCAATACTGTGTGGTACCCATCCCATGGGTCCCAAATCTCCAGGTTCAAGGGCATCTTCCTACATCGAAAATATGCATGAGAAACCCAGAAGATGGTACACCGTGTGATTGGGAAAGGTTTCCAAAACGCACCTCATTTCTCCTCTCCTTGTGCTCGGGTTCGCCATTCCAGCCGCTTTACTAGCAATCTCCCTCCTTGGAGAATCAGCACCTTTAACCTCCTGTTCCGTACAGGTTGCAATTTGTCCTGAGAATGAACGGGAAGAGGGGGAACCAATGAGAGACTAGCTCTAGATGTTGGGACAGGCACAGGTCACTCTATTTTCCCATCAGGAAGAAGAATTAACCACAGGCTCAGCCTGCCGCCCTGGACCAGAATAGGGCCTGAAGCAATCCTGCGCTTTTGCGGCCAGCTCCCAAGAAAGCGAGTTGAAAAATGGAGCTCAGGGGCACTGCAATTCACAAACCTGCAGACTTATAAATGATAACTCTCGTCCACAAATATATTGAGGGAAGGCAACGAAGAGGATTTGAAAGCAAGGCAGAATTGCAGGAAACAGATTTCAGGAGGGAGATTCGAATCGCCTTTAAAGAACAGGAAAAGCGGCAAAACCTCGACAATGATGCCCTTGGCCAAAAAGGGCGGATGCGTTTTTTCCTGAATATGTTCAGGAAAAAACGCATCCGCCCTTTTTGGCCAACCAAGGAACCTGGAAAGGCAAATCAGCGCTACAAAGAAGTCTCGCTTCCCATCGGTCAAAAGGGCCATGCTGAATAAAGTGTCAAAACCAGAAATGCAGGACAGGCCATGGCGAAACGGGAGCCTGGCTACGCTGATGGGCAGGATGTAAATTGCCAACAGCCACTCTGGAGAATTATACGGTGTGTCCTGAAACATCTAAAAAACTCAGCTTAGAGAGCATAGGGCACTTCCACTCATGGGCGTATAAATTGGGAAAACTAAAAATCAGCAAGACACCGGCACCCAAAAGTTTAGGGCTGCTCTGTTGACAAGAACCTCCACTTCGTTACACCTTAAATATCCCAGGAAAGAGAAAAATGGATAAAGAAGTTGTGGCCCTTTTGTACAATGGAATATCACTCAGCCATGAAATCAACGTCATAAGGCTAGTAGCAGCATGATGAGTGGATTTAGGTACGACGATTCTAATTGAAATAAGTCACACAGAAAAACACACTTATCATAAGATATCACTTATAGAGGGAATGTAAAAACAGCTACCCTTGAACTGAATTACAAAACAGAACAGAGTCACACGTTTAGAAAACACACTATGGCTGCTTAACGGGATAGGTGAGGTGGGGTGATGCATAAAACAACGGTTACAAATTAGCTCAGATACCGTTCCATAAACCCAATATGTAATAGAAAAGACCTACTCCTTGCTCAAAGAATTGGACTCAACACCCCTTATTCACCGCCCAAGAATATATCTGAATAGTAAGAATCTTAAAACCTATGTATTGATATCTCTCTGTAAGTGAGTCAAGTGGGTGTAAAGCGGCATAAACACAGCAGTGAAAAGCAGCTAAACCCCATTATAAAAATCAATTACTTTTAAAAACCCGTGAAACAAAGACAGTGAAAGAGAGAGAAATTCTTACAAAATTCGTTCAGGGGCTGTGATGCCACCTGGATTGACCATATCTAGACCCACAGCTGATTGAGACATAAGGGTGGACACTCTTGGGGCTGAGAGGTTTGGTGAGGTTGGGTGAGGAAACGCAGACCCTTTAAAGCAATACTGCGTGGTACCCATCCCATGGGTCCCAAATCTCCAGGTTCAAGGGCATCTTCCTACATCGAAAACATGCATGAGAAACCCAGAAGATGGTACACCGTGTGATCGGGAAAGGTTTCCAAAACGCACCTCATTTCTCCTCTCCTTGTGCTCGGGTTCGCCATTCCAGCCGCTTTACTAGCAATCTCCCTCCTTGGAGAATCAGCACCTTTAACCTCCTGTTCCGTACAGGTTGCAATTTGTCCTGAGGATGAACGGGAAGAGGGGGAACCAATGAGAGACTAGCTCTAGGTGTTGGGACAGGCACAGGTCACTCTATTTTCCCATCAGGAAGAAGAATTAACCACAGGCTCAGCCTGCCGCCCAGGACCAGAATAGGGCCTGAAGCAATCCTGCGCTTTTGCGGCCAGCTCCCAAGAAAGCGAGTTGAAAAATGGAGCTCAGGGGCACTGCAATTCACAAACCTGCAGACTTATAAATGATAACTCTCGTCCACAAATATATTGAGGGAAGGCAACGAAGAGGATTTGAAAGCAAGGCAGAATTGCAGGAAACAGATTTCAGGAGGGAGATTCGAATCGCCTTTAAAGAACAGGAAAAGCGGCAAAACCTCGACAATGATGCCCTTGGCCAAAAAGGGCGGATGCGTTTTTTCCTGAATATGTTCAGGAAAAAACGCATCCGCCCTTTTTGGCCAACCAAGCAACCTGGAAAGGCAAATCAGCGCTACAAAGAAGTCTCGCTTCCCATCGGTCAAAACGGCCATGCTGAATAAAGTGTAAAAACCAGAAATGCAGGACAGGCCATGGAGAAACGGGAGCCTGGCTACGCTGATGGGCGGGATGTAAATTGCCAACAGCCACTCTGGAGAAGTGTACGGTGTGTCCTGAAACATCTACAAAACTCAGCTTAGAGAGCATAGGGCACTTCCACTCATGGGCGTATAAATTGGGAAAACTAAAATTCAGCAAGACACAGGCACCCCAAAGTTTAGGGCTGCTCTGTTGACAAGAACCTCCACTTCGTTACACCTTAAATATCCCAGGAAAGAGAAAAATGGATAAAGAAGTTGTGGTCCTTATGTACAATGGAATATCACTCAGCCATGAAATCAACGTCATAAGGCTAGTAGCAGCATGATGAGTGGATTTAGGTACGACGATTCTAAGTGAAATAAGTCACACAGAAAAACACACTTATCATAAGATATCACTTATAGAGGGAATGTAAAAACAGCTACCCTTGAACTGAATTACAAAACAGAACAGAGTCACACGTTTAGAAGACACACTATGGCTGCTTAACGGGATAGGTGAGGTGGGGTGATGCATAAAACAACGGTTTCAAATTAGCTCAGATACCGTTCCATAAACCCAGTATGTAATAGACAAGACCTACTCCTTGCTCAGTGAATTGGACTCAACACCCCTTATTCACCGCCCAAGAATATATCTGAATAGTAAGAAACTTAAAACCTATGTATTGATATCTCTCTGTAAGTGAGTCAAGTGGGTGTAAAGCGGCATAAGCACAGCAGTGAAAAGCAGCTAAACCCCATTATAAAAATCAATTACTTTTAAAACCCGTGAAACAAAGACAGTGAAAGAGAGAGAAATTCTTACAAAATTCGTTCAGGGTCTGTGATGCCACCTGGATTGACCATATCTAGACCCACAGCTGATTGAGACATAAGGGTGGACACTCTTGGGGCTGAGAGGTTTGGTGAGGTTGGGTGAGGAAACGCAGACCCTTTAAAGCAATACTGTGTGGTACCCATCCCATGGGTCCCAAATCTCCAGGTTCAAGGGCATCTTCCTACATCGAAAACATGCATGAGAAACCCAGAAGATGGTACACCGTGTGATTGGGAAAGGTTTCCAAAACGCACCTCATTTCTCCTCTCCTTGTGCTCGGGTTCGCCATTCCAGCCGCTTTACTAGCAATCTCCCTCCTTGGAGAATCAGCACCTTTAACCTCCTGTTCCGTACAGGTTGCAATTTGTCCTGAGAATGAACGGGAAGAGGGGGAACCAATGAGAGACTAGCTCTAGATCTTGGGACAGGCACAGGTCACTCTATTTTCCCATCAGGAAGAAGAATTAACCACAGGCTCAGCCTGCCGCCCGGGACCAGAATAGGGCCTGAAGCAATCCTGCGCTTTTGCGGCCAGCTCCCAAGAAAGCGAGTTGAAAAATGGAGCTCAGGGGCACTGCAATTCACAAACCTGCAGACTTATAAATGATAACTCTCGTCCACAAATATATTGAGGGAAGGCAACGAAGAGGATTTGAAAGCAAGGCAGAATTGCAGGAAACAGATTTCAGGAGGGAGATTCGAATCGCCTTTAAAGAACAGGAAAAGCGGCAAAACCTCGACAATGATGCCCTTGGCAAAAAAGGGCGGATGCGTTTTTTCCTGAATATGTTCAGGAAAAAACGCATCCACCCTTTTTGGCCAACCAAGCAACCTGGAAAGGCAAATCAGCGCTACAAAGAAGTCTCGCTTCCCATCGGTCAAAAGGGCCATGCTGAATAAAGTGTCAAAACCAGAAATGCAGGACAGGCCATGGAGAAACGGGAGCCTGGCTACGCTGATGGGCAGGATGTAAATTGCCAACAGCCACTCTGGAGAAGTGTACGGTGTGTCCTGAAACATCTAAAAAACTCAGCTTAGAGAGCATAGGGCACTTCCACTCATGGGCGTATAAATTGGGAAAACTAAAAATCAGCAAGACACCGGCACCCCAACGTTTAGGGCTGCTCTGTTGACAAGAACCTCCACTTCGTTACACCTTAAATATCCCAGGAAAGAGAAAAATGGATAAAGAAGTTGTGGTCCTTATGTACAATGGAATATCACTCAGCCATGAAATCAATGTCATAAGGCTAGTAGCAGCATGATGAGTGGATTTAGGTACGACGATTCTAAGTGAAATAATTCACACAGAAAAACACACTTATCATAAAATATCACTTATAGAGGGAATGTAAAAACAGCTACCCTTGAACTGAATTACAAAACAGAGCAGAGTCACACGTTTAGAAAGCACACTATGGCTGCTTAAGGGGAAAGGTTAGGTGGTGTGATGCATAAAACAAGCTTTTCAAATTAGCTCAGATACTGTTCCATAAACCCAATAGGTAATAGACAAGACCTACTCCTTGCTCAGTGAATTGGACTCAACACCCCCTATTCACCGCCCAAGAATCTATCTGAATAGTAAGAATCTTAAAACCTATGTATTGATATCTCTCTGTAAGTGAGTCAAGTGGGTGTAAAGCGGCATAAACACAGCAGTGAAAAGCAGCTAAACCCCATTATAAAAGTCAATTACTTTTAAAAACCCGTGAAACAAAGACAGTGAAAGAGAGAGAAATTCTTACACAATTCGTTCAGGGGCAGTGATGCCACCTGGATTGACCATATCTAGACCCACAGCTGACTGAGACATAAGGGTGGACACTCTTGGGGCTGAGAGGTTTGGTGAGGGTGGGTGAGGAAACGCAGACCCTTTAAAGTAATACTGCGTGGTACCCATCCCATGGGTCCCAAATCTCCAGGTTCAAGGGCATCTTCCTACATCGAAAACATGCATGAGAAACCCAGAAGATGGTACACCGTGTGATCGGGAAAGGTTTCCAAAACGCACCTCATTTCTCATCTCCTTGTGCTCGGGTTCGCCATTCCAGCCGCTTTACTAGCAATCTCCCTCCTTGGAGAATCAGCACCTTTAACCTCCTGTTCCGTACAGGTTGCAAATTGTCCTGAGGATGAACGGGAAGAGGGGGAACCAAAGAGAGACTAGGTCTAGGTGTAGGGACAGGCACAGGTCACTCTATTTTCTCATCAGGAAGAAGAATTAACCACAGGCTCAGCCTGCCGGCCGGAACCAAAATATGGCCTGAAGCAATCCTGAGCTTTTGAGGCCAGCTCCCAAGAAAGCGAGTTGAAAAATGGAGCTCAGGGGCACTGCAATTCACAAACCTGCAGACTTATAAATGATAACTCTCGTCCCCAAATATACTGAGGGAAGGCAACGAAGAGGATTTGAAAGCAAGGCAGAATTGCAGGAAAAACATTTCAGGAGGGAGACTCGAAACGCCTTTAAAGCACAGGAAAAGCGGCAAAAGCTCGACAATGATGCCCTTGGCCAAAAAGGGCGTATGCGTTTTTTCCTGAATATATTCAGGAAAAAACGCATACGCCCTTTTTGGCCAACCAAGCAACCTGGAAAGGCAAATCAGCGCTACAAAGAAGTCTCGCTTCCCATCGGTCAAAAGGGCCCTGCTGAATAAAGTGTCAAAACCAGAAATGCAGGACAGGCCATGGAGAAATGGGAGCCTTGCTACGCTGATGGGCGGGACGTAAATTGCCAACAGCCACTCTGGAGAAGTGTACGGTATGTCCTGAAACATCTAAAAAACTCAGCTTAGAGAGAGAGCATAGGGCACTTCCACTCATGGGCGTATAAATTGGGAAAACTTAAAATCAGCAAGACACAGGCTCCCCAAAGTTTAGGGCTGCTCTGTTGACAAGAACCTCCACTTCGTTACACCTTAAATATCCCAGGAAAGACAAAAATGGAGAAAGGAGTTGTGGTCCTTATGTACAATACAATATCACTCTGCCATGAAATCAACGGCATAATGCTAGTAGCAGCACGATGAGTGGATTTAGGTAGGACGATTCTAAATGAAATAAGTCACACAGAAAATGACACTTATCATAAAATATCACTTATAGAGGGAATGTAAAAACCGCTACCCTTGAACTGAATTACAAAACAGAGCAGAGTCACACGTTTAGAAAGCACACTATGGCTGCTTAAGGGGAAAGGTTAGGTGGTGTGATGCATAAAACAAGCTTTTCAAATTAGCTCAGATACTGTTCCATAAACCCAGTATGTAATAGACAAGACCTACTCCTTGCTCAGTGAATTGGACTCAACAACCCTTATTCACCGCCCAAGAATATATCTGAATAATAAGAATCTTAAAACCTATGTATTGATATCTCTCTGTAAGTGAGTCAAGTGGGTGTAAAGCGGCATAAACACAGCAGTGAAAAGCAGCTAAACCCCATTATAAAAATCAATTACTTTTAAAAACCCGTGAAACAAAGACAGTGAAAGAGAGAGAAATCCTTACAAAATTCGTTCAGGGTCTGTGATGCCACCTGGATTGACCATATCTAGACCCACAGCTGATTGAGACATAAGGGTGGACACTCTTGGGGCTGAGAGGTTTGGTGAGGTTGGGTGAGGAAACGCAGACCCTTTAAAGCAATACTGTGTGGTACCCATCCCATGGGTCCCAAATCTCCAGGTTCAAGGGCATCTTCCTACATCGAAAACATGCATGAGAAACCCAGAAGATGGTACACCGTGTGATTGGGAAAGGTTTCCAAAACGCACCTCATTTCTCCTCTCCTTGTGCTCGGGTTCGCCATTCCAGCTGCTTTACTAGCAATCTCCCTCCTTGGAGAATCAGCACCTTTAACCTCCTGTTCCGTACAGGTTGCAATTTGTCCTGAGAATGAACGGGAAGAGGGGGAACCAATGAGAGACTAGCTCTAGATGTTGGGACAGGAACAGGTCACTCTATTTTCCCATCAGGAAGAAGAATTAACCACAGGCTCAGCCTGCCGCCCGGGACCAGAATAGGGCCTGAAGCAATCCTGCGCTTTTGCGGCCAGCTCCCAAGAAAGCGAGTTGAAAAATGGAGCTCAGGGGCACTGCAATTCACAAACCTGCAGACTTATAAATGATAACTCTCGTCCACAAATATATTGAGGGAAGGCAACGAAGAGGATTTGAAAGCAAGGCAGAATTGCAGGAAACAGATTTCAGGAGGGAGATTCGAATCGCCTTTAAAGAACAGGAAAAGCGGCAAAACCTCGACAATGATGCCCTTGGCCAAAAAGGGCGGATGCGTTTTTTCCTGAATATGTTCAGGAAAAAACGCATCCGCCCTTTTTGGCCAACCAAGCAACCTGGAAAGGCAAATCAGCGCTACAAAGAAGTCTCGCTTCCCATCGGTCAAAAGGGCCATGCTGAAAAAAGTGTCAAAACCAGAAATGCAGGACAGGCCATGGCGAAACGGGAGCCTGCCTACGCTGATGGGCAGGATGTAAATTGCCAACAGCCACTCTGGAGAAGTGTACGGTGTGTCCTGAAACATCTAAAAAACTCAGCTTAGAGAGCATAGGGCACTTCCACTCATGGGCGTATAAATTGGGAAAACTAAAAATCAGCAAGACACCGGCACCCCAAAGTTTAGGGCTGCTCTGTTGACAAGAACCTCCACTTTGTTACACCTTAAATATCCCAGGAAAGAGTAAAATGGATAAAGAAGTTGTGGTCCTTATGTACAATGGAATATCACTCAGCCATGAAATCAACGTCATAAGGCTAGTAGCAGCATGATGAGTGGATTTAGGTACGACGATTCTAAGTGAAATAAGTCACACAGAAAAACACACTTATCATAAGATATCACTTATAGAGGGAATGTAAAAACAGCTACCCTTGAACTGAATTACAAAACAGAACAGAGTCACACGTTTAGAAAACACACTATGGCTGCTTAACGGGATAGGTGAGGTGGGGTGATGCATAAAACAACGGTTTCAAATTAGCTCAGATACCGTTCCATAAACCCAATATGTAATAGACAAGACCTACTCCTTGCTCAAAGAATTGGACTCAACACCCCTTATTCACCGCCCAAGAATATATCTGAATAGTAAGAATCTTAAAACCTATGTATTGATATCTCTCTGTAAGTGAGTCAAGTGGGTGTAAAGCGGCATAAACACAGCAGTGAAAAGCAGCTAAACCCCATTATAAAAATCAATTACTTTTAAAAACCCGTGAAACAAAGACAGTGAAAGAGAGAGAAATTCTTACAAAATTCGTTCAGGGGCTGTGATGCCACCTGGATTGACCATATCTAGACCCACAGCTGATTGAGACATAAGGGTGGACACTCTTGGGGCTGAGAGGTTTGGTGAGGTTGGGTGAGGAAACGCAGACCCTTTAAAGCAATACTGCGTGGTACCCATCCCATGGGTCCCAAATCTCCAGGTTCAAGGGCATCTTCCTACATCGAAAACATGCATGAGAAACCCAGAAGATGGTACACCGTGTGATCGGGAAAGGTTTCCAAAACGCACCTCATTTCTCATCTCCTTGTGCTCGGGTTCGCCATTCCAGCCGCTTTACTAGCAATCTCCCTCCTTGGAGAATCAGCACCTTTAACCTCCTGTTCCGTACAGGTTGCAATTTGTCCTGAGGATGAACGGGAAGAGGGGGAACCAATGAGAGACTAGCTCTAGGTGTTGGGACAGGCACAGGTCACTCTATTTTCTCATCAGGAAGAAGAATTAACCACAGGCTCAGCCTGCCGCCCGGGACCAGAATAGGGCCTGAAGCAATCCTGCGCTTTTGCGGCCAGCTCCCAAGAAAGCGAGTTGAAATATGGAGCTCAGGGGCACTGCAATTCACAAACCTGCAGACTTATAAATGATAACTCTCGTCCACAAATATATTGAGGGAAGGCAACGAAGAGGATTTGAAAGCAAGGCAGAATTGCAGGAAACAGATTTCAGGAGGGAGATTCGAATCGCCTTTAAAGAACAGGAAAAGCGGCAAAACCTCGACAATGATGCCCTTGGCCAAAAAGGGCGGATGCGTTTTTTCCTGAATATGTTCAGGAAAAAACGCATCCGCCCTTTTTGGCCAACCAAGGAACGTGGAAAGGCAAATCAGCGCTACAAAGAAGTCTCGCTTCCCATCGGTCAAAAGGGCCATGCTGAATAAAGTGTCAAAACCAGAAATGCAGGACAGGCCATGGCGAAACGGGAGCCTGGCTACGCTGATGGGCAGGATGTAAATTGCCAACAGCCACTCTGGAGAAGTGTACGGTGTGTCCTGAAACATCTAAAAAACTCAGCTTAGAGAGCATAGGGCACTTCCACTCATGGGCGTATAAATTGGGAAAACTAAAAATCAGCAAGACACCGGCACCCCAAAGTTTAGGGCTGCTCTGTTGACAAGAACCTCCACTTCGTTACACCTTAAATATCCCAGGAAAGAGAAAAATGGATAAAGAAGTTGTGGCCCTTTTGTACAATGGAATATCACTCAGCCATGAAATCAACGTCATAAGGCTAGTAGCAGCATGATGAGTGGATTTAGGTACGACGATTCTAAGTGAAATAAGTCACACAGAAAAACACACTTATCATAAGATATCACTTATAGAGGGAATGTAAAAACGGCTACCCTTGAACTGAATTACAAAACAGAACAGAGTCACACGTTTAGAAAACACACTATGGCTACTTAACGGGATAGGTGAGGTGGGGTGATGCATAAAACAACGGTTTCAAATTAGCTCAGATACCGTTCCATAAACCCAATATGTAATAGACAAGACCTACTCCTTGCTCAAAGAATTGGACTCAACACCCCTTATTCACCGCCCAAGAATATATCTGAATAGTAAGAATCTTAAAACCTATGTATTGATATCTCTCTGTAAGTGAGTCAAGTGGGTGTAAAGCTGCATAAACACAGCAGTGAAAAGCAGCTAAACCCCATTATAAAAATCAATTACTTTTAAAAACCCGTGAAACAAAGACAGTGAAAGAGAGAGAAATTCTTACAAAATTCGTTCAGGGGCTGTGATGCCACCTGGATTGACCATATCTAGACCCACAGCTGATTGAGACATAAGGGTGGACACTCTTGGGGCTGAGAGGTTTGGTGAGGTTGGGTGAGGAAACGCAGACCCTTTAAAGCAATACTGCGTGGTACCCATCCCATGGGTCCCAAATCTCCAGGTTCAAGGGCATCTTCCTACATCGAAAACATGCATGAGAAACCCAGAAGATGGTACACCGTGTGATCGGGAAAGGTTTCCAAAACGCACCTCATTTCTCATCTCCTTGTGCTCCGGTTCGCCATTCCAGCCGCTTTACTAGCAATCTCCCTCCTTGGAGAATCAGCACCTTTAACCTCCTGTTCCGTACAGGTTGCAATTTGTCCTAAGGATGAACGGGAAGAGGGGGAACCAATGAGAGACTAGCCCTAGGTGTTGGGACAGGCACAGGTCACTCTATTTTCCCATCAGGAAGAAGAATTAACCACAGGCTCAGCCTGCCGCCCAGGACCAGAATAGGGCCTGAAGCAATCCTGCGCTTTTGCGGCCAGCTCCCAAGAAAGCGAGTTGAAAAATGGAGCTCAGGGGCACTGCAATTCACAAACCTGCAGACTTATAAATGATAACTCTCGTCCACAAATATATTGAGGGAAGGCAACGAAGAGGATTTGAAAGCAAGGCAGAATTGCAGGAAACAGATTTCAGGAGGGAGATTCGAATCGCCTTTAAAGAACAGGAAAAGCGGCAAAACCTCGACAATGATGCCCTTGGCCAAAAAGGGCGGATGCGTTTTTTCCTGAATATGTTCAGGAAAAAACGCATCCGCCATTTTTGGCCAACCAAGCAACCTGGAAAGGCAAATCAGCGCTACAAAGAAGTCTCGCTTCCCATCGGTCAAAACGGCCATGCTGAATAAAGTGTCAAAACCAGAAATGCAGGACAGGCCATGGAGAAACGGGAGCCTGGCTACGCTGATGGGCGGGATGTAAATTGCCAACAGCCACTCTGGAGAAGTGTACGGTGTGTCCTGAAACATCTAAAAAACTCAGCTTAGAGAGCATAGGGCACTTCCACTCATGGGCGTATAAATTGGGAAAACTAAAAATCAGCAAGACACAGGCACCCCAAAGTTTAGGGCTGCTCTGTTGACAAGAACCTCCACTTCGTTACACCTTAAATATCCCAGGAAAGAGAAAAATGGATAAAGAAGTTGTGGTCCTTATGTACAATGGAATATCACTCAGCCATAAAATCAACGTCATAAGGCTAGTAGCAGCATGATGAGTGGATTTAGGTACGACGATTCTAAGTGAAATAAGTCACACAGAAAAAAACACTTATCATAAGATATCACTTATAGAGGGAATGTAAAAACAGCTACCCTTGAACTGAATTACAAAACAGAACAGAGTCACACGTTTAGAAGACACACTATGGCTGCTTAACGGGATAGGTGAGGTGGGGTGATGCATAAAACAACGGTTTCAAATTAGCTCAGATACCGTTCCATAAACCCAGTATGTAATAGACAAGACCTACTCCTTGCTCAGTGAATTGGACTCAACACCCCTTATTCACCGCCCAAGAATATATCTGAATAGTAAGAATCTTAAAACCTATGTATTGATATCTCTCTGTTAGTGAGTCAAGTGGGTGTAAAGCGGCATAAGCACAGCAGTGAAAAGCAGCTAAACCCCATTATAAAAATCAATTACTTTTAAAAACCCGTGAAACAAAGACAGTGAAAGAGAGAGAAATTCTTACAAAATTCGTTCAGGGTCTGTGATGCCACCTGGATTGACCATATCTAGACCCACAGCTGATTGAGACATAAGGGTGGACACTCTTGGGGCTGAGAGGTTTGGTGAGGTTGGGTGAGGAAACGCAGACCCTTTAAAGCAATACAGTGTGGTACCCATCCCATGGGTCCCAAATCTCCAGGTTCAAGGGCATCTTCCTACATCGAAAACATGCATGAGAAACCCAGAAGATGGTACACCGTGTGATTGGGAAAGGTTTCCAAAACGCACCTCATTTCTCATCTCCTTGTTCTCGGGTTCGCCATTCCAGCCGCTTTACTAGCAATCTCCCTCCTTGGAGAATCAGCACCGTTAACCTCCTGTTCCGTACAGGTTGCAATTTGTCCTGAGGATGAACGGGAAGAGGGGGAACCAATGAGAGACTAGCTCTAGGTGTTGGGACAGGCACAGGTCACTCTATTTTCCCATCAGGAAGAAGAATGAACCACAGGCTCAGCCTGCCGCCCAGGACCAGAATAGGGCCTGAAGCAATCCTGCGCTTTTGCGGCCAGCTCCCAAGAAAGCGAGTTGAAAAATGGAGCTCAGGGGCACTGCAATTCACAAACCTGCAGACTTATAAATGATAACTCTCGTCCACAAATATATTGAGGGAAGGCAACGAAGAGGATTTGAAAGCAAGGCAGAATTGCAGGAAACAGATTTCAGGAGGGAGATTCGAATCGCCTTTAAAGAACAGGAAAAGCGGCAAAACCTCGACAATGATGCCCTTGGCCAAAAAGGGCGGATGCGTTTTTTCCTGAATATGTTCAGGAAAAAACGCATCCGCCCTTTTTGGCCAACCAAGCAACCTGGAAAGGCAAATCAGCGCTACAAAGAAGTCTCGCTTCCCATCGGTCAAAAGGGCCATGCTGAATAAAGTGTCAAAACCAGAAATGCAGGACAGGCCATGGCGAAACGGGAGCCTGGCTACGCTGATGGGCAGGATGTAAATTGCCAACAGCCACTCTGGAGAAGTGTACGGTGTGTCCTGAAACATCTAAAAAACTCAGCTTAGAGAGCATAGGGCACTTCCACTCATGGGCGTATAAATTGGGAAAACTAAAAATCAGCAAGACACCGGCACCCCAAAGTTTAGGGCTGCTCTGTTGACAAGAACCTCCACTTCGTTACACCTTAAATATCCCAGGAAAGAGAAAAATGGATAAAGAAGTTGTGGTCCTTATGTACAATGGAATATCACTCAGCCATGAAATCAACGTCATAAGGCTAGTAGCAGCATGATGAGTGGATTTAGGTACGACGATTCTAAGTGAAATAAGTCACACAGGAAAACACACTTATCATAAGATATCACTTATAGAGGGAATGTAAAAACAGCTACCCTTGAACTGAATTACAAAACAGAACAGAGTCACACGTTTAGAAGACACACTATGGCTGCTTAACGGGATAGGTGAGGTGGGGTGATGCATAAAACAACGGTTTCAAATTAGCTCAGATACCGTTCCATAAACCCAGTATGTAATAGACAAGACCTACTCCTTGCTCAGTGAATTGGACTCAACACCCCTTATTCACCGCCCAAGAATATATCTGAATAGTAAGAATCTTAAAACCTATGTATTGATATCTCTCTGTTAGTGAGTCAAGTGGGTGTAAAGCGGCATAAGCACAGCAGTGAAAAGCAGCTAAACCCCATTATGAAAATCAATTACTTTTAAAAACCCGTGAAACAAAGACAGTGAAAGAGAGAGAAATTCTTACAAAATTCGTTCAGGGTCTGTGATGCCACCTGGATTGACCATATCTAGACCCACAGCTGATTGAGACATAAGGGTGGACACTCTTGGGGCTGAGATGTTTGGTGAGGTTGGGTGAGGAAACGCAGACCCTTTAAAGCAATACTGTGTGGTACCCATCCCATGGGTCCCAAATCTCCAGGTTCAAGGGCAACTTCCTACATCGAAAACATGCATGAGAAACCCAGAAGATGGTACACCGTGTGATTGGGAAAGGTTTCCAAAACGCACCTCATTTCTCATCTCCTTGTGCTCGGGTTCGCCATTCCAGCCGCTTTACTAGCAATCTCCCTCCTTGGAGAATCAGCACCTTTAACCTCCTGTTCCGTACAGGTTGCAATTTGTCCTGAGAATGAACGGGAAGAGGGGGAACCAATGAGAGACTAGCTCTAGATGTTGGGACAGGCACAGGTCACTCTATTTTCCCATCAGGAAGAAGAATTAACCACAGGCTCAGCCTGCCGCCCGGGACCAGAATAGGGCCTGAAGCAATCCTGCGCTTTTGCGGCCAGCTCCCAAGAAAGCGAGTTGAAAAATGGAGCTCAGGGGCACTGCAATTCACAAACCTGCAGACTTATAAATGATAACTCTCGTCCACAAATATATTGAGGGAAGGCAACGAAGAGGATTTGAAAGCAAGGCAGAATTGCAGGAAACAGATTTCAGGAGGGAGATTCGAATCGCCTTTAAAGAACAGGAAAAGCGGCAAAACCTCGACAATGATGCCCTTGGCAAAAAAGGGCGGATGCGTTTTTTCCGGAATATGTTCAGGAAAAAACGCATCCGCCCTTTTTGGCCAACCAAGCAACCTGGAAAGGCAAATCAGCGCTACAAAGAAGTCTCGCTTCCCATCGGTCAAAAGGGCCATGCTGAATAAAGTGTCAAAACCAGAAATGCAGGACAGGCCATGGCGAAACGGGAGCCTGGCTACGCTGATGGGCAGGATGTAAATTGCCAACAGCCACTCTGGAGAAGTGTGCGGTGTGTCCTGAAACATCTAAAAAACTCAGCTTAGAGAGCATAGGGCACTTCCACTCATGGGCGTATAAATTGGGAAAACTAAAAATCAGCAAGACACCGGCACCCCAACGTTTAGGGCTGCTCTGTTGACAAGAACCTCCACTTCGTTACACCTTAAATATCCCAGGAAAAAGAAAAATGGATAAAGAAGTTGTGGTCCTTATGTACAATGGAATATCACTCAGCCATGAAATCAACGTCAAAAGGCTAGTAGCAGCATGATGAGTGGATTTAGGTACGACGATTCTAAGTGAAATAAGTCACACAGAAAAACACACTTATCATAAGATATCACTTATAGAGGGAATGTAAAAACAGCTACCCTTGAACTGAATTACAAAACAGAACAGAGTCACACGTTTAGAAGACACACTATGGCTGCTTAACGGGATAGGTGAGGTGGGGTGATGCATAAAACAACGGTTTCAAATTAGCTCAGATACCGTTCCATAAACCCAGTATGTAATAGACAAGACCTACTCCTTGCTCAGTGAATTGGACTCAACAACCCTTATTCACCGCCCAAGAATATATCTGAATAGTAAGAATCTTAAAACCTATGTATTGATATCTCTCTGTAAGTGAGTCAAGTGGGTGTAAAGCGGCATAAACACAGCAGTGAAAAGCAGCTAAACCCCATTATAAAAATCAATTACTTTTAAAAACCCGTGAAACAAAGACAGTGAAAGAGAGAGAAATTCTTACAAAATTCGTTCAGGGGCTGTGATGCCACCTGGATTGACCATATCTAGACCCACAGCTGATTGAGACATAAGGGTGGACACTCTTGGGGCTGAGAGGTTTGGTTAGGTTGGGTGAGGAAACGCAGACCCTTTAAAGCAATACTGTGTGGTACCCATCCCATGGGTCCCAAATCTCCAGGTTCAAGGGCATCTTCCTACATCGAAAACATGCATGAGAAACCCAGAAGATGGTACACCGTGTGATTGGGAAAGGTTTCCAAAACGCACCTCATTTCTCCTCTCCTTGTGCTCGGGTTCGCCATTCCAGCCGCTTTACTAGCAATCTCCCTCCTTGGAGAATCAGCACCTTTAACCTCCTGTTCCGTACAGGTTGCAATTTGTCATGAGAATGAACGGGAAGAGGGGGAACCAATGAGAGACTAGCTCTAGATGTTGGGACAGGCACAGGTCACTCTATTTTCCCATCAGGAAGAAGAATTAACCACAGGCTCAGCCTGCCGCCCGGGAACAGAATAGGGCCTGAAGCAATCCTGCGCTTTTGCGGCCAGCTCCCAAGAAAGCGAGTTGAAAAATGGAGCTCAGGGGCACTGCAATTCACAAACCTGCAGACTTATAAATGATAACTCTCGTCCACAAATATATTGAGGGAAGGCAACGAAGAGGATTTGAAAGCAAGGCAGAATTGCAGGAAACACATTTCAGGAGGGAGATTCAAATCGCCTTTAAAGAACAGGAAAAGCGGCAAAACCTCGACAATGATGCCCTTGGCCAAAAAGGGCGGATGCGTTTTTTCCTGAATATGTTCAGGAAAAAACGCATCCGCCCTTTTTGGCCAACCAAGCAACCTGGAAAGGCAAATCAGCGCTACAAAGAAGTCTCGTTTCCCATCGGTCAAAAGGGCCATGCTGAATAAAGTGTCAAAACCAGAAATGCAGGACAGGCCATGGCGAAACGGGAGCCTAGCTACGCTGATGGGCAGGATGTAAATTGCCAACAGCCACTCTGGAGAAGTGTACGGTGTGTCCTGAAACATCTAAAAAACTCAGCTTAGAGAGCATAGGGCACTTCCACTCATGGGCGTATAAATTGGGAAAACTAAAATTCAGCAAGACACCGGCACCCCAAAGTTTAGGGCTGCTCTGTTGACAAGAACCTCCACTTCGTTACACCTTAAATATCCCAGGAAAAAGAAAAATGGATAAAGAAGTTGTGGTCCTTATGTACAATGGAATATCACTCAGCCATGAAATCAACGTCATAAGGCTAGTAGCAGCATGATGAGTGGATTTAGGCACGACGATTCTAAGTGAAATAAGTCACACAGAAAAACACACTTATCATAAGATATCACTTATAGAGGGAATGTAAAAACAGCTACCCTTGAACTGAATTACAAAACAGAACAGAGTCACACGTTTAGAAAACACACTATGGCTGCTTAACGGGATAGGTGAGGTGGGGTGATGCATAAAACAACGGTTTCAAATTAGCTCAGATACCGTTCCATAAACCCAGTATGTAATAGACAAGACCTACTCCTTGCTCAGTGAATTGGACTCAACACCCCTTATTCACCGCCCAAGAATATATCTGAGTAGTAAGAATCTTAAAACCTATGTATTGATATCTCTCTGTAAGTGAGTCAAGTGGGTGTAAAGCGGAATAAACACAGCAGTGAAAAGCAGCTAAACCCCATTATAAAAATCAATTACTTTTAAAAACCCGTGAAACAAAGACAGTGAAAGAGAGAGAAATTCTTACAAAATTCGTTCAGGGGCTGTGATGCCACCTGGATTGACCATATCTAGACCCACAGCTGATTGAGACATAAGGGTGGACACTCTTGGGGCTGAGAGGTTTGGTGAGGTTGGGTGAGGAAACGCAGACCCTTTAAAGCAATACTGCGTGGTACCCATCCCATGGGTCCCAAATCTCCAGGTTCAAGGGCATCTTCCTACATCGAAAACATGCATGAGAAACCCAGAAGATGGTACACCGTGTGATCGGGAAAGGTTTCCAAAACGCACCTCATTTCTCATCTCCTTGTGCTCGGGTTCGCCATTCCAGCCGCTTTACTAGCAATCTCCCTCCTTGGAGAATCAGCACCTTTAACCTCCTGTTCCGTACAGGTTGCAATTTGTCCTGAGGATGAACGGGAAGAGGGGGAACCAATGAGAGACTAGCTCTAGGTGTTGGGACAGGCACAGGTCACTCTATTTTCCCATCAGGAAGAAGAATTAACCACAGGCTCAGCCTGCCGCCCGGGACCAGAATAGGGCCTGAAGCAATCCTGCGCTTTTGCGGCCAGCTCCCAAGAAAGCGAGTTGAAAAATGGAGCTCAGGGGCACTGCAATTCACAAACCTGCAGACTTATAAATGATAACTCTCGTCCACAAATATATTGAGGGAAGGCAACGAAGAGGATTTGAAAGCAAGGCAGAATTGCAGGAAACAGATTTCAGGAGGGAGATTCGAATCGCCTTTAAAGAACAGGAAAAGCGGCAAAACCTCGACAATGATGCCCTTGGCCAAAAAGGGCGGATGCGTTTTTTCCTGAATATGTTCAGGAAAAAACGCATCCGCCCTTTTTGGCCAACCAAGCAACCTGGAAAGGCAAATCAGCGCTACAAAGAAGTCTCGCTTCCCATCGGTCAAAAGGGCCATGCTGAATAAAGTGTCAAAACCAGAAATGCAGGACAGGCCATGGCGAAACGGGAGCCTGGCTACGCTGATGGGCAGGATGTAAATTGCCAACAGCCACTCTGGAGAAGTGTACGGTGTGTCCTGAAACATCTAAAAAACACAGCTTAGAGAGCATAGGGCACTTCCACTCATGGGCGTATAAATTGGGAAAAGTAAAAATCAGCAAGACACCGGCACCCCAACGTTTAGGGCTGCTCTGTTGACAAGAACCTCCACTTCGTTACACCTTAAATATCCCAGGAAAGAGAAAAATGGATAAAGAAGTTGTGGTCCTTATGTACAATGGAATATCACTCAGCCATGAAATCAACGTCATAAGGCTAGTAGCAGCATGATGAGTGGATTTAGGTACGACGATTCTAAGTGAAATAAGTCACACAGAAAAACACACTTATCATAAGATATCACTTATAGAGGGAATGTAAAAACAGCTACCCTTGAACTGAATTACAAACCAGAACAGAGTCACACGTTTAGAAGACACACTATGGCTGCTTAACGGGATAGGTGAGGTGGGGTGATGCATAAAACAACGGTTTCAAATTAGCTCAGATACCGTTCCATAAACCCAGTATGTAATAGACAAGACCTACTCCTTGCTCAGTGAATTGGACTCAACACCCCTTATTCACCGCCCAAGAATATATCTGAATAGTAAGAATCTTAAAACCTATGTATTGATATCTCTCTGTAAGTGAGTCAAGTGGGTGTAAAGCGGCATAAGCACAGCAGTGAAAAGCAGCTAAACCCCATTATAAAAATCAATTACTTTTAAAAACCCGTGAAACAAAGACAGTGAAAGAGAGAGAAATTCTTACAAAATTCGTTCAGGGTCTGTGATGCCACCTTTATTGACCATATCTAGACCCACAGCTGATTGAGACATAAGGGTGGACACTCTTGGGGCTGAGAGGTTTGGTGAGGTTGGGTGAGGAAACGCAGAACCTTTAAAGCAATACTGTGTGGTACCCATCCCATGGGTCCCAAATCTCCAGGTTCAAGGGCATCTTCCTACATCGAAAACATGCATGAGAAACCCAGAAGATGGTACACCGTGTGATTGGGAAAGGTTTCCAAAACGCACCTCATTTCTCATCTCCTTGTGCTCGGGTTCGCCATTCCAGCCGCTTTACTAGCAATCTCCCTCCTTGGAGAATCAGCACCGTTAACCTCCTGTTCCGTACAGGTTGCAATTTGTCCTGAGGATGAACGGGAAGAGGGGGAACCAATGAGAGACTAGCTCTAGGTGTTGGGACAGGCACAGGTCACTCTATTTTCCCATCAGGTAGAAGAATTAACCACAGGCTCAGCCTGCTGCCCGGGACCAGAATAGGGCCTGAAGCAATCCTGCGCTTTTGCGGCCAGCTCCCAAGAAAGCGAGTTGAAAAATGGAGCTCAGGGGCACTGCAATTCACAAACCTGCAGACTTATAAATGATAACTCTCGTCCACAAATATATTGAGGGAAGGCAACGAAGAGGATTTGAAAGCAAGGCAGAATTGCAGGAAACAGATTTCAGGAGGGAGATTCGAATCGCCTTTAAAGAACAGGAAAAGCGGCAAAACCTCGACAATGATGCCCTTGGCCAAAAAGGGCGGATGCGTTTTTTCCTGAATATGTTCAGGAAAAAACGCATCCGCCCTTTTTGGCCAACCAAGCAACCTGGAAAGGCAAATCAGCGCTACAAAGAAGTCTCGCTTCCCATCGGTCAAAACGGCCATGCTGAATAAAGTGTCAAAACCAGAAATGCAGGACAGGCCATGGAGAAACGGGAGCCTGGCTACGCTGATGGGCGGGATGTAAATTGCCAACAGCCACTCTGGAGAAGTGTACGGTGTGTCCTGAAACATCTAAAAAACTCAGCTTAGAGAGCATAGGGCACTTCCACTCATGGGCGTATAAATTGGGAAAACTAAAAATCAGCAAGACACAGGCACCCCAAAGTTTAGGGCTGCTCTGTTGACAAGAACCTCCACTTCGTTACACCTTAAATATCCCAGGAAAGAGAAAAATGGATAAAGAAGTTGTGGTCCTTATGTACAATGGAATATCACTCAGCCATGAAATCAACGTCATAAGGCTAGTAGCAGCATGATGAGTGGATTTAGGTACGACGATTCTAAGTGAAATAAGTCACACAGAAAAACACACTTATCATAAGATATCACTTATAGAGGGAATGTAAAAACAGCTACCCTTGAACTGAATTACAAAACAGAACAGAGTCACACGTTTAGAAAACACACTATGGCTGCTTAACGGGATAGGTGAGGTGGGGTGATGCATAAAACAACGGTTTCAAATTAGCTCAGATACCGTTCCATAAACTCAATATGTAATAGACAAGACCTACTCCTTGCTCAAAGAATTGGACTCAACACCCCTTATTCACCGCCCAAGAATATATCTGAATAGTAAGAATCTTAAAACCTATGTATTGATATCTCTCTGTAAGTGAGTCAAGTGGGTGTAAAGCGGCATAAACACAGCAGTGAAAAGCAGCTAAACCCCATTATAAAAATCAATTACTTTTAAAAACCCGTGAAACAAAGACAGTGAAAGAGAGAGAAATTCTTACAAAATTCGTTCAGGGGCTGTGATGCCACCTGGATTGACCATATCTAGACCCACAGCTGATTGAGACATAAGGGTGGACACTCTTGGGGCTGAGAGGTTTGGTGAGGTTGGGTGAGGAAACGCAGACCCTTTAAAGCAATACTGCGTGGTACCCATCCCATGGGTCCCAAATCTCCAGGTTCAAGGGCATTTTCCTACATCGAAAACATGCATGAGAAACCCAGAAGATGGTACACCGTGTGATTGGGAAAGGTTTCCAAAACGCACCTCATTTCTCATCTCCTTGTGCTCGGGTTCGCCATTCCAGCCGCTTTACTAGCAATCTCCCTCCTTGGAGAATCAGCACCGTTAACCTCCTGTTCCGTACAGGTTGCAATTTGTCCTGAGGATGAACGGGAAGAGGGGGAACCAATGAGAGACTAGCTCTAGGTGTTGGGACAGGCACAGGTCACTCTATTTTCCCATCAGGTAGAAGAATTAACCACAGGCTCAGCCTGCTGCCCGGGACCAGAATAGGGCCTGAAGCAATCCTGCGCTTTTGCGGCCAGCTCCCAAGAAAGCGAGTTGAAAAATGGAGCTCAGGGGCACTGCAATTCACAAACCTGCAGACTTATAAATGATAACTCTCGTCCACAAATATATTGAGGGAAGGCAACGAAGAGGATTTGAAAGCAAGGCAGAATTGCCAGAAACAGATTTCAGGAGGGAGATTCGAATCGCCTTTAAAGAACAGGAAAAGCGGCAAAACCTCGACAATGATGCCCTTGGCCAAAAAGGGCGGATGCGTTTTTTCCTGAATATGTTCAGGAAAAAACGCATCCGCCCTTTTTGGCCAACCAAGCAACCTGGAAAGGCAAATCAGCGCTACAAAGAAGTCTCGCTTCCCATCGGTCAAAACGGCCATGCTGAATAAAGTGTCAAAACCAGAAATGCAGGACAGGCCATGGAGAAACGGGAGCCTGGCTACGCTGATGGGCGGGATGTAAATTGCCAACAGCCACTCTGGAGAAGTGTACGGTGTGTCCTGAAACATCTAAAAAACTCAGCTTAGAGAGCATAGGGCACTTCCACTCATGGGCGTATAAATTGGGAAAACTAAAAATCAGCAAGACACAGGCACCCCAAAGTTTAGGGCTGCTCTGTTGACAAGAACCTCCACTTCGTTACACCTTAAATATCCCAGGAAAGAGAAAAATGGATAAAGAAGTTGTGGTCCTTATGTACAATGGAATATCACTCAGCCATGAAATCAACGTCATAAGGCTAGTAGCAGCATGATGAGTGGATTTAGGTACGACGATTCTAAGTGAAATAAGTCACACAGAAAAACACACTTATCATAAGATATCACTTATAGAGGGAATGTAAAAACAGCTACCCTTGAACTGAATTACAAAACAGAACAGAGTCACACGTTTAGAAAACACACTATGGCTGCTTAACGGGATAGGTGAGGTGGGGTGATGCATAAAACAACGGTTTCAAATTAGCTCAGATACCGTTCCATAAACTCAATATGTAATAGACAAGACCTACTCCTTGCTCAAAGAATTGGACTCAACACCCCTTATTCACCGCCCAAGAATATATCTGAATAGTAAGAATCTTAAAACCTATGTATTGATATCTCTCTGTAAGTGAGTCAAGTGGGTGTAAAGCGGCATAAACACAGCAGTGAAAAGCAGCTAAACCCCATTATAAAAATCAATTACTTTTAAAAACCCGTGAAACAAAGACAGTGAAAGAGAGAGAAATTCTTACAAAATTCGTTCAGGGGCTGTGATGCCACCTGGATTGACCATATCTAGACCCACAGCTGATTGAGACATAAGGGTGGACACTCTTGGGGCTGAGAGGTTTGGTGAGGTTGGGTGAGGAAACGCAGACCCTTTAAAGCAATACTGCGTGGTACCCATCCCATGGGTCCCAAATCTCCAGGTTCAAGGGCATTTTCCTACATCGAAAACATGCATGAGAAACCCAGAAGATGGTACACCGTGTGATCGGGAAAGGTTTCCAAAACGCACCTCATTTCTCATCTCCTTGTGCTCGGGTTCGCCATTCCAGCCGCTTTACTAGCAATCTCCCTCCTTGGAGAATCAGCACCTTTAACCTCCTGTTCCGTACAGGTTGCAATTTGTCCTGAGGATGAACGGGAAGAGGGGGAACCAATGAGAGACTAGCTCTAGGTGTTGGGACAGGCACAGGTCACTCTATTTTCCCATCAGGAAGAAGAATTAACCACAGGCTCAGCCTGCCGCCCGGGACCAGAATAGGGCCTGAAGCAATCCTGCGCTTTTGCGGCCAGCTCCCAAGAAAGCGAGTTGAAAAATGGAGCTCAGGGGCACTGCAATTCACAAACCTGCAGACTTATAAATGATAACTCTCGTCCACAAATACATTGAGGGAAGGCAACGAAGAGGATTTGAAAGCAAGGCAGAATTGCAGGAAACAGATTTCAGGAGGGAGATTCGAATCGCCTTTAAAGAACAGGAAAAGCGGCAAAACCTCGACAATGATGCCCTTGGCCAAAAAGGGCGGATGCGTTTTTTCCTGAATATGTTCAGGAAAAAACGCATCCGCCCTTTTTGGCCAACCAAGCAACCTGGAAAGGCAAATCAGCGCTACAAAGAAGTCTCGCTTCCCATCGGTCAAAAGGGCCATGCTGAATAAAGTGTCAAAACCAGAAATGCAGGACAGGCCATGGAGAAACGGGAGCCTGGCTACGCTGATGGGCGGGATGTAAATTGCCAACAGCCACTCTGGAGAAGTGTACGGTGTGTCCTGAAACATCTAAAAAACTCAGCTTAGAGAGCATAGGGCACTTCCACTCATGGGCGTATAAATTGGGAAAACTAAAAATCAGCAAGACACAGGCACCCCAAAGTTTAGGGCTGCTCTGTTGACAAGAACCTCCACTTCGTTACACCTTAAATAACCCAGGAAAGAGAAAAATGGATAAAGAAGTTGTGGTCCTTATGTACAATGGAATATCACTCAGCCATGAAATCAACGTCATAAGGCTAGTAGCAGCATGATGAGTGGATTTAGGTACGACGATTCTAAGTGAAATAAGTCACACAGAAAAACACACTTATCATAAGATATCACTTATAGAGGGAATGTAAAAACAGCTACCCTTGAACTGAATTACAAAACAGAACAGAGTCACACGTTTAGAAGACACACTACGGCTGCTTAACGGGATAGGTGAGGTGGGGTGATGCATAAAACAACGGTTTCAAATTAGCTCAGATACCGTTCCATAAACCCAGTATGTAATAGACAAGACCTACTCCTTGCTCAGTGAGTTGGACTCAAGACCCCTTATTCACCGCCCAAGAATATATCTGAATAGTAAGAATCTTAAAACCTATGTATTGATATCTCTCTGTAAGTGAGTCAAGTGGGTGTAAAGCGGCATAAACACAGCAGTGAAAAGCAGCTAAACCCCATTATAAAAATCAATTACTTTTAAAAACCCGTGAAACAAAGACAGTGAAAGAGAGAGAAATTCTTACAAAATTCGTTCAGGGGCTGTGATGCCACCTGGATTGACCATATCTAGACCCACAGCTGATTGAGACATAAGGGTGGACACTCTTGGGGCTGAGAGGTTTGGTGAGGTTGGGTGAGGAAACGCAGACCCTTTAAAGCAATACTGTGTGGTACCCATCCCATGGGTCCCAAATCTCCAGGTTCAAGGGCATCTTCCTACATCGAAAACATGCATGAGAAACCCAGAAGATGGTACACCGTGTGATTGGGAAAGGTTTCCAAAACGCACCTCATTTCTCCTCTCCTTGTGCTCGGGTTCGCCATTCCAGCCACTTTACTAGCAATCTCCCTCCTTGGAGAATCAGCACCTTTAACCTCCTGTTCCGTACAGGTTGCAATTTGTCCCGAGAATGAACGGGAAGAGGGGGAACCAATGAGAGACTAGCTCTAGATGTTGGGACAGGCACAGGTCACTCTATTTTCCCATCAGGAAGAAGAATTAACCACAGGCTCAGCCTGCCGCCCGGGACCAGAATAGGGCCTGAAGCAATCCTGCGCTTTTGCAGCCAGCTCCCAAGAAAGCGAGTTGAAAAATGGAGCTCAGGGGCACTGCAATTCACAAACCTGCAGACTTATAAATGATAACTCTCGTCCACAAATATATTGAGGGAAGGCAACGAAGAGGATTTGAAAGCAAGGCAGAATTGCAGGAAATATATTTCAGGAGGGAGATTCGAATCGCCTTTAAAGAACAGGAAAAGCGGCAAAACCTCGACAATGATGCCCTTGGCAAAAAAGGGCGGATGCGTTTTTTCCTGAATATGTTCAGGAAAAAACGCATCCGCCCTTTTTGGCCAACCAAGCAACCTGGAAAGGCAAATCAGCGCTACAAAGAAGTCTCGCTTCCCATCGGTCAAAAGGGCCATGCTGAATAATGTGTCAAAACCAGAAATGCAGGACAGCCCATGGAGAAACGGGAGCCTGGCTACGCTGATGGGCAGGATGTAAATTGCCAACAGCCACTCTGGAGAAGTGTACGGTGTGTCCTGAAACATCTAAAAAACTCAGCTTAGAGAGCATAGGGCACTTCCACTCATGGGCGTATAAATTGGGAAAACTAAAAATCAGCAAGACACCGGCACCCCAACGTTTAGGGCTGCTCTGTTGACAAGAACCTCCACTTCGTTACACCTTAAATATCCCAGGAAAGAGAAAAATGGATAAAGAAGTTGTGGTCCTTATGTACAATGGAATATCACTCAGCCATGAAATCAATGTTATAAGGCTAGTAGCAGCATGATGAGTGGATTTAGGTACGACGATTCTATGTGAAATAAGTCACACAGAAAAACACACTTATCATAAGATATCACTTATAGAGGGAATGTAAAAACAGCTACCCTTGAACTGAATTACAAAACAGAACAGAGTCACACGTTAAGAAAACACACTATGGCTGCTTAACGGGGTAGGTGAGGTGGGGTGATGCATAAAACAACGGTTTCAAATTAGCTCAGATACCGTTCCATAAACCCAATATGTAATAGACAAGACCAACTCCTTGCTCAAAGAATTGGACTCAACACCCCTTATTCACCGCCCAAGAGTATATCTGAATAGTAAGAATCTTAAAACCTATGTATTGATATCTCTCTGTAAGTGAGTCAAGTGGGTGTAAAGCGGCATAAACACAGCAGTGAAAAGCAGCTAAACCCCATTATAAAAATCAATTACTTTTAAAAACCCGTGAAACAAAGACAGTGAAAGAGAGAGAAATTCTTACAAAATTCGTTCAGGGGCTGTGATGCCACCTGGATTGACCATATCTAGACCCACAGCTGATTGAGACATAAGGGTGGACACTCTTGGGGCTGAGAGGTTTGGTGAGGTTGGGTGAGGAAACGCAGACCCTTTAAAGCAATACTGCGTGGTACCCATCCCATAGGTCCCAAATCTCCAGGTTCAAGGGCATCTTCCTACATCGAAAACATGCATGAGAAACCCAGAAGATGGTACACCGTGTGATCGGGAAAGGTTTCCAAAACGCACCTCATTTCTCATCTCCTTGTGCTCGGGTTCGCCATTCCAGCCGCTTTACTAGCAATCTCCCTCCTTGGAGAATCAGCACCTTTAACCTCCTGTTCCGTACAGGTTGCAATTTGTCCTGAGGATGAACGGGAAGAGGGGGAACCAATGAGAGACTAGCTCTAGGTGTTGGGACAGGCACAGGTCACTCTATTTTCCCATCAGGAAGAAGAATTAACCACAGGCTCAGCCTGCCGGCCGGAACCAAAATATGGCCTGAAGCAATCCTGAGCTTTTGAGGCCAGCTCCCAAGAAAGCGAGTTGAAAAATGGAGCTCAGGGGCACTGCAATTCACAAACCTGCAGACTTATAAATGATAACTCTCGTCCACAAATATATTGAGGGAAGGCAACGAAGAGGATTTGAAAGCAAGGCAGAATTGCAGGAAAAACATTTCAGGAGGGAGATTCGAATCGCCTTTAAAGCACAGGAAAAGGGGCAAAACCTCGAAAATGACGCCCTTGGCCAAAAAGGGCGTATGCGTTTTTTCCTGAATATATTCAGGAAAAAACGCATACGCCCTTTTTGGCCAACCAAGCAACCTGGAAAGGCAAATCAGCGCTACAAAGAAGTCTCGCTTCCCATCGGTCAAAAGGGCCATGCTGAATAAAGTGTCAAAACCAGAAATGCAGGACAGGCCATGGAGAAACGGGAGCCTGGCTACGCTGATGGGCGAGATTTAAATTGCCAACAGCCACTCTGGAGAAGTGTACGGTGTGTCCTGAAACATCTAAAAAACTCAGCTTAGAGAGCATAGGGCACTTCCACTCATGGGCGTATAAATTGGCAAAACTAAAAATCAGCAAGACACAGGCTCCCCAAAGTTTAGGGCTGCTCTGTTGACAAGAACCTCCACTTCGTTACACCTTAAATATCACAGGAAAGACAAAAATGGATAAAGAAGTTGTGGTCCTTATGTACAATAGAATATCACTCAGCCATGAAATCAACGTCATAATGCTAGTAGCAGCAAGATGAGTGGATTTAGGTAGGACGATTCTAAATGAAATAAGTCACACAGAAAATGACACTTATCATAAGATATCACTTATAGAGGGAATGTAAAAACCGCTACCCTTGAACTGAATTACAAAACAGAGCAGAGTCACACGTTTAGAAAGCACACTATGGCTGCTTAAGGGGAAAGGTGAGGTGGTGTGATGCATAAAACAAGCTTTTCAAATTAGCTCAGATACCGTTCCATAAACCCAATAGGTAATACACAAGACCTACTCCTTGCTCAGTGAATTGGACTCAACACCCCCTATTCACCGCCCAAGAATATATATGACTAGTAAGAATCTTAAAACCTATGTATTGATATCTCTCTGTAAGTGAGTCAAGTGGGTGTAAAGCGGCATAAACACAGCAGTGAAAAGCAGCTAAACCCCATTATAAAAGTCAATTACTTTTAAAAACCCGTGAAACAAAGACAGTGAAAGAGAGAGAAATTCTTACAAAATTCGTTCAGGGGCTGTGATGCCACCTGGATTGACCATATCTAGACCCACAGCTGACTGAGACATAAGGGTGGACACTCTTGGGGCTGAGAGGTTTGGTGAGGTTGGGTGAGGAAACGCAGACCCTTTAAAGCAATACTGCGTGGTACCCATCCCATGGGTCCCAAATCTCCAGGTTCAAGGGCATCTTCCTACATCGAAAACATGCATGAGAAACCCAGAAGATGGTACACCGTGTGATCGGGAAAGGTTTCCAAAACGCACCTCATTTCTCATCTCCTTGTTCTCGGGTTCGCCATTCCATCCGCTTTACTAGCAATCTCCCTCCTTGGAGAATCAGCACCTTTAACCTCCTGTTCCGTACAGGTTGCAATTTGTCCTGAGGATGAACGGGAAGAGGGGGAACCAAAGAGAGACTAGGTCTAGGTGTAGGGACAGGCACAGGTCACTCTGTTTTCTCATCAGGAAGAAGAATTAACCACAGGCTCAGCCTGCCGGCCGGAACCAAAATACGGCCTGAAGCAATCCTGAGCTTTTGAGGCCAGCTCCCAAGAAAGCGAGTTGAAAAATGGAGCTCAGGGGCACTGCAATTCACAAACCTGCAGACTTATAAATGATAACTCTCGTCCACAAATATATTGAGGGAAGGCAACGAAGAGGATTTGAAAGCAAGGCAGAATTGCAGGAAAAACATTTCAGGAGGGAGATTCGAATCGCCTTTAAAGCACAGGAAAAGCGGCAAAAGCTCGACAATGATGCCCTTGGCCAAAAAGGGCGGATGCGTTTTTTCCTGAATATATTCAGGAAAAAACGCATACGCCCTTTTTGGCCAACCAAGCAACCTGGAAAGGCAAATCAGCGCTACAAAGAAGTCTCGCTTCCCATCGGTCAAAAGGGCCCTGCTGAATAAAGTGTCAAAACCAGAAATGCAGGACAGGCCATGGAGAAATGGGAGCCTTGCTACGCTGATGGGCGGGACGTAAATTGCCAACAGCCACTCTGGAGAAGTGTACGGTATGTCCTGAAACATCTAAAAAACTCAGCTTAGAGAGCATAGGGCACTTCCACTCATTGGCGTATAAATTGGGAAAACTAAAAATCAGCAAGACACAGGCACCCCAAAGTTTAGGGCTGCTCTGTTGAAAAGAACCTCCACTTCGTTACACCTTAAATATCCCAGGAAAGAGAAAAATGGATAAAGAAGTTGTGGTCCTTATGTACAATGGAATATCACTCAGCCATGAAATCAACGTCATAAGGCTAGTAGCAGCATGATGAGTGGATTCAGGTACGACGATTCTAAGTGAAATAAGTCACACAGAAAAAGACACTTATCATAAGATATCACTTATAGAGGGAATGTAAAAACCGCTACCCTTGAACTGAATTACAAAACAGAACAGAGACACACGGTTAGAAAACACACTATGGCTGCTTAACGGTAAAGGTGAGGTGGGGTGATGCATAAAACAAGGGTTTCAAATTAGCTCAGATACCGTTCCATAAACCCAATAGGTAATAGACAAGACCTACTCCTTGCTCAGTGAATTGGACTCAACACCCCCTATTCACCGCCCAAGAATATATATGACTAGTAAGAATCTTAAAACCTATGTATTGATATCTCTCTGTAAGTGAGTCAAGTGGGTGTAAAGCGGCAGAAACACAGCAGTGAAAAGCAGCTAAACCCCATTATAAAAATCAATTACTTTTAAAAACCCGTGAAACAAAGATAGTGAAAGAGAGAGAAATTCTTACAAAATTCGTTCAGGGGCTGTGATGCCACCCGGATTGACCATATCTAGACCCACAGCTGACTGAGACATACGGGTGGACACTCATGGGGCTGAGAGGTTTGGTGAGGTTGGGTGAGGAAACGCAGACCCTTTAAAGTAATACTGCGTGGTACCCATCCCATGGGTCCCAAATCTCCAGGTTCAAGGGCATCTTCCTACATCGAAAACATGCATGAGAAACCCAGAAGATGGTACACCGTGTGATCGGGAAAGGTTTCCAAAACGCACCTCATTTCTCATCTCCTTGTTCTCGGGTTCGCCATTCCAGCCGCTTCACTAGCAACCTGCCTCCTTGGAGAATCAGCACCTTTAACCTCCTGTTCCGTACAGGTTGCAATTTGTCCTGAGGATGAACGGGAAGAGGGGGAACCAAAGAGAAACTAGCTCTTGGTGTAGGGACAGGAAAAGGTCACTCTATTTTCTCATCAGGAAGAAGAATTAACCACAGGCTCAGCCTGCCGGCCGGAACCAATATAGGGCCTGAAGCAATCCTGCGCTTTTGAGGCCAGCTCCCAAGAAAGCGAGTTGAAAAATGGAGCTCAGGGGCACTGCAATTCACAAACCTGCAGACTTATAAATGATAACTCTCGTCCACAAATATATTGAGGGAAGGTAACGAAGAGGAGTTGAAAGCAAGGCAGAATTGCAGGAAAAACATTTCAGGAGGGAGATTCGAATCGCCTTTAAAGCACAGGAAAAGGGGCAAAACCTCGACAATGACGCCCTTGGCCAAAAAGGGCGTATGCGTTTTTTCCTGAATATATTCAGGAAAAAACGCATACGCCCTTTTTGGCCAACCAAGCAACCTGGAAAGGCAAATCAGCGCTACAAAGAAGTCTCGCTTCCCATCAGTCAAACGGGCCCTGCTGAATAAAGTGTCAAAACCATAAATGCAGGACAGGCCATGGAGAAATGGGAGGCTTGCTACGCTGATGGGCGGGACGTAAATTGCCAACAGCCACTCTGGAGAAGTGTACGGTATGTCCTGAAACATCTAAAAAACTCAGCTTAGAGAGCATAGGGCACTTCCACTCATGGGCGTATAAATTGGGAAAACTAAAAATCAGCAAGACACAGGCACCCCAAAGTTTAGGGCTGCTCTGTTGAAAAGAACCTCCACTTCGTTACACCTTAAATATCCCAGGAAAGACAAAAATGGATAAAGAAGTTGTGGTCCTTATGTACAATGGAATATCACTCAGCCATGAAATCAACGTCATAATGCTAGTAGCAGCAAGATGAGTGGATTTAGGTAGGACGATTCTAAATGAAATAAGTCACACAGAAAATGACACTTATCATAAGATATCACTTATAGAGGGAATGTAAAAACCGCTACCCTTGAACTGAATTACAAAACAGAGCAGAGTCACACGTTTAGAAAGCACACTATGGCTGCTTAAGGGGAAAGGTGAGGTGGTGTGATGCATAAAACAAGCTTTTCAAATTAGCTCAGATACTGTTCCATAAACCCAATAGGTAATAGAGAAGACCTACTCCTTGCACAGTGAATTGGACTCAACACCCCCTATTCACCGCCCAAGAATCTATCTGACTAGTAAGAATCTTAAAACCTATGTATTGATATCTCTCTGTAAGTGAGTCAAGTGGGTGTAAAGCGGCATAAACACAGCAGTGAAAAGCAGCTAAACCCCATTATAAAAGTCAATTACTTTTAAAAACCCGTGAAACAAAGACAGTGAAAGAGAGAGAAATTCTTACACAATTCGTTCAGGGGCTGTGATGACACCTGGATTGACCATATCTAGACCCACAGCTGACTGAGACATAAGGGTGGACACTCATGGGGCTGAGAGGTTTGGTGAGGTTGGGTGAGGAAACGCAGACCCTTTAAAGTAATACTGCGTGGTACCCATCCCATGGGTCCCAAATCTCCAGGTTCAAGGGCATCTTCCTACATCGAAAACATGCATGAGAAACCCAGAAGATGGTACACCGTGTGATCGGGAAAGGTTTCCAAAACGCACCTCATTTCTCATCTCCTTGTTCTCGGGTTCGCCATTCCATCCGCTTTACTAGCAATCTCCCTCCTTGGAGAATCAGCACCTTTAACCTCCTGTTCCGTACAGGTTGCAATTTGTCCTGAGGATGAACGGGAAGAGGGGGAACCAATGAGAAACTAGCTCTAGGTGTAGGGACAGGAAAAGGTCACTCTATTTTCTCATCAGGAAGAAGAATTAACCACAGGCTCAGCCTGCCGGCCGGAACCAAAATAGGGCCTGAAGCAATCCTGCGCTTTTGAGGCCAGCTCCCAAGAAAGCGAGTTGAAAAATGGAGCTCAGGGGCACTGCAATTCACAAACCTGCAGACTTATAAATGATAACTCTCGTCCACAAATATATTGAGGGAAGGTAACGAAGAGGAGTTGAAAGCAAGGCAGAATTGCAGGAAACAGATTTCAGGAGGGAGATTCGAATCGCCTTTAAAGCACAGGAAAAGCGGCAAAACCTCGACAATGATGCCCTTGGCCAAAAAGGGCGTATGCGTTTTTTCCTGAATATATTCAGGAAAAAACGCATACGCCCTTTTTGGCCAACCAAGCAACCTGGAAAGGCAAATCAGCGCTACAAAGAAGTCTCGCTTCCCATCAGTCAAAAGGGCCCTGCTGAATAAAGTGTCAAAACCATAAATGCAGGACAGGCCATGGAGAAATGGGAGGCTTGCTACGCTGATGGGCGGGACGTAAATTGCCAACAGCCACTCTGGAGAAGTGTACGGTATGTCCTGAAACATCTAAAAAACTCAGCTTAGAGAGCATAGGGCACTTCCACTCATGGGCGTATAAATTGGGAAAACTAAAAATCAGCAAGACACAGGCACCCCAAAGTTTAGGGCTGCTCTGTTGAAAAGAACCTCCACTTCGTTACACCTTAAATATCCCAGGAAAGACAAAAATGGATAAAGAAGTTGTGGTCCTTATGTACAATGGAATATCACTCAGCCATGAAATCAACGTCATAATGCTAGTAGCAGCAAGATGAGTGGATTTAGGTAGGACGATTCTAAATGAAATAAGTCACACAGAAAATGACACTTATCATAAGATATCACTTATAGAGGGAATGTAAAAACCGCTACCCTTGAACTGAATTACAAAACAGAGCAGAGTCACACGTTTAGAAAGCACACTATGGCTGCTTAAGGGGAAAGGTGAGGTGGTGTGATGCATAAAACAAGCTTTTCAAATTAGCTCAGATACTGTTCCATAAACCCAATAGGTAATAGACAAGACCTACTCCTTGCACAGTGAATTGGACTCAACACCCCCTATTCACCGCCCAAGAATCTATCTGACTAGTAAGAATCTTAAAACCTATGTATTGATATCTCTCTGTAAGTGAGTCAAGTGGGTGTAAAGCGGCATAAACACAGCAGTGAAAAGCAGCTAAACCCCATTATAAAAGTCAATTACTTTTAAAAACCCGTGAAACAAAGACAGTGAAAGAGAGAGAAATTCTTACACAATTCGTTCAGGGGCTGTGATGACACCTGGATTGACCATATCTAGACCCACAGCTGACTGAGACATAAGGGTGGACACTCATGGGGCTGAGAGGTTTGGTGAGGTTGGGTGAGGAAACGCAGACCCTTTAAAGTAATACTGCGTGTTACCCACCCCATGGGTCCCAAATCTCCAGGTTCAAGGGCATCTTCCTACATCGAAAACATGCATGAGAAACCCAGAAGATGGTACACCGTGTGATCGGGAAAGGTTTCCAAAACGCACCTCATTTCTCATCTCCTTGTTCTCGGGTTCGCCATTCCATCCGCTTTACTAGCAATCTCCCTCCTTGGAGAATCAGCACCTTTAACCTCCTGTTCCGTACAGGTTGCAATTTGTCCTGAGGATGAACGGGAAGAGGGGGAACCAATGAGAAACTAGCTCTAGGTGTAGGGACAGGAAAAAGTCACTCTATTTTCTCATCAGGAAGAAGAATTAACCACAGGCTCAGCCTGCCGGCCGGAACCAAAATAGGGCCTGAAGCAATCCTGCGCTTTTGAGGCCAGCTCCCAAGAAAGCGAGTTGAAAAATGGAGCTCAGGGGCACTGCAATTCACAAACCTGCAGACTTATAAATGATAACTCTCGTCCACAAATATATTGAGGGAAGGTAACGAAGAGGAGTTGAAAGCAAGGCAGAATTGCAGGAAACAGATTTCAGGAGGGAGATTCGAATCGCCTTTAAAGCACAGGAAAAGCGGCAAAACCTCGACAATGATGCCCTTGGCCAAAAAGGGCGGATGCGTTTTTTCCTGAATATATTCAGGAAAAAACGCATACGCCCTTTTTGGCCAACCAAGGAACCTGGAAAGGCAAATCAGCGCTACAAAGAAGTCTCGCTTCCCATCAGTCAAAAGGGCCCTGCTGAATAAAGTGTCAAAACCAGAAATGCAGGACAGGCCATGGAGAAATGGGAGCCTTGCTACGCTGATGGGCGGGACGTAAATTGCCAACAGCCACTCTGGAGAAGTGTACGGTATGTCCTGAAACATCTAAAAAACTCAGCTTAGAGAGCATAGGGCACTTCCACTCATGGGCGTATAAATTGGGAAAACTAAAAATCAGCAAGACACAGGCACCCCAAAGTTTAGGGCTGCTCTGTTGAAAAGCACCTCCACTTCGTTACACCTTAAATATCCCAGGAAAGACAAAAATGGATAAAGAAGTTGTGGTCCTTATGTACAATGGAATATCACTCAGCCATGAAATCAACGTCATAATGCTAGTAGCAGCAAGATGAGTGGATTTAGGTAGGACGATTCTAAATGAAATAAGTCACACAGAAAATGACACTTATCATAAGATATCACTTATAGAGGGAATGTAAAAACCGCTACCCTTGAACTGAATTACAAAACAGAGCAGAGTCACACGTTTAGAAAGCACACTATGGCTGCTTAAGGGGAAAGGTGAGGTGGTGTGATGCATAAAACAAGCTTTTCAAATTAGCTCAGATACTGTTCCATAAACCCAATAGGTAATAGACAAGAACTACTCCTTGCACAGTGAATTGGACTCAACACCCCCTATTCACCGCCCAAGAATCTATCTGACTAGTAAGAATCTTAAAACCTATGTATTGATATCTCTCTGTAAGTGAGTCAAGTGGGTGTAAAGCGGCATAAACACAGCAGTGAAAAGCAGCTAAACCCCATTATAAAAGTCAATTACTTTTAAAAACCCGTGAAACAAAGACAGTGAAAGAGAGAGAAATTCTTACACAATTCGTTCAGGGGCTGTGATGACACCTGGATTGACCATATCTAGACCCACAGCTGACTGAGACATAAGGGTGGACACTCATGGGGCTGAGAGGTTTGGTGAGGTTGGGTGAGGAAACGCAGACCCTTTAAAGTAATACTGCGTGGTACCCATCCCATGGGTCCCAAATCTCCAGGTTCAAGGGCATCTTCCTACATCGAAAACATGCATGAGAAACCCAGAAGATGGTACACCGTGTGATCGGGAAAGGTATCCAAAACGCACCTCATTTCTCATCTCCTTGTTCTCGGGTTCGCCATTCCATCCGCTTTACTAGCAATCTCCCTCCTTGGAGAATCAGCACCTTTAACCTCCTGTTCCGTACAGGTTGCAATTTGTCCTGAGGATGAACGGGAAGAGGGGGAACCAAAGAGAAACTAGCTCTAGGTGTAGGGACAGGAAAAGGTCACTCTATTTTCTCATCAGGAAGAAGAATTAACCACAGGCTCAGCCTGCCGGCCGGAACCAATATAGGGCCTGAAGCAATCCTGCGCTTTTGAGGCCAGCTCCCAAGAAAGCGAGTTGAAAAATGGAGCTCAGGGGCACTGCAATTCACAAACCTGCAGACTTATAAATGATAACTCTCGTCCACAAATATATTGAGGGAAGGTAACGAAGAGGAGTTGAAAGCAAGGCAGAATTGCAGGAAACAGATTTCAGGAGGGAGATTCGAATCGCCTTTAAAGCACAGGAAAAGCGGCAAAACCTCGACAATGATGCCCTTGGCCAAAAAGGGCGGATGCGTTTTTTCCTGAATATATTCAGGAAAAAACGCATACGCCCTTTTTGGCCAACCAAGCAACCTGGAAAGGCAAATCAGCGCTACAAAGAAGTCTCGCTTCCCATCAGTCAAAAGGGCCCTGCTGAATAAAGTGTCAAAACCATAAATGCAGGACAGGCCATGGAGAAATGGGAGGCTTGCTACGCTAATGGGCGGGACGTAAATTGCCAACAGCCACTCTGGAGAAGTGTACGGTATGTCCTGAAACATCTAAAAAACTCAGCTTAGAGAGCATAGGGCACTTCCACTCATGGGCGTATAAATTGGGAAAACTAAAAATCAGCAAGACACAGGCACCCCAAAGTTTAGGGCTGCTCTGTTGAAAAGAACCTCCACTTCGTTACACCTTAAATATCCCAGGAAAGACAAAAATGGATAAAGAAGTTGTGGTCCTTATGTACAATGGAATATCACTCAGCCATGAAATCAACGTCATAATGCTAGTAGCAGCAAGATGAGTGGATTTAGGTAGGACGATTCTAAATGAAATAAGTCACACAGAAAATGACACTTATCATAAGATATCACTTATAGAGGGAATGTAAAAACCGCTACCCTTGAACTGAATTACAAAACAGAGCAGAGTCACACGTTTAGAAAGCACACTATGGCTGCTTAAGGGGAAAGGTGAGGTGGTGTGATGCATAAAACAAGCTTTTCAAATTAGCTCAGATACTGTTCAATAAACCCAATAGGTAATAGACAAGACCTACTCCTTGCACAGTGAATTGGACTCAACACCCCCTATTCACCGCCCAATAATCTATCTGACTAGTAAGAATCTTAAAACCTATGTATTGATATCTCTCTGTAAGTGAGTCAAGTGGGTGTAAAGCGGCATAAACACAGCAGTGAAAAGCAGCTAAACCCCATTATAAAAGTCAATTACTTTTAAAAACCCGTGAAACAAAGACAGTGAAAGAGAGAGAAATTCTTACACAATTCGTTCAGGGGCTGTGATGCCACCTGGATTGACCATATCTAGACCCACAGCTGACTGAGACATAAGGGTGGACACTCATGGGGCTGAGAGGTTTGGTGAGGTTGGGTGAGGAAACGCAGACCCTTTAAAGTAATACTGCGTGGTACCCATCCCATGGGTCCCAAATCTCCAGGTTCAAGGGCATCTTCCTACATCGAAAACATGCATGAGAAACCCAGAAGATGGTACACCGTGTGATCGGGAAAGGTTTCCAAAACGCACCTCATTTCTCATCTCCTTGTTCTCGGGTTCGCCATTCCATCCGCTTTACTAGCAATCTCCCTCCTTGGAGAATCAGCACCTTTAACCTCCTGTTCCGTACAGGTTGCAATTTGTCCTGAGGATGAACGGGAAGAGGGGGAACCAATGAGAAACTAGCTCTAGGTGTAGGGACAGGAAAAGGTCACTCTATTTTCTCATCAGGAAGAAGAATTAACCACAGGCTCAGCCTGCCGGCCGGAACCAAAATAGGGCCTGAAGCAATCCTGCGCTTTTGAGGCCAGCTCCCAAGAAAGCGAGTTGAAAAATGGAGCTCAGGGGCACTGCAATTCACAAACCTGCAGACTTATAAATGATAACTCTCGTCCACAAATATATTGAGGGAAGGTAACGAAGAGGAGTTGAAAGCAAGGCAGAATTGCAGGAAACAGATTTCAGGAGGGAGATTCGAATCGCCTTTAAAGCACAGGAAAAGCGGCAAAACCTCGACAATGATGCCCTTGGCCAAAAAGGGCGTATGCGTTTTTTCCTGAATATATTCAGGAAAAAACGCATACGCCCTTTTTGGCCAACCAAGCAACCTGGAAAGGCAAATCAGCGCTACAAAGAAGTCTCGCTTCCCATCAGTCAAAAGGGCCCTGCTGAATAAAGTGTCAAAACCATAAATGCAGGACAGGCCATGGAGAAACGGGAGCCTGGCTACGCTGATGGGCGAGATTTAAATTGCCAACAGCCACTCTGGAGAAGTGTACGGTGTGTCCTGAAACATCTAAAAAACTCAGCTTAGAGAGCATAGGGCACTTCCACTCATGGGCGTATAAATTGGCAAAACTAAAAATCAGCAAGACACAGGCTCCCCAAAGTTTAGGGCTGCTCTGTTGACAAGAACCTCCACTTCGTTACACCTTAAATATCACAGGAAAGACAAAAATGGATAAAGAAGTTGTGGTCCTTATGTACAATAGAATATCACTCAGCCATGAAATCAACGTCATAATGCTAGTAGCAGCAAGATGAGTGGATTTAGGTAGGACGATTCTAAATGAAATAAGTCACACAGAAAATGACACTTATCATAAGATATCACTTATAGAGGGAATGTAAAAACCGCTACCCTTGAACTGAATTACAAAACAGAGCAGAGTCACACGTTTAGAAAGCACACTATGGCTGCTTAAGGGGAAAGGTGAGGTGGTGTGATGCATAAAACAAGCTTTTCAAATTAGCTCAGATACCGTTCCATAAACCCAATAGGTAATACACAAGACCTACTCCTTGCTCAGTGAATTGGACTCAACACCCCCTATTCACCGCCCAAGAATCTATCTGACTAGTAAGAATCTTAAAACCTATGTATTGATATCTCTCTGTAAGTGAGTCAAGTGGGTGTAAAGCGGCATAAACACAGCAGTGAAAAGCAGCTAAACCCCATTATAAAAGTCAATTACTTTTAAAAACCCGTGAAACAAAGACAGTGAAAGAGAGAGAAATTCTTACAAAATTCGTTCAGGGGCTGTGATGCCACCTGGATTGACCATATCTAGACCCACAGCTGACTGAGACATAAGGGTGGACACTCTTGGGGCTGAGAGGTTTGGTGAGGTTGGGTGAGGAAACGCAGACCCTTTAAAGTAATACTGCGTGGTACCCATCCCATGGGTCCCAAATCTCCAGGTTCAAGGGCATCTTCCTACATCGAAAACATGCATGAGAAACCCAGAAGATGGTACACCGTGTGATCGGGAAAGGTTTCCAAAACGCACCTCATTTCTCATCTCCTTGTTCTCGGGTTCGCCATTCCATCCGCTTTACTAGCAATCTCCCTCCTTGGAGAATCAGCACCTTTAACCTCCTGTTCCGTACAGGTTGCAATTTGTCCTGAGGATGAACGGGAAGAGGGGGAACCAAAGAGAGACTAGGTCTAGGTGTAGGGACAGGCACAGGTCACTCTGTTTTCTCATCAGGAAGAAGAATTAACCACAGGCTCAGCCTGCCGGCCGGAACCAAAATACGGCCTGAAGCAATCCTGAGCTTTTGAGGCCAGCTCCCAAGAAAGCGAGTTGAAAAATGGAGCTCAGGGGCACTGCAATTCACAAACCTGCAGACTTATAAATGATAACTCTCGTCCACAAATATATTGAGGGAAGGCAACGAAGAGGATTTGAAAGCAAGGCAGAATTGCAGGAAAAACATTTCAGGAGGGAGATTCGAATCGCCTTTAAAGCACAGGAAAAGCGGCAAAAGCTCGACAATGATGCCCTTGGCCAAAAAGGGCGTATGCGTTTTTTCCTGAATATATTCAGGAAAAAACGCATACGCCCTTTTTGGCCAACCAAGCAACCTGGAAAGGCAAATCAGCGCTACAAAGAAGTCTCGCTTCCCATCGGTCAAAAGGGCCCTGCTGAATAAAGTGTCAAAACCAGAAATGCAGGACAGGCCATGGAGAAATGGGAGCCTTGCTACGCTGATGGGCGGGACGTAAATTGCCAACAGCCACTCTGGAGAAGTGTACGGTATGTCCTGAAACATCTAAAAAACTCAGCTTAGAGAGCATAGGGCACTTCCACTCATTGGCGTATAAATTGGGAAAACTAAAAATCAGCAAGACACAGGCACCCCAAAGTTTAGGGCTGCTCTGTTGAAAAGAACCTCCACTTCGTTACACCTTAAATATCCCAGGAAAGACAAAAATGGATAAAGAAGTTGTGGTCCTTATGTACAATGGAATATCACTCAGCCATGAAATCAACGTCATAAGGCTAGTAGCAGCATGATGAGTGGATTCAGGTACGACGATTCTAAGTGAAATAAGTCACACAGAAAAAGACACTTATCATAAGATATCACTTATAGAGGGAATGTAAAAACCGCTACCCTTGAACTGAATTACAAAACAGAACAGAGACACACGTTTAGAAAGCACACTATGGCTGCTTAAGGGGAAAGTTGAGGTGGTGTGATGCATAAAACAAGCTTTTCAAATTAGCTCAGATACCGTTCCATAAACCCAATAGGTAATAGACAAGACCTACTCCTTGCTCAGTGAATTGGACTCAACACCCCCTATTCACCGCCCAAGAATATATCTGACTAGTAAGAATCTTAAAACCTATGTATTGATATCTCTCTGTAAGTGAGTCAAGTGGGTGTAAAGCGGCAGAAACACAGCAGTGAAAAGCAGCTAAACCCCATTATAAAAATCAATTACTTTTAAAAACCCGTGAAACAAAGACAGTGAAAGAGAGAGAAATTCTTACAAAATTCGTTCAGGGGCTGTGATGCCACCTGGATTGACCATATCTAGACCCACAGCTGATTGAGACATAAGGGTGGACACTCATGGGGCTGAGAGGTTTGGTGAGGTTGGGTGAGGAAAGGCAGACCCTTTAAAGTAATACTGCGTGGAACCCATCCCATGGGTCCCAAATCTCCAGGTTCAAGGGCATCTTCCTACATCGAAAACATGCATGAGAAACCCAGAAGACGGTACACCGGGTGATCGGGAAAGGTTTCTAAAACGCACCTCATTTCTCATCTCCTTGTGCTCGGGTTCGCCATTCCAACCGCTTCACTAGCAATCTGCCTCCTTGGAGAATCAGCACCTTTAACCTCCTGTTCCGTACAGGTTGCAATTTGTCCTGAGGATGAACGGGAAGAGGGGGAACCAATGAGAGACTAGCTCTAGGTGTAGGGACAGGCACAGGTCACTCTATTTTCTCATCAGGAAGAAGAATTAACCACAGGCTCAGCATGCCGGCCGGAACCAAAATAGGGCCTGAAGCAATCCTGCGCTTTTGAGGCCAGCTCCCAAGAAAGCGAGTTGAAAAATGGAGCTCAGGGGCACTGCAATTCACAAACCTGCAGACTTATAAATGATAACTCTCGTCCACAAATATATTGAGGGAAGGCAACGAAGAGGATTTGAAAGCAAGGCAGAATTGCAGGAAACACATTTCAGGAGGGAGATTCGAATCGCCTTTAAAGCACAGGAAAAGCGGCAAAACCTCGACAATGACGCCCTTGGCCAAAAAGGGCGTATGCGTTTTTTCCTGAATATATTCAGGAAAAAACGCATACGCCCTTTTTGGCCAACCAAGCAACCTGGAAAGGCAAATCAGCGCTACAAAGAAGTCTCGCTTCCCATCGGTCAAAAGGGCCATGCTGAATAAAGTGTCAAAACCAGAAATGCAGGACAGGCCATGGAGAAATGGGAGCCTTGCTACGCTGATGGGCGGGACGTAAATTGCCAACAGCCACTCTGGAGAAGTGTACGGTATGTCCTGAAACATCTAAGAAACTCAACTTAGAGAGCATAGGGCACTTCCACTCATGGGCGTATAAATTGGGAAAACTAAAAATCAGCAAGACACAGGCACCCCAAAGTTTAGGGCTGCTCTGTTGACAAGAACCTCCACTTCGTTACACCTTAAATATCCCAGGAAAGAGAAAAATGGATAAAGAAGTTGTGGTCCTTATGTACAATGGAATATCACTCAGCCATGAAATCAACGTCATAAGGCTAGTAGCAGCATGATGAGTGGATTTAGGTATGACGATTCTAAGTGAAATAAGTCACACAGAAAAAGACACTTATCATAAGATATCACTTATAGAGGGAATGTAAAAACCGCTACCTTTGAACTGAATTACAAAACAGAACAGAGACACACGTTTAGAAAGCACACTATGGCTGCTTAAGGGGAAAGGTGAGGTGGTGTGATGCATATAACAAGCTTTTCAAATTAGCTCAGATACTGTTCCATAAACCCAATAGGTAATAGACAAGACCTACTCCTTGCTCAGTGAATTGGACTCAACACCACCTATTCACCGCCCAAGAATCTATCTGACTAGTAAGAATCTTAAAACCTATGTATTGATATCTCTCTGTAAGTGAGTCAAGTGGGTGTAAAGCGGCAGAAACACAGCAGTGAAAAGCAGCTAAACCCCATTATAAAAATCAATTACTTTTAAAAACCCGTGAAACAAAGACAGTGAAAGAGAGAGAAATTCTTACAAAATTCGTTCAGGGGCTGTGATGCCACCTGGATTGACCATATCTAGACCCACAGCTGATTGAGACATAAGGGTGGACACTCATGGGGCTGAGAGATTTGCTGAGGTTGGGTGAGGAAACGCAGACCCTTTAAAGTAATACTGCGTGGTACCCATCCCATGGGTCCCAAATCTCCAGGTTCAAGGGCATCTTCCTACATCGAAAACATGCATGAGAAACCCAGAAGACGGTACACCGTGTGATCGGGAAAGATTTCTAAAACGCACCTCATTTCTCATCTCCTTGTGCTCGGGTTCGCCATTCCAGCCGCTTCACTAGCAATCTGCTTCCTTGGAGAATCAGCACCTTTAACCTCCTGTTCCGTACAGGTTGCAATTTGTCCTGAGGATGAACGGGAAGAGGGGGAACCAATGAGAGACTAGCTCTAGGTGTAGGGACAGGCACAGGTCACTCTATTTTCTCATCAGGAAGAAGAATTAACCACAGGCTCAGCATGCCGGCTGGAACCAAAATAGGGCCTGAAGCAATCCTGCGCTTTTGAGGCCAGCTCCCAAGAAAGCGAGTTGAAAAATGGAGCTCAGGGGTACTTCAATTCACAAACCTGCAGACTTATAAATGATAACTCTCGTCCACAAATATATTGAGGGAAGGCAACGAAGAGGATTTGAAAGCAAGGCAGAATTGCAGGAAACACATTTCAGGAGGGAGATTCGAATCGCCTTTAAAGCACAGGAAAAGCGGCAAAACCTCGACAATGACGCCCTTGGCCAAAAAGGGCGTATGCGTTTTTTCCTGAATATATTCAGGAAAAAACGCATACGCCCTTTTTGGCCAACCAAGCAACCTGGAAAGGCAAATCAGCGCTACAAAGAAGTCTCGCTTCCCATCGGTCAAAAGGGCCATGCTGAATAAAGTGTCAAAACCAGAAATGCAGGACAGGCCATGGAGAAACGGGAGCCTGGCTACGCTGATGGGCGGGATGTAAATTGCCAACAGCCACTCTGGAGAAGTGTACGGTGTGTCCTGAAACATCTAAAAAACTCAGCTTAGAGAGCATAGGGCACTTCCACTCATGGGCGTATAAATTGGCAAAACTAAAAATCAGCAAGACACAGGCTCCCCAAAGTTTAGGGCTGCTCTGTTGACAAGAACCTCCACTTCGTTACACCTTAAATATCCCAGGAAAGAGAAAAATGGATAAAGAAGTTGTGGTCCTTATGGACAATTGAATATCACTCAGCCATGAAATCAACGTCATAAGGCTAGTAGCAGCATGATGAGTGGATTTAGGTACGACGATTCTAAGTGAAATAAGTCACACAGAAAAAGACACTTATCATAAGATATCACTTATAGAGGGAATGTAAAAACCGCTACCCTTGAACTGAATTACAAAACAGAACAGAGACACACGTTTAGAAAGCACACTATGGCTGCTTAAGGGGAAAGTTGAGGTGGTGTGATGCATAAAACAAGCTTTTCAAATTAGTTCAGATACCGTTCCATAAACCCAATAGGTAATACACAAGACCTACTCCTTGCTCAGTGAATTGGACTCAACACCCCCTATTCACCGCCCAAGAATATATCTGACTAGTAGGAATCTTAAAACCTATGTATTGATATCTCTCTGTAAGTGAGTCAAGTGGGTGTAAAGCGGCAGAAACACAGCAGTGAAAAGCAGCTAAACCCCATTATAAAAATCAATTACTTTTAAAAACCCGTGAAACAAAGACAGTGAAAGAGAGAGAAATTCTTACAAAATTCGTTCAGGGGCTGTGATGCCACCTGGATTGACCATATCTAGACCCACAGCTGATTGAGACATAAGGGTGGACACTCATGGGGCTGAGAGGTTTGGTGAGGTTGGGTGAGGAAAGGCAGACCCTTTAAAGTAATACTGCGTGGAACCCATCCCATGGGTCCCAAATCTCCAGGTTCAAGGGCATCTTCCTACATCGAAAACATGCATGAGAAACCCAGAAGACGGTACACCGTGTGATCGGGAAAGGTTTCTAAAACGCACCTCATTTCTCATCTCCTTGTGCTCGGGTTCGCCATTCCAACCGCTTCACTAGCAATCTGCCTCCTTGGAGAATCAGCACCTTTAACCTCCTGTTCCGTACAGGTTGCAATTTGTCCTGAGGATGAACGGGAAGAGGGGGAACCAATGAGAGAATAGCTCTAGGTGTAGGGACAGGCACAGGTCACTCTATTTTCTCATCAGGAAGAAGAATTAACCACAGGCTCAGCATGCCGGCCGGAATCAAAATAGGTCCAGAAGCAATCCTGCGCTTTTGAGGCCAGCTCCCAAGAAAGCGAGTTGAAAAATGGAGCTCAGGGGCACTGCAATTCACAAACCTGCAGACTTATAAATGATAACTCTCGTCCACAAATATATTGAGGGAAGGCAACGAAGAGGAGTTGAAAGCAAGGCAGAATTGCAGGAAACAGATTTCAGGAGGGAGATTCGAATCGCCATTAAAGCACAGGAAATGCGGCAAAACCTCGACAATGATGCCGTTGGCCAAAAAGGGCGTATGCGTTTTTTCCTGAATATATTCAGGAAAAAACGCATACGCCCTTTTTGGCCAACCAAGCAACCTGGAAAGGCAAATCAGCACTACAAAGAAGTCTCGCTTCTCATCGGTCAAAAGGGCCCTGCTGAATAAAGTGTCAAAACCAGAAATGCAGGACAGGCCATGGAGAAATGGGAGCCTTGCTACGCTGATGGGCAGGATGTAAATTGCCAACAGCCACTCTGGAGAAGTGTACGGTATGTCCTGAAACATCTAAGAAACTCAACTTAGAGAGCATAGGGCACTTCCACTCATGGGCGTATAAATTGGGAAAACTAAAAATCAGCAAGACACAGGCACCCCAAAGTTTAGGGCTGCTCTGTTGACAAGAACCTCCACTTCGTTACACCTTAAATATCCCAGGAAAGAGAAAAATGGATAAAGAAGTTGTAGTCCTTATGTACAATGGAATATCACTCAGCCATGAAATCAACGTCATAAGGCTAGTAGCAGCATGATGAGTGGATTTAGGTATGACGATTCTAAGTGAAATAAGTCACACAGAAAAAGACACTTATCATAAGATATCACTTATAGAGGGAATGTAAAAACCGCTACCTTTGAACTGAATTACAAAACAGAACAGAGACACACGTTTAGAAAGCACACTATGGCTGCTTAAGGGGAAAGGTGAGGTGGTGTGATGCATATAACAAGCTTTTCAAATTAGCTCAGATACTGTTCCATAAACCCAATAGGTAATAGACAAGACTTACTCCTTGCTCAGTGAATTGGACTCAACACCACCTATTCACCGCCCAAGAATCTATCTGACTAGTAAGAATCTTAAAACCTATGTATTGATATCTCTCTGTAAGTGAGTCAAGTGGGTGTAAAGCGGCAGAAACACAGCAGTGAAAAGCAGCTAAACCCCATTATAAAAGTCAATTACTTTTAAAAACCCGTGAAACAAAGACAGTGAAAGAGAGAGAAATTCTTACACAATTCGTTCAGGGGCTGTGATGCCACCTGGATTGACCATATCTAGACCCACAGCTGATTGAGACATAAGGGTGGACACTCATGGGGCTGAGAGATTTGGTGAGGTTGGGTGAGGAAACGCAGACCCTTTAAAGTAATACTGCGTGGTACCCATCCCATGGGTCCCAAATCTCCAGGTTCAAGGGCATCTTCCTACATCGAAAACATGCATGAGAAACCCAGAAGACGGTACACCGTGTGATCGGGAAAGATTTCTAAAACGCACCTCATTTCTCATCTCCTTGTGCTCGGGTTCGCCATTCCAGCCGCTTCACTAGCAATCTGCCTCCTTGGAGAATCAGCACCTTTAACCTCCTGTTCCGTACAGGTTGCAATTTGTCCTGAGGATGAACGGGAAGAGGGGGAACCAATGAGAGACTAGCTCTAGGTGTAGGGACAGGCACAGGTCACTCTATTTTCTCATCAGGAAGAAGAATTAACCACAGGCTCAGCCTGCCGGACGGAACCAAAATAGGGCCTGAAGCAATCCTGCGCTTTTGAGGCCAGCTCCCAAGAAAGCGAGTTGAAAAATGGAGCTCAGGGGCACTGCAATTCACAAACCTGCAGACTTATAAATGATAACTCTCGTCCACAAATATATTGAGGGAAGGCAACGAAGAGGATTTGAAAGCAAGGCAGAATTGCAGGAAACACATTTCAGGAGGGAGATTCGAATCGCCTTTAAAGCACAGGAAAAGCGGCAAAACCTCGACAATGACGCCCTTGGCCAAAAAGGGCGTATGCGTTTTTTCCTGAATATATTCAGGAAAAAACGCATACGCCCTTTTTGGCCAACCAAGCAACCTGGAAAGGCAAATCAGCGCTACAAAGAAGTCTCGCTTCCCATCAGTCAAAAGGGCCATGCTGAATAAAGTGTCAAAACCAGAAATGCAGGACAGGCCATGGAGAAACGGGAGCCTGGCTACGCTGATGGGCGGGATGTAAATTGCCAACAGCCACTCTGGAGAAGTGTACGGTGTGTCCTGAAACATCTAAAAAACTCAGCTTAGAGAGCATAGGGCACTTCCACTCATGGGCGTATAAATTGGCAAAACTAAAAATCAGCAAGACACAGGCTCCCCAAAGTTTAGGGCTGCTCTGTTGACAAGAACCTCCACTTCGTTACACCTTAAATATCCCAGGAAAGAGAAAAATGGATAAAGAAGTTGTGGTCCTTATGGACAATTGAATATCACTCAGCCATGAAATCAACGTCATAAGGCTAGTAGCAGCATGATGAGTGGATTTAGGTACGACGATTCTAAGTGAAATAAGTCACACAGAAAAAGACACTTATCATAAGATATCACTTATAGAGGGAATGTAAAAACCGCTACCCTTGAACTGAATTACAAAACAGAACAGAGACACACGTTTAGAAAGCACACTATGGCTGCTTAAGGGGAAAGGTGAGGTGGTGTGATGCATAAAACAAGCTTTTCAAATTAGCTCAGATACCGTTCCATAAACCCAATAGGTAATACACAAGACCTACTCCTTGCTCAGTGAATTGGACTCAACACCCCCTATTCACCGCCCAAGAATATATCTGACTAGTAAGAATCTTAAAACCTATGTATTGATATCTCTCTGTAAGTGAGTCAAGTGGGTGTAAAGCGGCAGAAACACAGCAGTGAAAAGCAGCTAAACCCCATTATAAAAATCAATTACTTTTAAAAACCCGTGAAACAAAGACAGTGAAAGAGAGAGAAATTCTTACAAAATTCGTTCAGGGGCTGTGATGCCACCTGGATTGACCATATCTAGACCCACAGCTGATTGAGACATAAGGGTGGACACTCATGGGGCTGAGAGGTTTGGTGAGGTTGGGTGAGGAAAGGCAGACCCTTTAAAGTAATACTGCGTGGAACCCATCCCATGGGTCCCAAATCTCCAGGTTCAAGGGCATCTTCCTACATCGAAAACATGCATGAGAAACCCAGAAGACGGTACACCGTGTGATCGGGAAAGGTTTCTAAAACGCACCTCATTTCTCATCTCCTTGTGCTCGGGTTCGCCATTCCAACCGCTTCACTAGCAATCTGCCTCCTTGGAGAATCAGCACCTTTAACCTCCTGTTCCGTACAGGTTGCAATTTGTCCTGAGGATGAACGGGAAGAGGGGGAACCAATGAGAGAATAGCTCTAGGTGTAGGGACAGGCACAGGTCACTCTATTTTCTCATCAGGAAGAAGAATTAACCACAGGCTCAGCCTGCCGGCCGGAATCAAAATAGGTCCAGAAGCAATCCTGCGCTTTTGAGGCCAGCTCCCAAGAAAGCGAGTTGAAAAATGGAGCTCAGGGGCACTGCAATTCACAAACCTGCAGACTTATAAATGATAACTCTCGTCCACAAATATATTGAGGGAAGGCAACGAAGAGGAGTTGAAAGCAAGGCAGAATTGCAGGAAACAGATTTCAGGAGGGAGATTCGAATCGCCATTAAAGCACAGGAAAAGCGGCAAAACCTCGACAATGATGCCGTTGGCCAAAAAGGGCGTATGCGTTTTTTCCTGAATATATTCAGGAAAAAACGCATACGCCCTTTTTGGCCAACCAAGCAACCTGGAAAGGCAAATCAGCACTACAAAGAAGTCTCGCTTCTCATCGGTCAAAAGGGCCCTGCTGAATAAAGTGTCAAAACCAGAAATGCAGGACAGGCCATGGAGAAATGGGAGCCTTGCTACGCTGATGGGCGGGACGTAAATTGCCAACAGCCACTCTGGAGAAGTGTACGGTATGTCCTGAAACATCTAAAAAACTCAGCTTAGAGAGCATAGGGCACTTCCACTCATTGGCGTATAAATTGGGAAAACTAAAAATCAGCAAGACACAGGCACCCCAAAGTTTAGGGCTGCTCTGTTGACAAGAACCTCCACTTCGTTACACCTTAAATATCCCAGGAAAGAGAAAAATGGATAAAGAAGTTGTGGTCCTTATGTACAATGGAATATCACTCAGCCATGAAATCAACGTCATAAGGCTAGTAGCAGCATGATGAGTGGATTTAGGTATGACGATTCTAAGTGAAATAAGTCACACAGAAAAAGACACTTATCATAAGATATCACTTATAGAGGGAATGTAAAAACCGCTACCTTTGAACTGAATTACAAAACAGAACAGAGACACACGTTTAGAAAGCACACTATGGCTGCTTAAGGGGAAAGGTGAGGTGGTGTGATGCATATAACAAGCTTTTCAAATTAGCTCAGATACTGTTCCATAAACCCAATAGGTAATAGACAAGACCTACTCCTTGCTCAGTGAATTGGACTCAACACCACCTATTCACCGCCCAAGAATCTATCTGACTAGTAAGAATCTTAAAACCTATGTATTGATATCTCTCTGTAAGTGAGTCAAGTGGGTGTAAAGCGGCAGAAACACAGCAGTGAAAAGCAGCTAAACCCCATTATAAAAGTCAATTACTTTTAAAAACCCGTGAAACAAAGACAGTGAAAGAGAGAGAAATTCTTACAAAATTCGTTCAGGGGCTGTGATGCCACCTGGATTGACCATATCTAGACCCACAGCTGATTGAGACATAAGGGTGGACACTCATGGGGCTGAGAGATTTGGTGAGGTTGGGTGAGGAAACGCAGACCCTTTAAAGTAATACTGCGTGGTACCCATCCCATGGGTCCCAAATCTCCAGGTTCAAGGGCATCTTCCTACATCGAAAACATGCATGAGAAACCCAGAAGACGGTACACCGTGTGATCGGGAAAGATTTCTAAAACGCACCTCATTTCTCATCTCCTTGTGCTCGGGTTCGCCATTCCAGCCGCTTCACTAGCAATCTGCTTCCTTGGAGAATCAGCACCTTTAACCTCCTGTTCCGTACAGGTTGCAATTTGTCCTGAGGATGAACGGGAAGAGGGGGAACCAATGAGAGACTAGCTCTAGGTGTAGGGACAGGCACAGGTCACTCTATTTTCTCATCAGGAAGAAGAATTAACCACAGGCTCAGCATGCCGGCCGGAACCAAAATAGGGCCTGAAGCAATCCTGCGCTTTTGAGGCCAGCTCCCAAGAAAGCGAGTTGAAAAATGGAGCTCAGGGGCACTGCAATTCACAAACCTGCAGACTTATAAATGATAACTCTCGTCCACAAATATATTGAGGGAAGGCAACGAAGAGGATTTGAAAGCAAGGCAGAATTGCAGGAAACACATTTCAGGAGGGAGATTCGAATCGCCTTTAAAGCACAGGAAAAGCGGCAAAACCTCGACAATGACGCCCTTGGCCAAAAAGGGCGTATGCGTTTTTTCCTGAATATATTCAGGAAAAAACGCATACGCCCTTTTTGGCCAACCAAGCAACCTGGAAAGGCAAATCAGCGCTACAAAGAAGTCTCGCTTCCCATCGGTCAAAAGGGCCATGCTGAATAAAGTGTCAAAACCAGAAATGCAGGACAGGCCATGGAGAAACGGGAGCCTGGCTACGCTGATGGGCGGGATGTAAATTGCCAACAGCCACTCTGGAGAAGTGTACGGTGTGTCCTGAAACATCTAAAAAACTCAGCTTAGAGAGCATAGGGCACTTCCACTCATGGGCGTATAAATTGGCAAAACTAAAAATCAGCAAGACACAGGCTCCCCAAAGTTTAGGGCTGCTCTGTTGACAAGAACCTCCACTTCGTTACACCTTAAATATCCCAGGAAAGAGAAAAATGGATAAAGAAGTTGTGGTCCTTATGGACAATTGAATATCACTCAGCCATGAAATCAACGTCATAAGGCTAGTAGCAGCATGATGAGTGGATTTAGGTACGACGATTCTAAGTGAAATAAGTCACACAGAAAAAGACACTTATCATAAGATATCACTTATAGAGGGAATGTAAAAACCGCTACCCTTGAACTGAATTACAAAACAGAACAGAGACACAGGTTTAGAAAGCACACTATGGCTGCTTAAGGGGAAAGGTGAGGTGGTGTGATGCATAAAACAAGCTTTTCAAATTAGCTCAGATACCGTTCCATAAACCCAATAGGTAATACACAAGACCTACTCCTTGCTCAGTGAATTGGACTCAACACCCCCTATTCACCGCCCAAGAATATATCTGACTAGTAAGAATCTTAAAACCTATGTATTGATATCTCTCTGTAAGTGAGTCAAGTGGGTGTAAAGCGGCAGAAACACAGCAGTGAAAAGCAGCTAAACCCCATTATAAAAATCAATTACTTTTAAAAACCCGTGAAACAAAGACAGTGAAAGAGAGAGAAATTCTTACAAAATTCGTTCAGGGGCTGTGATGCCACCTGGATTGACCATATCTAGACCCACAGCTGATTGAGACATAAGGGTGGACACTCATGGGGCTGAGAGGTTTGGTGAGGTTGGGTGAGGAAAGGCAGACCCTTTAAAGTAATACTGCGTGGAACCCATCCCATGGGTCCCAAATCTCCAGGTTCAAGGGCATCTTCCTACATCGAAAACATGCATGAGAAACCCAGAAGACGGTACACCGTGTGATCGGGAAAGGTTTCTAAAACGCACCTCATTTCTCATCTCCTTGTGCTCGGGTTCGCCATTCCAACCGCTTCACTAGCAATCTGCCTCCTTGGAGAATCAGCACCTTTAACCTCCTGTTCCGTACAGGTTGCAATTTGTCCTGAGGATGAACGGGAAGAGGGGGAACCAATGAGAGAATAGCTCTAGGTGTAGGGACAGGCACAGGTCACTCTATTTTCTCATCAGGAAGAAGAATTAACCACAGGCTCAGCCTGCCGGCCGGAATCAAAATAGGTCCAGAAGCAATCCTGCGCTTTTGAGGCCAGCTCCCAAGAAAGCGAGTTGAAAAATGGAGCTCAGGGGCACTGCAATTCACAAACCTGCAGACTTATAAATGATAACTCTCGTCCACAAATATATTGAGGGAAGGCAACGAAGAGGAGTTGAAAGCAAGGCAGAATTGCAGGAAACAGATTTCAGGAGGGAGATTCGAATCGCCATTAAAGCACAGGAAAAGCGGCAAAACCTCGACAATGATGCCGTTGGCCAAAAAGGGCGTATGCGTTTTTTCCTGAATATATTCAGGAAAAAACGCATACGCCCTTTTTGGCCAACCAAGCAACCTGGAAAGGCAAATCAGCACTACAAAGAAGTCTCGCTTCTCATCGGTCAAAAGGGCCCTGCTGAATAAAGTGTCAAAACCAGAAATGCAGGACAGGCCATGGAGAAATGGGAGCCTTGCTACGCTGATGGGCGGGACGTAAATTGCCAACAGCCACTCTGGAGAAGTGTACGGTATGTCCTGAAACATCTAAGAAACTCAACTTAGAGAGCATAGGGCACTTCCACTCATGGGCGTATAAATTGGGAAAACTAAAAATCAGCAAGACACAGGCACCCCAAAGTTTAGGGCTGCTCTGTTGACAAGAACCTCCACTTCGTTACACCTTAAATATCCCAGGAAAGAGAAAAATGGATAAAGAAGTTGTGGTCCTTATGTACAATGGAATATCACTCAGCCATGAAATCAACGTCATAAGGCTAGTAGCAGCATGATGAGTGGATTTAGGTATGACGATTCTAAGTGAAATAAGTCACACAGAAAAAGACACTTATCATAAGATATCACTTATAGAGGGAATGTAAAAACCGCTACCTTTGAACTGAATTACAAAACAGAACAGAGACACACGTTTAGAAAGCACACTATGGCTGCTTAAGGGGAAAGGTGAGGTGGTGTGATGCATATAACAAGCTTTTCAAATTAGCTCAGATACTGTTCCATAAACCCAATAGGTAATAGACAAGACCTACTCCTTGCTCAGTGAATTGGACTCAACACCACCTATTCACCGCCCAAGAATCTATCTGACTAGTAAGAATCTTAAAACCTATGTATTGATATCTCTCTGTAAGTGAGTCAAGTGGGTGTAAAGCGGCAGAAACACAGCAGTGAAAAGCAGCTAAACCCCATTATAAAAGTCAATTACTTTTAAAAACCCGTGAAACAAAGACAGTGAAAGAGAGAGAAATTCTTACAAAATTCGTTCAGGGGCTGTGATGCCACCTGGATTGACCATATCTAGACCCACAGCTGATTGAGACATAAGGGTGGACACTCATGGGGCTGAGAGATTTGGTGAGGTTGGGTGAGGAAACGCAGACCCTTTAAAGTAATACTGCGTGGTACCCATCCCATGGGTCCCAAATCTCCAGGTTCAAGGGCATCTTCCTACATCGAAAACATGCATGAGAAACCCAGAAGACGGTACACCGTGTGATCGGGAAAGATTTCTAAAACGCACCTCATTTCTCATCTCCTTGTGCTCGGGTTCGCCATTCCAGCCGCTTCACTAGCAATCTGCTTCCTTGGAGAATCAGCACCTTTAACCTCCTGTTCCGTACAGGTTGCAATTTGTCCTGAGGATGAACGGGAAGAGGGGGAACCAATGAGAGACTAGCTCTAGGTGTAGGGACAGGCACAGGTCACTCTATTTTCTCATCAGGAAGAAGAATTAACCACAGGCTCAGCATGCCGGCCGGAACCAAAATAGGGCCTGAAGCAATCCTGCGCTTTTGAGGCCAGCTCCCAAGAAAGCGAGTTGAAAAATGGAGCTCAGGGGCACTGCAATTCACAAACCTGCAGACTTATAAATGATAACTCTCGTCCACAAATATATTGAGGGAAGGCAACGAAGAGGATTTGAAAGCAAGGCAGAATTGCAGGAAACACATTTCAGGAGGGAGATTCGAATCGCCTTTAAAGCACAGGAAAAGCGGCAAAACCTCGACAATGACGCCCTTGGCCAAAAAGGGCGTATGCGTTTTTTCCTGAATATATTCAGGAAAAAACGCATACGCCCTTTTTGGCCAACCAAGCAACCTGGAAAGGCAAATCAGCGCTACAAAGAAGTCTCGCTTCCCATCGGTCAAAAGGGCCATGCTGAATAAAGTGTCAAAACCAGAAATGCAGGACAGGCCATGGAGAAACGGGAGCCTGGCTACGCTGATGGGCGGGATGTAAATTGCCAACAGCCACTCTGGAGAAGTGTACGGTGTGTCCTGAAACATCTAAAAAACTCAGCTTAGAGAGCATAGGGCACTTCCACTCATGGGCGTATAAATTGGCAAAACTAAAAATCAGCAAGACACAGGCTCCCCAAAGTTTAGGGCTGCTCTGTTGACAAGAACCTCCACTTCGTTACACCTTAAATATCCCAGGAAAGAGAAAAATGGATAAAGAAGTTGTGGTCCTTATGGACAATTGAATATCACTCAGCCATGAAATCAACGTCATAAGGCTAGTAGCAGCATGATGAGTGGATTTAGGTACGACGATTCTAAGTGAAATAAGTCACACAGAAAAAGACACTTATCATAAGATATCACTTATAGAGGGAATGTAAAAACCGCTACCCTTGAACTGAATTACAAAACAGAACAGAGACACAGGTTTAGAAAGCACACTATGGCTGCTTAAGGGGAAAGGTGAGGTGGTGTGATGCATAAAACAAGCTTTTCAAATTAGCTCAGATACCGTTCCATAAACCCAATAGGTAATACACAAGACCTACTCCTTGCTCAGTGAATTGGACTCAACACCCCCTATTCACCGCCCAAGAATATATCTGACTAGTAAGAATCTTAAAACCTATGTATTGATATCTCTCTGTAAGTGAGTCAAGTGGGTGTAAAGCGGCAGAAACACAGCAGTGAAAAGCAGCTAAACCCCATTATAAAAATCAATTACTTTTAAAAACCCGTGAAACAAAGACAGTGAAAGAGAGAGAAATTCTTACAAAATTCGTTCAGGGGCTGTGATGCCACCTGGATTGACCATATCTAGACCCACAGCTGATTGAGACATAAGGGTGGACACTCATGGGGCTGAGAGGTTTGGTGAGGTTGGGTGAGGAAAGGCAGACCCTTTAAAGTAATACTGCGTGGAACCCATCCCATGGGTCCCAAATCTCCAGGTTCAAGGGCATCTTCCTACATCGAAAACATGCATGAGAAACCCAGAAGACGGTACACCGTGTGATCGGGAAAGGTTTCTAAAACGCACCTCATTTCTCATCTCCTTGTGCTCGGGTTCGCCATTCCAACCGCTTCACTAGCAATCTGCCTCCTTGGAGAATCAGCACCTTTAACCTCCTGTTCCGTACAGGTTGCAATTTGTCCTGAGGATGAACGGGAAGAGGGGGAACCAATGAGAGAATAGCTCTAGGTGTAGGGACAGGCACAGGTCACTCTATTTTCTCATCAGGAAGAAGAATTAACCACAGGCTCAGCCTGCCGGCCGGAATCAAAATAGGTCCAGAAGCAATCCTGCGCTTTTGAGGCCAGCTCCCAAGAAAGCGAGTTGAAAAATGGAGCTCAGGGGCACTGCAATTCACAAACCTGCAGACTTATAAATGATAACTCTCGTCCACAAATATATTGAGGGAAGGCAACGAAGAGGAGTTGAAAGCAAGGCAGAATTGCAGGAAACAGATTTCAGGAGGGAGATTCGAATCGCCATTAAAGCACAGGAAAAGCGGCAAAACCTCGACAATGATGCCGTTGGCCAAAAAGGGCGTATGCGTTTTTTCCTGAATATATTCAGGAAAAAACGCATACGCCCTTTTTGGCCAACCAAGCAACCTGGAAAGGCAAATCAGCACTACAAAGAAGTCTCGCTTCTCATCGGTCAAAAGGGCCCTGCTGAATAAAGTGTCAAAACCAGAAATGCAGGACAGGCCATGGAGAAATGGGAGCCTTGCTACGCTGATGGGTGGGACGTAAATTGCCAACAGCCACTCTGGAGAAGTGTACGGTATGTCCTGAAACATCTAAGAAACTCAACTTAGAGAGCATAGGGCACTTCCACTCATGGGCGTATAAATTGGGAAAACTAAAAATCAGCAAGACACAGGCACCCCAAAGTTTAGGGCTGCTCTGTTGACAAGAACCTCCACTTCGTTACACCTTAAATATCCCAGGAAAGAGAAAAATGGATAAAGAAGTTGTGGTCCTTATGGACAATTGAATATCACTCAGCCATGAAATCAACGTCATAAGGCTAGTAGCAGCATGATGAGTGGATTTAGGTACGACGATTCTAAGTGAAATAAGTCACACAGAAAAAGACACTTATCATAAGATATCACTTATAGAGGGAATGTAAAAACCGCTACCCTTGAACTGAATTACAAAACAGAACAGAGACACACGTTTAGAAAGCACACTATGGCTGCTTAAGGGGAAAGGTGAGGTGGTGTGATGCATAAAACAAGCTTTTCAAATTAGCTCAGATACCGTTCCATAAACCCAATAGGTAATACACAAGACCTACTCCTTGCTCAGTGAATTGGACTCAACACCCCCTATTCACCGCCCAAGAATCTATCTGACTAGTAAGAATCTTAAAACCTATGTATTGATATCTCTCTGTAAGTGAGTCAAGTGGGTGTAAAGCGGCAGAAACACAGCAGTGAAAAGCAGCTAAACCCCATTATAAAAGTCAATTACTTTTAAAAACCCGTGAAACAAAGACAGTGAAAGAGAGAGAAATTCTTACACAATTCGTTCAGGGGCTGTGATGCCACCTGGATTGACCATATCTAGACCCACAGCTGATTGAGACATAAGGGTGGACACTCATGGGGCTGAGAGATTTGGTGAGGTTGGGTGAGGAAACGCAGACCCTTTAAAGTAATACTGCGTGGTACCCATCCCATGGGTCCCAAATCTCCAGGTTCAAGGGCATCTTCCTACATCGAAAACATGCATGAGAAACCCAGAAGACGGTACACCGTGTGATCGGGAAAGATTTCTAAAACGCACCTCATTTCTCATCTCCTTGTGCTCGGGTTCGCCATTCCAGCCGCTTCACTAGCAATCTGCTTCCTTGGAGAATCAGCACCTTTAACCTCCTGTTCCGTACAGGTTGCAATTTGTCCTGAGGATGAACGGGAAGAGGGGGAACCAATGAGAGACTAGCTCTAGGTGTAGGGACAGGCACAGGTCACTCTATTTTCTCATCAGGAAGAAGAATTAACCACAGGCTCAGCATGCCGGCCGGAACCAAAATAGGGCCTGAAGCAATCCTGCGCTTTTGAGGCCAGCTCCCAAGAAAGCGAGTTGAAAAATGGAGCTCAGGGGCACTGCAATTCACAAACCTGCAGACTTATAAATGATAACTCTCGTCCACAAATATATTGAGGGAAGGCAACGAAGAGGATTTGAAAGCAAGGCAGAATTGCAGGAAACACATTTCAGGAGGGAGATTCGAATCGCCTTTAAAGCACAGGAAAAGCGGCAAAACCTCGACAATGACGCACTTGGCCAAAAAGGGCGTATGCGTTTTTTCCTGAATATATTCAGGAAAAAACGCATACGCCCTTTTTGGCCAACCAAGCAACCTGGAAAGGCAAATCAGCGCTACAAAGAAGTCTCGCTTCCCATCGGTCAAAAGGGCCATGCTGAATAAAGTGTCAAAACCAGAAATGCAGGACAGGCCATGGAGAAACGGGAGCCTGGCTACGCTGATGGGCGGGATGTAAATTGCCAACAGCCACTCTGGAGAAGTGTATGGTGTGTCCTGAAACATCTAAAAAACTCAGCTTAGAGAGCATAGGGCACTTCCACTCATGGGCGTATAAATTGGCAAAACTAAAAATCAGCAAGACACAGGCTCCCCAAAGTTTAGGGCTGCTCTGTTGACAAGAACCTCCACTTCGTTACACCTTAAATATCCCAGGAAAGAGAAAAATGGATAAAGAAGTTGTGGTCCTTATGTACAATGGAATATCACTCAGCCATGAAATCAACGTCATAAGGCTAGTAGCAGCATGATGAGTGGATTTAGGTATGACGATTCTAAGTGAAATAAGTCACACAGAAAAAGACACTTATCATAAGATATCACTTATAGAGGGAATGTAAAAACCGCTACCTTTGAACTGAATTACAAAACAGAACAGAGACACACGTTTAGAAAGCACACTATGGCTGCTTAAGGGGAAAGGTGAGGTGGTGTGATGCATATAACAAGCTTTTCAAATTAGCTCAGATACTGTTCCATAAACCCAATAGGTAATAGACAAGACCTACTCCTTGCTCAGTGAATTGGACTCAACACCACCTATTCACCGCCCAAGAATCTATCTGACTAGTAAGAATCTTAAAACCTATGTATTGATATCTCTCTGTAAGTGAGTCAAGTGGGTGTAAAGCGGCAGAAACACAGCAGTGAAAAGCAGCTAAACCCCATTATAAAAGTCAATTACTTTTAAAAACCCGTGAAACAAACACAGTGAAAGAGAGAGAAATTCTTACACAATTCGTTCAGGGGCTGTGATGCCACCTGGATTTACCATATCTAGACCCACAGCTGATTGAGACATAAGGGTGGACACTCATGGGGCTGAGAGATTTGGTGAGGTTGGGTGAGGAAACGCAGACCCTTTAAAGTAATACTGCGTGGTACCCATCCCATGGGTCCCAAATCTCCAGGTTCAAGGGCATCTTCCTACATCGAAAACATGCATGAGAAACCCAGAAGACGGTACACCGTGTGATCGGGAAAGATTTCTAAAACGCACCTCATTTCTCATCTCCTTGTGCTCGGGTTCGCCATTCCAGCCGCTTCACTAGCAATCTGCTTCCTTGGAGAATCAGCACCTTTAACCTCCTGTTCCGTACAGGTTGCAATTTGTCCTGAGGATGAACGGGAAGAGGGGGAACCAATGAGAGACTAGCTCTAGGTGTAGGGACAGGCACAGGTCACTCTATTTTCTCATCAGGAAGAAGAATTAACCACAGGCTCAGCATGCCGGCCGGAACCAAAATAGGGCCTGAAGCAATCCTGCGCTTTTGAGGCCAGCTCCCAAGAAAGCGAGTTGAAAAATGGAGCTCAGGGGCACTGCAATTCACAAACCTGCAGACTTATAAATGATAACTCTCGTCCACAAATATATTGAGGGAAGGCAACGAAGAGGATTTGAAAGCAAGGCAGAATTGCAGGAAACATATTTCAGGAGGGAGATTCGAATCGCCTTTAAAGCACAGGAAAAGCGGCAAAACCTCGACAATGACGCACTTGGCCAAAAAGGGCGTATGCGTTTTTTCCTGAATATATTCAGGAAAAAACGCATACGCCCTTTTTGGCCAACCAAGCAACCTGGAAAGGCAAATCAGCGCTACAAAGAAGTCTCGCTTCCCATCGGTCAAAAGGGCCATGCTGAATAAAGTGTCAAAACCAGAAATGCAGGACAGGCCATGGAGAAACGGGAGCCTGGCTACGCTGATGGGCGGGATGTAAATTGCCAACAGCCACTCTGGAGAAGTGTATGGTGTGTCCTGAAACATCTAAAAAACTCAGCTTAGAGAGCATAGGGCACTTCCACTCATGGGCGTATAAATTGGCAAAACTAAAAATCAGCAAGACACAGGCTCCCCAAAGTTTAGGGCTGCTCTGTTGACAAGAACCTCCACTTCGTTACACCTTAAATATCCCAGGAAAGAGAAAAATGGATAAAGAAGTTGTGGTCCTTATGTACAATGGAATATCACTCAGCCATGAAATCAACGTCATAAGGCTAGTAGCAGCATGATGAGTGGATTTAGGTATGACGATTCTAAGTGAAATAAGTCACACAGAAAAAGACACTTATCATAAGATATCACTTATAGAGGGAATGTAAAAACCGCTACCTTTGAACTGAATTACAAAACAGAACAGAGACACACGTTTAGAAAGCACACTATGGCTGCTTAAGGGGAAAGGTGAGGTGGTGTGATGCATATAACAAGCTTTTCAAATTAGCTCAGATACTGTTCCATAAACCCAATAGGTAATAGACAAGACCTACTCCTTGCTCAGTGAATTGGACTCAACACCACCTATTCACCGCCCAAGAATCTATCTGACTAGTAAGAATCTTAAAACCTATGTATTGATATCTCTCTGTAAGTGAGTCAAGTGGGTGTAAAGCGGCAGAAACACAGCAGTGAAAAGCAGCTAAACCCCATTATAAAAGTCAATTACTTTTAAAAACCCGTGAAACAAAGACAGTGAAAGAGAGAGAAATTCTTACAAAATTCGTTCAGGGGCTGTGATGCCACCTGGATTGACCATATCTAGACCCACAGCTGATTGAGACATAAGGGTGGACACTCATGGGGCTGAGAGATTTGGTGAGGTTGGGTGAGGAAACGCAGACCCTTTAAAGTAATACTGCGTGGTACCCATCCCATGGGTCCCAAATCTCCAGGTTCAAGGGCATCTTCCTACATCGAAAACATGCATGAGAAACCCAGAAGACGGTACACCGTGTGATCGGGAAAGATTTCTAAAACGCACCTCATTTCTCATCTCCTTGTGCTCGGGTTCGCCATTCCAGCCGCTTCACTAGCAATCTGCTTCCTTGGAGAATCAGCACCTTTAACCTCCTGTTCCGTACAGGTTGCAATTTGTCCTGAGGATGAACGGGAAGAGGGGGAACCAATGAGAGACTAGCTCTAGGTGTAGGGACAGGCACAGGTCACTCTATTTTCTCATCAGGAAGAAGAATTAACCACAGGCTCAGCATGCCGGCCGGAACCAAAATAGGGCCTGAAGCAATCCTGCGCTTTTGAGGCCAGCTCCCAAGAAAGCGAGTTGAAAAATGGAGCTCAGGGGCACTGCAATTCACAAACCTGCAGACTTATAAATGATAACTCTCGTCCACAAATATATTGAGGGAAGGCAACGAAGAGGATTTGAAAGCAAGGCAGAATTGCAGGAAACACATTTCAGGAGGGAGATTCGAATCGCCTTTAAAGCACAGGAAAAGCGGCAAAACCTCGACAATGACGCCCTTGGCCAAAAAGGGCGTATGCGTTTTTTCCTGAATATATTCAGGAAAAAACGCATACGCCCTTTTTGGCCAACCAAGCAACCTGGAAAGGCAAATCAGCGCTACAAAGAAGTCTCGCTTCCCATCGGTCAAAAGGGCCATGCTGAATAAAGTGTCAAAACCAGAAATGCAGGACAGGCCATGGAGAAACGGGAGCCTGGCTACGCTGATGGGCGGGATGTAAATTGCCAACAGCCACTCTGGAGAAGTGTACGGTGTGTCCTGAAACATCTAAAAAACTCAGCTTAGAGAGCATAGGGCACTTCCACTCATGGGCGTATAAATTGGCAAAACTAAAAATCAGCAAGACACAGGCTCCCCAAAGTTTAGGGCTGCTCTGTTGACAAGAACCTCCACTTCGTTACTCCTTAAATATCCCAGGAAAGAGAAAAATGGATAAAGAAGTTGTGGTCCTTATGGACAATTGAATATCACTCAGCCATGAAATCAACGTCATAAGGCTAGTAGCAGCATGATGAGTGGATTTAGGTACGACGATTCTAAGTGAAATAAGTCACACAGAAAAAGACACTTATCATAAGATATCACTTATAGAGGGAATGTAAAAACCGCTACCCTTGAACTGAATTACAAAACAGAACAGAGACACACGTTTAGAAAGCACACTATGGCTGCTTAAGGGGAAAGGTGAGGTGGTGTGATGCATAAAACAAGCTTTTCAAATTAGCTCAGATACCGTTCCATAAACCCAATAGGTAATACACAAGACCTACTACTTGCTCAGTGAATTGGACTCAACACCCCCTATTCACCGCCCAAGAATATATCTGACTAGTAAGAATCTTAAAACCTATGTATTGATATCTCTCTGTAAGTGAGTCAAGTGGGTGTAAAGCGGCAGAAACACAGCAGTGAAAAGCAGCTAAACCCCATTATAAAAATCAATTACTTTTAAAAACCCGTGAAACAAAGACAGTGAAAGAGAGAGAAATTCTTACAAAATTCGTTCAGGGGCTGTGATGCCACCTGGATTGACCATATCTAGACCCACAGCTGATTGAGACATAAGGGTGGACACTCATGGGGCTGAGAGGTTTGGTGAGGTTGGGTGAGGAAAGGCAGACCCTTTAAAGTAATACTGCGTGGAACCCATCCCATGGGTCCCAAATCTCCAGGTTCAAGGGCATCTTCCTACATCGAAAACATGCATGAGAAACCCAGAAGACGGTACACCGTGTGATCGGGAAAGGTTTCTAAAACGCACCTCATTTCTCATCTCCTTGTGCTCGGGTTCGCCATTCCAACCGCTTCACTAGCAATCTGCCTCCTTGGAGAATCAGCACCTTTAACCTCCTGTTCCGTACAGGTTGCAATTTGTCCTGAGGATGAACGGGAAGAGGGGGAACCAATGAGAGAATAGCTCTAGGTGTAGGGACAGGCACAGGTCACTCTATTTTCTCATCAGGAAGAAGAATTAACCACAGGCTCAGCCTGCCGGCCGGAATCAAAATAGGTCCAGAAGCAATCCTGCGCTTTTGAGGCCAGCTCCCAAGAAAGCGAGTTGAAAAATGGAGCTCAGGGGCACTGCAATTCACAAACCTGCAGACTTATAAATGATAACTCTCGTCCACAAATATATTGAGGGAAGGCAACGAAGAGGAGTTGAAAGCAAGGCAGAATTGCAGGAAACAGATTTCAGGAGGGAGATTCGAATCGCCATTAAAGCACAGGAAAAGCGGCAAAACCTCGACAATGATGCCGTTGGCCAAAAAGGGCGTATGCGTTTTTTCCTGAATATATTCAGGAAAAAACGCATACGCCCTTTTTGGCCAACCAAGCAACCTGGAAAGGCAAATCAGCACTACAAAGAAGTCTCGCTTCTCATCGGTCAAAAGGGCCCTGCTGAATAAAGTGTCAAAACCAGAAATGCAGGACAGGCCATGGAGAAATGGGAGCCTTGCTACGCTGATGGGCGGGACGTAAATTGCCAACAGCCACTCTGGAGAAGTGTACGGTATGTCCTGAAACATCTAAGAAACTCAACTTAGAGAGCATAGGGCACTTCCACTCATGGGCGTATAAATTGGGAAAACTAAAAATCAGCAAGACACAGGCACCCCAAAGTTTAGGGCTGCTCTGTTGACAAGAACCTCCACTTCGTTACACCTTAAATATCCCAGGAAAGAGAAAAATGGATAAAGAAGTTGTGGTCCTTATGGACAATTGAATATCACTCAGCCATGAAATCAACGTCATAAGGCTAGTAGCAGCATGATGAGTGGATTTAGGTACGACGATTCTAAGTGAAATAAGTCACACAGAAAAAGACACTTATCATAAGATATCACTTATAGAGGGAATGTAAAAACCGCTACCCTTGAACTGAATTACAAAACAGAACAGAGACAAACGTTTAGAAAGCACACTATGGCTGCTTAAGGGGAAAGGTGAGGTGGTGTGATGCATAAAACAAGCTTTTCAAATTAGCTCAGATACCGTTCCATAAACCCAATAGGTAATACACAAGACCTACTCCTTGCTCAGTGAATTGGACTCAACACCCCCTATTCACCGCCCAAGAATCTATCTGACTAGTAAGAATCTTAAAACCTATGTATTGATATCTCTCTGTAAGTGAGTCAAGTGGGTGTAAAGCGGCAGAAACACAGCAGTGAAAAGCAGCTAAACCCCATTATAAAAGTCAATTACTTTTAAAAACCCGTGAAACAAAGACAGTGAAAGAGAGAGAAATTCTTACAAAATTCGTTCAGGGGCTGTGATGCCACCTGGATTGACCATATCTAGACCCACAGCTGATTGAGACATAAGGGTGGACACTCATGGGGCTGAGAGATTTGGTGAGGTTGGGTGAGGAAACGCAGACCCTTTAAAGTAATACTGCGTGGTACCCATCCCATGGGTCCCAAATCTCCAGGTTCAAGGGCATCTTCCTACATCGAAAACATGCATGAGAAACCCAGAAGACGGTACACCGTGTGATCGGGAAAGATTTCTAAAACGCACCTCATTTCTCATCTCCTTGTGCTCGGGTTCGCCATTCCAGCCGCTTCACTAGCAATCTGCTTCCTTGGAGAATCAGCACCTTTAACCTCCTGTTCCGTACAGGTTGCAATTTGTCCTGAGGATGAACGGGAAGAGGGGGAACCAATGAGAGACTAGCTCTAGGTGTAGGGACAGGCACAGGTCACTCTATTTTCTCATCAGGAAGAAGAATTAACCACAGGCTCAGCATGCCGGCCGGAACCAAAATAGGGCCTGAAGCAATCCTGCGCTTTTGAGGCCAGCTCCCAAGAAAGCGAGTTGAAAAATGGAGCTCAGGGGCACTGCAATTCACAAACCTGCAGACTTATAAATGATAACTGTCGTCCACAAATATATTGAGGGAAGGCAACGAAGAGGATTTGAAAGCAAGGCAGAATTGCAGGAAACACATTTCAGGAGGGAGATTCGAATCGCCTTTAAAGCACAGGAAAAGCGGCAAAACCTCGACAATGACGCCCTTGGCCAAAAAGGGCGTATGCGTTTTTTCCTGAATATATTCAGGAAAAAACGCATACGCCCTTTTTGGCCAACCAAGCAACCTGGAAAGGCAAATCAGCGCTACAAAGAAGTCTCGCTTCCCATCGGTCAAAAGGGCCATGCTGAATAAAGTGTCAAAACCAGAAATGCAGGACAGGCCATGGAGAAACGGGAGCCTGGCTACGCTGATGGGCGGGATGTAAATTGCCAACAGCCACTCTGGAGAAGTGTATGGTGTGTCCTGAAACATCTAAAAAACTCAGCTTAGAGAGCATAGGGCACTTCCACTCATGGGCGTATAAATTGGCAAAACTAAAAATCAGCAAGACACAGGCTCCCCAAAGTTTAGGGCTGCTCTGTTGACAAGAACCTCCACTTCGTTACACCTTAAATATCCCAGGAAAGAGAAAAATGGATAAAGAAGTTGTGGTCCTTATGTACAATGGAATATCACTCAGCCATGAAATCAACGTCATAAGGCTAGTAGCAGCATGATGAGTGGATTTAGGTATGACGATTCTAAGTGAAATAAGTCACACAGAAAAAGACACTTATCATAAGATATCACTTATAGAGGGAATGTAAAAACCGCTACCTTTGAACTGAATTACAAAACAGAACAGAGACACACGTTTAGAAAGCACACTATGGCTGCTTAAGGGGAAAGGTGAGGTGGTGTGATGCATATAACAAGCTTTTCAAATTAGCTCAGATACTGTTCCATAAACCCAATAGGTAATAGACAAGACCTACTCCTTGCTCAGTGAATTGGACTCAACACCACCTATTCACCGCCCAAGAATCTATCTGACTAGTAAGAATCTTAAAACCTATGTATTGATATCTCTCTGTAAGTGAGTCAAGTGGGTGTAAAGCGGCAGAAACACAGCAGTGAAAAGCAGCTAAACCCCATTGTAAAAGTCAATTACTTTTAAAAACCCGTGAAACAAAGACAGTGAAAGAGAGAGAAATTCTTACAAAATTCGTTCAGGGGCTGTGATGCCACCTGGATTGACCATATCTAGACCCACAGCTGATTGAGACATAAGGGTGGACACTCATGGGGCTGAGAGATTTGGTGAGGTTGGGTGAGGAAACGCAGACCCTTTAAAGTAATACTGCGTGGTACCCATCCCATGGGTCCCAAATCTCCAGGTTCAAGGGCATCTTCCTACATCGAAAACATGCATGAGAAACCCAGAAGACGGTACACCGTGTGATCGGGAAAGATTTCTAAAACGCACCTCATTTCTCATCTCCTTGTGCTCGGGTTCGCCATTCCAGCCGCTTCACTAGCAATCTGCTTCCTTGGAGAATCAGCACCTTTAACCTCCTGTTCCGTACAGGTTGCAATTTGTCCTGAGGATGAACGGGAAGAGGGGGAACCAATGAGAGACTAGCTCTAGGTGTAGGGACAGGCACAGGTCACTCTATTTTCTCATCAGGAAGAAGAATTAACCACAGGCTCAGCATGCCGGCCGGAACCAAAATAGGGCCTGAAGCAATCCTGCGCTTTTGAGGCCAGCTCCCAAGAAAGCGAGTTGAAAAATGGAGCTCAGGGGCACTGCAATTCACAAACCTGCAGACTTATAAATGATAACTCTCGTCCACAAATATATTGAGGGAAGGCAACGAAGAGGATTTGAAAGCAAGGCAGAATTGCAGGAAACACATTTCAGGAGGGAGATTCGAATCGCCTTTAAAGCACAGGAAAAGCGGCAAAACCTCGACAATGACGCCCTTGGCCAAAAAGGGCGTATGCGTTTTTTCCTGAATATATTCAGGAAAAAACGCATACGCCCTTTTTGGCCAACCAAGCAACCTGGAAAGGCAAATCAGCGCTACAAAGAAGTCTCGCTTCCCATCGGTCAAAAGGGCCATGCTGAATAAAGTGTCAAAACCAGAAATGCAGGACAGGCCATGGAGAAACGGGAGCCTGGCTACGCTGATGGGCGGGATGTAAATTGCCAACAGCCACTCTGGAGAAGTGTATGGTGTGTCCTGAAACATCTAAAAAACTCAGCTTAGAGAGCATAGGGCACTTCCACTCATGGGCGTATAAATTGGCAAAACTAAAAATCAGCAAGACACAGGCTCCCCAAAGTTTAGGGCTGCTCTGTTGACAAGAACCTCCACTTCGTTACACCTTAAATATCCCAGGAAAGAGAAAAATGGATAAAGAAGTTGTGGTCCTTATGTACAATGGAATATCACTCAGCCATGAAATCAACGTCATAAGGCTAGTAGCAGCATGATGAGTGGATTTAGGTATGACGATTCTAAGTGAAATAAGTCACACAGAAAAAGACACTTATCATAAGATATCACTTATAGAGGGAATGTAAAAACCGCTACCTTTGAACTGAATTACAAAACAGAACAGAGACACACGTTTAGAAAGCACACTATGGCTGCTTAAGGGGAAAGGTGAGGTGGTGTGATGCATATAACAAGCTTTTCAAATTAGCTCAGATACTGTTCCATAAACCCAATAGGTAATAGACAAGACCTACTCCTTGCTCAGTGAATTGGACTCAACACCACCTATTCACCGCCCAAGAATCTATCTGACTAGTAAGAATCTTAAAACCTATGTATTGATATCTCTCTGTAAGTGAGTCAAGTGGGTGTAAAGCGGCAGAAACACAGCAGTGAAAAGCAGCTAAACCCCATTGTAAAAGTCAATTACTTTTAAAAACCCGTGAAACAAAGACAGTGAAAGAGAGAGAAATTCTTACAAAATTCGTTCAGGGGCTGTGATGCCACCTGGATTGACCATATCTAGACCCACAGCTGATTGAGACATAAGGGTGGACACTCATGGGGCTGAGAGATTTGGTGAGGTTGGGTGAGGAAACGCAGACCCTTTAAAGTAATACTGCGTGGTACCCATCCCATGGGTCCCAAATCTCCAGGTTCAAGGGCATCTTCCTACATCGAAAACATGCATGAGAAACCCAGAAGACGGTACACCGTGTGATCGGGAAAGATTTCTAAAACGCACCTCATTTCTCATCTCCTTGTGCTCGGGTTCGCCATTCCAGCCGCTTCACTAGCAATCTGCTTCCTTGGAGAATCAGCACCTTTAACCTCCTGTTCCGTACAGGTTGCAATTTGTCCTGAGGATGAACGGGAAGAGGGGGAACCAATGAGAGACTAGCTCTAGGTGTAGGGACAGGCACAGGTCACTCTATTTTCTCATCAGGAAGAAGAATTAACCACAGGCTCAGCATGCCGGCCGGAACCAAAATAGGGCCTGAAGCAATCCTGCGCTTTTGAGGCCAGCTCCCAAGAAAGCGAGTTGAAAAATGGAGCTCAGGGGCACTGCAATTCACAAACCTGCAGACTTATAAATGATAACTCTCGTCCACAAATATATTGAGGGAAGGCAACGAAGAGGATTTGAAAGCAAGGCAGAATTGCAGGAAACATATTTCAGGAGGGAGATTCGAATCGCCTTTAAAGCACAGGAAAAGCGGCAAAACCTCGACAATGACGCACTTGGCCAAAAAGGGCGTATGCGTTTTTTCCTGAATATATTCAGGAAAAAACGCATACGCCCTTTTTGGCCAACCAAGCAACCTGGAAAGGCAAATCAGCGCTACAAAGAAGTCTCGCTTCCCATCGGTCAAAAGGGCCATGCTGAATAAAGTGTCAAAACCAGAAATGCAGGACAGGCCATGGAGAAACGGGAGCCTGGCTACGCTGATGGGCGGGATGTAAATTGCCAACAGCCACTCTGGAGAAGTGTATGGTGTGTCCTGAAACATCTAAAAAACTCAGCTTAGAGAGCATAGGGCACTTCCACTCATGGGCGTATAAATTGGCAAAACTAAAAATCAGCAAGACACAGGCTCCCCAAAGTTTAGGGCTGCTCTGTTGACAAGAACCTCCACTTCGTTACACCTTAAATATCCCAGGAAAGAGAAAAATGGATAAAGAAGTTGTGGTCCTTATGTACAATGGAATATCACTCAGCCATGAAATCAACGTCATAAGGCTAGTAGCAGCATGATGAGTGGATTTAGGTATGACGATTCTAAGTGAAATAAGTCACACAGAAAAAGACACTTATCATAAGATATCACTTATAGAGGGAATGTAAAAACCGCTACCTTTGAACTGAATTACAAAACAGAACAGAGACACACGTTTAGAAAGCACACTATGGCTGCTTAAGGGGAAAGGTGAGGTGGTGTGATGCATATAACAAGCTTTTCAAATTAGCTCAGATACTGTTCCATAAACCCAATAGGTAATAGACAAGACCTACTCCTTGCTCAGTGAATTGGACTCAACACCACCTATTCACCGCCCAAGAATCTATCTGACTAGTAAGAATCTTAAAACCTATGTATTGATATCTCTCTGTAAGTGAGTCAAGTGGGTGTAAAGCGGCAGAAACACAGCAGTGAAAAGCAGCTAAACCCCATTATAAAAGTCAATTACTTTTAAAAACCCGTGAAACAAAGACAGTGAAAGAGAGAGAAATTCTTACAAAATTCGTTCAGGGGCTGTGATGCCACCTGGATTGACCATATCTAGACCCACAGCTGATTGAGACATAAGGGTGGACACTCATGGGGCTGAGAGGTTTGGTGAGGTTGGGTGAGGAAACGCAGACCCTTTAAAGTAATACTGCGTGGTACCCATCCCATGGGTCCCAAATCTCCAGGTTCAAGGGCATCTTCCTACATCGAAAACATGCATGAGAAACCCAGAAGACGGTACACCGTGTGATCGGGAAAGGTTTCTAAAACGCACCTCATTTCTCATCTCCTTGTGCTCGGGTTCGCCATTCCAGCCGCTTCACTAGCAATCTGCTTCCTTGGAGAATCAGCACCTTTAACCTCCTGTTCCGTACAGGTTGCAATTTGTCCTGAGGATGAACGGGAAGAGGGGGAACCAATGAGAGACTAGCTCTAGGTGTAGGGACAGGCACAGGTCACTCTATTTTCTCATCAGGAAGAAGAATTAACCACAGGCTCAGCATGCCGGCCGGAACCAAAATAGGGCCTGAAGCAATCCTGCGCTTTTGAGGCCAGCTCCCAAGAAAGCGAGTTGAAAAATGGAGCTCAGGGGCACTGCAATTCACAAACCTGCAGACTTATAAATGATAACTCTCGTCCACAAATATATTGAGGGAAGGCAACGAAGAGGATTTGAAAGCAAGGCAGAATTGCAGGAAACACATTTCAGGAGGGAGATTCGAATCGCCTTTAAAGCACAGGAAAAGCGGCAAAACCTCGACAATGACGCCCTTGGCCAAAAACGGCGTATGCGTTTTTTCCTGAATATATTCAGGAAAAAACGCATACGCCCTTTTTGGCCAACCAAGCAACCTGGAAAGGCAAATCAGCGCTACAAAGAAGTCTCGCTTCCCATCGGTCAAAAGGGCCATGCTGAATAAAGTGTCAAAACCAGAAATGCAGGACAGGCCATGGAGAAACGGGAGCCTGGCTACGCTGATGGGCGGGATGTAAATTGCCAACAGCCACTCTGGAGAAGTGTACGGTGTGTCCTGAAACATCTAAAAAACTCAGCTTAGAGAGCATAGGGCACTTCCACTCATGGGCGTATAAATTGGCAAAACTAAAAATCAGCAAGACACAGGCTCCCCAAAGTTTAGGGCTGCTCTGTTGACAAGAACCTCCACTTCGTTACTCCTTAAATATCCCAGGAAAGAGAAAAATGGATAAAGAAGTTGTGGTCCTTATGGACAATTGAATATCACTCAGCCATGAAATCAACGTCATAAGGCTAGTAGCAGCATGATGAGTGGATTTAGGTACGACGATTCTAAGTGAAATAAGTCACACAGAAAAAGACACTTATCATAAGATATCACTTATAGAGGGAATGTAAAAACCGCTACCCTTGAACTGAATTACAAAACAGAACAGAGACACACGTTTAGAAAGCACACTATGGCTGCTTAAGGGGAAAGGTGAGGTGGTGTGATGCATAAAACAAGCTTTTCAAATTAGCTCAGATACCGTTCCATAAACCCAATAGGTAATACACAAGACCTACTCCTTGCTCAGTGAATTGGACTCAACACCCCCTATTCACCGCCCAAGAATATATCTGACTAGTAAGAATCTTAAAACCTATGTATTGATATCTCTCTGTAAGTGAGTCAAGTGGGTGTAAAGCGGCAGAAACACAGCAGTGAAAAGCAGCTAAACCCCATTATAAAAATCAATTACTTTTAAAAACCCGTGAAACAAAGACAGTGAAAGAGAGAGAAATTCTTACAAAATTCGTTCAGGGGCTGTGATGCCACCTGGATTGACCATATCTAGACCCACAGCTGATTGAGACATAAGGGTGGACACTCATGGGGCTGAGAGGTTTGGTGAGGTTGGGTGAGGAAAGGCAGACCCTTTAAAGTAATACTGCGTGGAACCCATCCCATGGGTCCCAAATCTCCAGGTTCAAGGGCATCTTCCTACATCGAAAACATGCATGAGAAACCCAGAAGACGGTACACCGTGTGATCGGGAAAGGTTTCTAAAACGCACCTCATTTCTCATCTCCTTGTGCTCGGGTTCGCCATTCCAACCGCTTCACTAGCAATCTGCCTCCTTGGAGAATCAGCACCTTTAACCTCCTGTTCCGTACAGGTTGCAATTTGTCCTGAGGATGAACGGGAAGAGGGGGAACCAATGAGAGAATAGCTCTAGGTGTAGGGACAGGCACAGGTCACTCTATTTTCTCATCAGGAAGAAGAATTAACCACAGGCTCAGCCTGCCGGCCGGAATCAAAATAGGTCCAGAAGCAATCCTGCGCTTTTGAGGCCAGCTCCCAAGAAAGCGAGTTGAAAAATGGAGCTCAGGGGCACTGCAATTCACAAACCTGCAGACTTATAAATGATAACTCTCGTCCACAAATATATTGAGGGAAGGCAACGAAGAGGAGTTGAAAGCAAGGCAGAATTGCAGGAAACAGATTTCAGGAGGGAGATTCGAATCGCCATTAAAGCACAGGAAAAGCGGCAAAACCTCGACAATGATGCCGTTGGCCAAAAAGGGCGTATGCGTTTTTTCCTGAATATATTCAGGAAAAAACGCATACGCCCTTTTTGGCCAACCAAGCAACCTGGAAAGGCAAATCAGCACTACAAAGAAGTCTCGCTTCTCATCGGTCAAAAGGGCCCTGCTGAATAAAGTGTCAAAACCAGAAATGCAGGACAGGCCATGGAGAAATGGGAGCCTTGCTACGCTGATGGGCGGGACGTAAATTGCCAACAGCCACTCTGGAGAAGTGTACGGTATGTCCTGAAACATCTAAGAAACTCAACTTAGAGAGCATAGGGCACTTCCACTCATGGGCGTATAAATTGGGAAAACTAAAAATCAGCAAGACACAGGCACCCCAAAGTTTAGGGCTGCTCTGTTGACAAGAACCTCCACTTCGTTACACCTTAAATATCCCAGGAAAGAGAAAAATGGATAAAGAAGTTGTGGTCCTTATGGACAATTGAATATCACTCAGCCATGAAATCAACGTCATAAGGCTAGTAGCAGCATGATGAGTGGATTTAGGTACGACGATTCTAAGTGAAATAAGTCACACAGAAAAAGACACTTATCATAAGATATCACTTATAGAGGGAATGTAAAAACCGCTACCCTTGAACTGAATTACAAAACAGAACAGAGACACACGTTTAGAAAGCACACTATGGCTGCTTAAGGGGAAAGGTGAGGTGGTGTGATGCATAAAACAAGCTTTTCAAATTAGCTCAGATACCGTTCCATAAACCCAATAGGTAATACACAAGACCTACTCCTTGCTCAGTGAATTGGACTCAACACCCCCTATTCACCGCCCAAGAATCTATCTGACTAGTAAGAATCTTAAAACCTATGTATTGATATCTCTCTGTAAGTGAGTCAAGTGGGTGTAAAGCGGCAGAAACACAGCAGTGAAAAGCAGCTAAACCCCATTATAAAAGTCAATTACTTTTAAAAACCCGTGAAACAAAGACAGTGAAAGAGAGAGAAATTCTTACAAAATTCGTTCAGGGGCTGTGATGCCACCTGGATTGACCATATCTAGACCCACAGCTGATTGAGACATAAGGGTGGACACTCATGGGGCTGAGAGATTTGGTGAGGTTGGGTGAGGAAACGCAGACCCTTTAAAGTAATACTGCGTGGTACCCATCCCATGGGTCCCAAATCTCCAGGTTCAAGGGCATCTTCCTACATCGAAAACATGCATGAGAAACCCAGAAGACGGTACACCGTGTGATCGGGAAAGATTTCTAAAACGCACCTCATTTCTCATCTCCTTGTGCTCGGGTTCGCCATTCCAGCCGCTTCACTAGCAATCTGCTTCCTTGGAGAATCAGCACCTTTAACCTCCTGTTCCGTACAGGTTGCAATTTGTCCTGAGGATGAACGGGAAGAGGGGGAACCAATGAGAGACTAGCTCTAGGTGTAGGGACAGGCACAGGTCACTCTATTTTCTCATCAGGAAGAAGAATTAACCACAGGCTCAGCATGCCGGCCGGAACCAAAATAGGGCCTGAAGCAATCCTGCGCTTTTGAGGCCAGCTCCCAAGAAAGCGAGTTGAAAAATGGAGCTCAGGGGCACTGCAATTCACAAACCTGCAGACTTATAAATGATAACTGTCGTCCACAAATATATTGAGGGAAGGCAACGAAGAGGATTTGAAAGCAAGGCAGAATTGCAGGAAACACATTTCAGGAGGGAGATTCGAATCGCCTTTAAAGCACAGGAAAAGCGGCAAAACCTCGACAATGACGCCCTTGGCCAAAAAGGGCGTATGCGTTTTTTCCTGAATATATTCAGGAAAAAACGCATACGCCCTTTTTGGCCAACCAAGCAACCTGGAAAGGCAAATCAGCGCTACAAAGAAGTCTCGCTTCCCATCGGTCAAAAGGGCCATGCTGAATAAAGTGTCAAAACCAGAAATGCAGGACAGGCCATGGAGAAACGGGAGCCTGGCTACGCTGATGGGCGGGATGTAAATTGCCAACAGCCACTCTGGAGAAGTGTATGGTGTGTCCTGAAACATCTAAAAAACTCAGCTTAGAGAGCATAGGGCACTTCCACTCATGGGCGTATAAATTGGCAAAACTAAAAATCAGCAAGACACAGGCTCCCCAAAGTTTAGGGCTGCTCTGTTGACAAGAACCTCCACTTCGTTACACCTTAAATATCCCAGGAAAGAGAAAAATGGATAAAGAAGTTGTGGTCCTTATGTACAATGGAATATCACTCAGCCATGAAATCAACGTCATAAGGCTAGTAGCAGCATGATGAGTGGATTTAGGTATGACGATTCTAAGTGAAATAAGTCACACAGAAAAAGACACTTATCATAAGATATCACTTATAGAGGGAATGTAAAAACCGCTACCTTTGAACTGAATTACAAAACAGAACAGAGACACACGTTTAGAAAGCACACTATGGCTGCTTAAGGGGAAAGGTGAGGTGGTGTGATGCATATAACAAGCTTTTCAAATTAGCTCAGATACTGTTCCATAAACCCAATAGGTAATAGACAAGACCTACTCCTTGCTCAGTGAATTGGACTCAACACCACCTATTCACCGCCCAAGAATCTATCTGACTAGTAAGAATCTTAAAACCTATGTATTGATATCTCTCTGTAAGTGAGTCAAGTGGGTGTAAAGCGGCAGAAACACAGCAGTGAAAAGCAGCTAAACCCCATTGTAAAAGTCAATTACTTTTAAAAACCCGTGAAACAAAGACAGTGAAAGAGAGAGAAATTCTTACAAAATTCGTTCAGGGGCTGTGATGCCACCTGGATTGACCATATCTAGACCCACAGCTGATTGAGACATAAGGGTGGACACTCATGGGGCTGAGAGATTTGGTGAGGTTGGGTGAGGAAACGCAGACCCTTTAAAGTAATACTGCGTGGTACCCATCCCATGGGTCCCAAATCTCCAGGTTCAAGGGCATCTTCCTACATCGAAAACATGCATGAGAAACCCAGAAGACGGTACACCGTGTGATCGGGAAAGATTTCTAAAACGCACCTCATTTCTCATCTCCTTGTGCTCGGGTTCGCCATTCCAGCCGCTTCACTAGCAATCTGCTTCCTTGGAGAATCAGCACCTTTAACCTCCTGTTCCGTACAGGTTGCAATTTGTCCTGAGGATGAACGGGAAGAGGGGGAACCAATGAGAGACTAGCTCTAGGTGTAGGGACAGGCACAGGTCACTCTATTTTCTCATCAGGAAGAAGAATTAACCACAGGCTCAGCATGCCGGCCGGAACCAAAATAGGGCCTGAAGCAATCCTGCGCTTTTGAGGCCAGCTCCCAAGAAAGCGAGTTGAAAAATGGAGCTCAGGGGCACTGCAATTCACAAACCTGCAGACTTATAAATGATAACTCTCGTCCACAAATATATTGAGGGAAGGCAACGAAGAGGATTTGAAAGCAAGGCAGAATTGCAGGAAACACATTTCAGGAGGGAGATTCGAATCGCCTTTAAAGCACAGGAAAAGCGGCAAAACCTCGACAATGACGCCCTTGGCCAAAAAGGGCGTATGCGTTTTTTCCTGAATATATTCAGGAAAAAACGCATACGCCCTTTTTCGCCAACCAAGCAACCTGGAAAGGCAAATCAGCGCTACAAAGAAGTCTCGCTTCCCATCGGTCAAAAGGGCCATGCTGAATAAAGTGTCAAAACCAGAAATGCAGGACAGGCCATGGAGAAAAGGGAGCCTGGCTACGCTGATGGGCGGGATGTAAATTGCCAACAGCCACTCTGGAGAAGTGTACGGTGTGTCCTGAAACATCTAAAAAACTCAGCTTAGAGAGCATAGGGCACTTCCACTCATGGGCGTATAAATTGGCAAAACTAAAAATCAGCAAGACACAGGCTCCCCAAAGTTTAGGGCTGCTCTGTTGACAAGAACCTCCACTTCGTTACACCTTAAATATCCCAGGAAAGAGAAAAATGGATAAAGAAGTTGTGGTCCTTATGTACAATGGAATATCACTCAGCCATGAAATCAACGTCATAAGGCTAGTAGCAGCATGATGAGTGGATTTAGGTATGACGATTCTAAGTGAAATAAGTCACACAGAAAAAGACACTTATCATAAGATATCACTTATAGAGGGAATGTAAAAACCGCTACCCTTGAACTGAATTACAAAACAGAACAGAGACACACGTTTAGAAAACACACTATGGCTGCTTAACGGTAAAGGTGAGGTGGGGTGATGCATAAAACAAGGGTTTCAAATTAGCTCAGATACCGTTCCATAAACCCAATAGGTAATAGACAAGACCTACTCCTTGCTCAGTGAATTGGACTCAACACCCCCTATTCACCGCCCAAGAATCTATCTGACTAGTAAGAATCTTAAAACCTATGTATTGATATCTCTCTGTAAGTGAGTCAAGTGGGTGTAAAGCGGCAGAAACACAGCAGTGAAAAGCAGCTAAACCCCATTATAAAAGTCAATTACTTTTAAAAACCCGTGAAACAAAGACAGTGAAAGAGAGAGAAATTCTTACAAAATTCGTTCAGGGGCTGTGATGCCACCTGGATTGACCATATCTAGACCCACAGCTGATTGAGACATAAGGGTGGACACTCATGGGGCTGAGAGATTTGGTGAGGTTGGGTGAGGAAACGCAGACCGTTTAAAGTAATACTGCGTGGTACCCATCCCATGGGTCCCAAATCTCCAGGTTCAAGGGCATCTTCCTACATCGAAAACATGCATGAGAAACCCAGAAAATGGTACACCGTGTGATCGGGAAAGGTATCCAAAACGCACCTCATTTCTCATCTCCTTGTGCTCGGGTTCGCCATTCCATCCGCTTTACTGGCAATCTCCCTCCTTGGAGAATCAGCACCTTTAACCTCCTGTTCCGTACAGGTTGCAATTTGTCCTGAGGATGAACGGGAAGAGGGGGAACCAATGAGAGAATAGCTCTAGGTGTAGGGACAGGCACAGGTCACTCTATTTTCTCATCAGGAAGAAGAATTAACCACAGGCTCAGCATGCCGGCCGGAACCAAAATAGGGGCTGAAGCAATCCTGCGCTTTTGAGGCCAGCTCCCAAGAAAGCGAGTTGAAAAATGGAGCTCAGGGGCACTGCAATTCACAAACCTGCAAACTTATAAATGAGAACTCTCGTCCACAAATATATTGAGGGAAGGCAACGAAGAGGATTTGAAAGCAAGGCAGAATTGCAGGAAACACATTTCAGGAGGGAGATTCGAATCGCCTTTAAAGCACAGGAAAAGCGGCAAAACCTCGACAATGACGCCCTTGGCCAAAAAGGGCGTATACTTTTTTCCTGAATATATTCAGGAAAAAACGCATACGCCCTTTTTGGCCAACCAAGCAACCTGGAAAGGCAAATCAGCGCTACAAAGAAGTCTCGCTTCCCATCGGTCAAAAGGGCCATGCTGAATAAAGTGTCAAAACCAGAAATGCAGGACAGGCCATGGAGAAACGGGAGCCTGGCTACGCTGATGGGCGGGATGTAAATTGCCAACAGCCACTCTGGAGAAGTGTACGGTGTGTCCTGAAACATCTAAAAAACTCAGCTTAGAGAGCATAGGGCACTTCCACTCATGGGCGTATAAATTGGGAAAACTAAAAATCAGCAAGACACAGGCTCCCCAAAGTTTAGGGCTGCTCTGTTGACAAGAACCTCCACTTCGTTACACCTTAAATATCCCAGGAAAGACAAAAATGGATAAAGAAGTTGTGGTCCTTATGTACAATAGAATATCACTCAGCCATGAAATCAACGTCATAATGCTAGTAGCAGCAAGATGAGGGGATTTAGGTAGGACGATTCTAAATGTAATAAGTCACACAGAAAATGACACTTATCATAAGATATCACTTATAGAGGGAATGTAAAAACCGCTACCCTTGAACTGAAGTACAAAACAGAGCAGAGTCACACGTTTAGAAAGCACACTATGGCTGCTTAAGGGGAAAGGTGAGGTGGTGTGATGCATAAAACAAGCTTTTCAAATTAGCTCAGATACCATTCCATAAACCCAATAGGTAATACACAAGACCTACTCCTTGCTCAGTGAATTGGACTCAACACCCCCTATTCACCGCCCAAGAATATATCTGACTAGTAAGAATCTTAAAACCTATGTATTGATATCTCTCTGTAAGTGAGTCAAGTGGGTGTAAAGTGGCAGAAACACAGCAGTGAAAAGCAGCTAAACCCCATTATAAAAATCAATTACTTTTAAAAACACGTGAAACAAAGACAGTGAAAGAGAGAGAAATTCTTACACAATTCGTTCAGGGGCTGTAATGCCACCTGGATTGACCATATCTAGACCCACAGCTGATTGAGACATAAGGGTGGACACTCATGGGGCTGAGAGGTTTGGTGAGGTTGGGTGAGGAAACGCAGACCCTTTAAAGTAATACTGCGTGGAACCCATCCCATGGGTCCCAAATCTCCAGGTTCAAGGGCATCTTCCTACATCGAAAACATGCATGAGAAACCCAGAAGACGGTACACCGTGTGATCGGGAAAGGTTTCTAAAACGCACCTCATTTCTCATCTCCTTGTGCTCGGGTTCGCCATTCCAGCCGCTTCACTAGCAATCTGCCTCCTTGGAGAATCAGCACCTTTAACCTCCTGTTCCGTACAGGTTGCAATTTGTCCTGAGGACGAACGGGAAGAGGGGGAACCAATGAGAGAATAGCTCTAGGTGTAGGGACAGGCACAGGTCACTCTATTTTCTCATCAGGAAGAAGAATTAACCACAGGCTCAGCCTGCCGGCCGGAATCAAAATAGGTCCAGAAGCAATCCTGCGCTTTTGAGGCCAGCTCCCAAGAAAGCGAGTTGAAAAATGGAGCTCAGGGGCACTGCATTTCACAAACCTGCAGACTTATAAATGATAACTCTCGTCCACAAATATATTGAGGGAAGGCAACGAAGAGGAGTTGAAAGCAAGGCAGAATTGCAGGAAACAGATTTCAGGAGGGAGATTCGAATCGCCATTAAAGCACAGGAAAAGCGGCAAAAACTCGACAATGATGCCGTTGGCCAAAAAGGGCGTATGCGTTTTTTCCTGAATATATTCAGGAAAAAACGCATACGCCCTTTTTGGCCAACCAAGCAACCTGGAAAGGCAAATCAGCACTACAAAGAAGTCTCGCTTCTCATCGGTCAAAAGGGCCCTGCTGAATAAAGTGTCAAAACAAGAAATGCAGGACAGGCCATGGAGAAATGGGAGCCTTGCTACGTTGATGGGCGGGACGTAAATTGCCAACAGCCACTCTGGAGAAGTGTACGGTATGTCCTGAAACATCTAAAAAACTCAGCCTAGTGAGCATAGGGCACGTCCACTCATGGGCGTATAAATTCGGAAAACTAAAAATCAGCAAGACACAGGCACCCCAAAGTTTAGGTCTGCTCTGTTGAAAAGAACCTCCTCTTCGTTACACCTTAAATATCCCAGGAAAGAGAAAAATGGATAAAGAAGTTGTGGTCCTTATGTACAATTGAATATCACTCAACCATGAAATCAACGTCATAAGGCTAGTAGCAGCATGATGAGTGGATTTAGCTACGACGATTCTAAGTGAAATAAGTCACACAGAAAAAGACACTTATCATAAGATATCACTTATAGAGGGAATGTAAAAACCGCTACCCTTGAACTGAATTACAAAACAGAACAGAGACACACGTTTAGAAAACACACTATGGCTGCTTAACGGGAAAGGTGAGGTGGGGTGATGCATAAAACAAGGGTTTCAAATTAGCTCAGATACCGTTCCATAAACCCAATAGGTAATAGACAAGACTTACTCCTTGCTCAGTGAATTGGACTCAACACCCCCTATTCACCGCCCAAGAATATATATGACTAGTAAGAATCTTAAAACCTATGTATTGATATCTCTCTGTAAGTGAGTCAAGTGGGTGTAAAGCGGCAGAAACACAGCAGTGAAAAGCAGCTAAACCCCATTATAAACATCAATTACTTTTAAAAACCCGTGAAACAAAGACAGTGAAAGAGAGAGAAATTCTTACAAAATTCGTTCACGGGCTATGATGCCACCTGGATTGACCATATCTAGACCCACAGCTGACTGAGACATAAGGGTGGACACTCTTGGGGCTGAGAGGTTTGGTGAGGTTGGGTGAGGAAACGCAGACCCTTTAAAGTAATACTGCGTGGTACCCATCCCATGGGTCCCAAATCTCCAGGTTCAAGGGCATCTTCCTACATCGAAAACATGCATGAGAAACCCAGAAGATGGTACATCGTGTGATCGGGAAAGGTATCCAAAACGCACCTCATTTCTCATCTCCTTGTGCTCGGGTTCGCCATTCCATCCGCTTTACTGGCAATCTCCCTCCTTGGAGAATCAGCACCTTTAACGTCCTGTTCCGAACAGGTTGCAATTTGTCCTGAGGATGAACAGGAAGAGGGGCAACCAATGAGAGACTAGGTCTAAGTGTTGGGACAGGCACAGGTCACTCTATTTTCCCATCAGGAAGAAGAATTAACCACAGGCTCAGCCTGCCGCTCGGGACCAGAATAGGGCCTGAAGCAATCCTGCGCTTTTGCGGCCAGCTTCCAAGAAAGCGAGTTGAAAAATGGAGCTCAGGGGCACTGCATTTCACAAACCTGCAGACTTATAAATGATAACTCTCATCCACAAATATATTGAGGGAAGGCAACGAAGAGGAGTTGAAAGCAAGGCAGAAATGCAGGAAACAGATTTCAGGAGGGAGATTCGAATCGCCTTTAAAGCACAGGAAAAGCGGCAAAACCTCGACAATGATGCCCTTGGCCAAAAAGGGCGTATGCGTTTTTTCCTGAATATATTCAGGAAAAAACGCATACGCCCTTTTTGGCCAACCAAGCAACCTGGAAAGGCAAATCAGTACTACAAAGAAGTCTCGCTTCTCATCGGTCAAAAGGGCCCTGCTGAATAAAGTGTCAAAACCAGAAATGCAGGACAGGCCATGGAGAAATGGGAGCCTTGCTACGCTGATGGGCGGGACGTAAATTGCCAACAGCCACTCTGGAGAAGTGTACGGTATGTCCTGAAACATCTAAGAAACTCAACTTAGAGAGCATAGGGCACTTCCACTCATGGGCGTATAAATTGGGAAAACTAAAAATCAGCAAGACACAGGCACTCCAAAGTTTAGGGCTGCTCTGTTGACAAGAACCTCCACTTTGTTACACCTTAAATATCCCAGGAAAGAGAAAAATGGATAACGAAGTTGTGGTCCTTATGTACAATGGAATATCACTCAGCCATGAAATCAACGTCATAAGGCTAGTAGCAGCATGATGAGTGGATTTAGGTATGACGATTCTAAGTGAAATAAGTCACACAGAAAAAGACACTTATCATAAGATATCACTTATAGAGGGAATGTAAAAACCGCTACCCTTGAACTGAATTACAAAACAGAACAGAGACACACGTTTAGAAAACACACTATGGCTGCTTAACGGTAAAGGTGAGGTGGGGTGATGCATAAAACAAGGGTTTCAAATTAGCTCAGATACCGTTCCATAAACCCAATAGGTAATAGACAAGACCTACTCCTTGCTCAGTGAATTGGACTCAACACCCCCTATTCACCGCCCAAGAATATATCTGACTAGTAAGAATCTTAAAACCTATGTATTGATATCTCTCTGTAAGTGAGTCAAGTGGGTGTAAAGCGGCAGAAACACAGCAGTGAAAAGCAGCTAAACCCCATTATAAAAGTCAATTACTTTTAAAAACCCGTGAAACAAAGACAGTGAAAGAGAGAGAAATTCTTACAAAATTCGTTCAGGGGCTGTGATGCCACCTGGATTGACCATATCTAGACCCACAGCTGATTGAGACATAAGGGTGGACACTCATGGGGCTGAGAGATTTGGTGAGGTTGGGTGAGGAAACGCAGACCCTTTAAAGTAATACTGCGTGGTACCCATCCCATGGGTCCCAAATCTCCAGGTTCAAGGGCATCTTCCTACATCGAAAACATGCATGAGAAACCCAGAAAATGGTACACCGTGTGATCGGGAAAGGTATCCAAAACGCACCTCATTTCTCATCTCCTTGTGCTCGGGTTCGCCATTCCATCCGCTTTACTGGCAATCTCCCTCCTTGGAGAATCAGCACCTTTAACCTCCTGTTCCGTACAGGTTGCAATTTGTCCTGAGGATGAACAGGAAGAGGGGCAACCAATGAGAGACTAGGTCTAGGTGTTGGGACAGGCACAGGTCACTCTATTTTCCCATCAGGAAGAAGAATTAACCACAGGCTCAGCCTGCCGCCCGGGACCAGAATAGGGCCTGAAGCAATCCTGCACTTTTGCGGCCAGCTTCCAAGAAAGCGAGTTGAAAAATGGAGCTCAGGGGCACTGCATTTCACAAACCTGCAGACTTATAAATGATAACTCTCGTCCACAAATATATTGAGGGAAGGCAACGAAGAGGAGTTGAAAGCAAGGCAGAAATGCAGGAAACAGATTTCAGGAGGGAGATTCGAATCGCGTTTAAAGCACAGGAAAAGCGGCAAAACCTCGACAATGATGCCCTTGGCCAAAAAGGGCGTATGCGTTTTTTCCTGAATATATTCAGGAAAAAACGCATACGCCCTTTTTGGCCAACCAAGCAACCTTGAAAGGCAAATCAGCACTACAAAGAAGTCTCGCTTCTCATCGGTCAAAAGGGCCCTGCTGAATAAAGTGTCAAAACCAGAAATGCAGGACAGGCCATGGAGAAATGGGAGCCTTGCTACGCTGATGGGCGGGACGTAAATTGCCAACAGCCACTCTGGAGAAGTGTACGGTATGTCCTGAAACATCTAAGAAACTCAACTTAGAGAGCATAGGGCACTTCCACTCATGGGCGTATAAATTGGGAAAACTAAAAATCAGCAAGACACAGGGACCCCAAAGTTTAGGGCTGCTCTGTTGACAAAAACCTCCACTTCGTTACACCTTAAATATCCCAGGAAAGAGAAAAATGGATAAAGAAGTTGTGGTCCTTATGTACAATGGAATATCACTCAGCCATGAAATCAACGTCATAAGGCTAGTAGCAGCATGATGAGTGGATTTAGGTACGACAATTCTAAGTGAAATAAGTCACACAGAAAAAGACACTTATCATAAGATATCACTTATAGAGGGAATGTAAAAACTGCTACCCTTGAACTGAATTACAAAACAGAACAGAGACACACGTTTAGAAAACACACTATGGCTGCTTAACGGTAAAGGTGAGGTGGGGTGATGCATAAAACAGGGGTTTAAATTAGCTCAGATACCGTTCCATAAACCCAATAGGTAATAGACAAGACCTACTCCTTGCTCAGTGAATTGGACTCAACACCCCCTATTCACCGCCCAAGAATATATCTGACTAGTAAGAATCTTAAAACCTATGTATTGATATCTCTCTGTAAGTGAGTCAAGTGGGTGTAAAGCGGCAGAAACACAGCAGTGAAAAGCAGCTAAACCCCATTATAAAAGTCAATTACTTTTAAAAACCCGTGAAACAAAGACAGTGAAAGAGAGAGAAATTCTTACAAAATTCGTTCAGGGGCTGTGATGCCACCTGGATTGACCATATCTAGACCCACAGCTGATTGAGACATAAGGGTGGACACTCATGGGGCTGAGAGATTTGGTGAGGTTGGGTGAGGAAACGCAGACCCTTTAAAGTAATACTGCGTGGTACCCATCCCATGGGTCCCAAATCTCCAGGTTCAAGGGCATCTTCCTACATCGAAAACATGCATGAGAAACCCAGAAGACGGTACACCGTGTGATCGGGAAAGATTTCTAAAACGCACCTCATTTCTCATCTCCTTGTGCTCGGGTTCGCCATTCCAGCCGCTTCACTAGCAATCTGCTTCCTTGGAGAATCAGCACCTTTAACCTCCTGTTCCGTACAGGTTGCAATTTGTCCTGAGGATGAACGGGAAGAGGGGGAACCAATGAGAGACTAGCTCTAGGTGTAGGGACAGGCACAGGTCACTCTATTTTCTCATCAGGAAGAAGAATTAACCACAGGCTCAGCATGCCGGCCGGAACCAAAATAGGGGCTGAAGCAATCCTGCGCTTTTGAGGCCATCTCCCAAGAAAGCGAGTTGAAAAATGGAGCTCAGGGGCACTGCAATTCACAAACCTGCAGACTTATAAATGAGAACTCTCGTCCACAAATATATTGAGGGAAGGCAACGAAGAGGATTTGAAAGCAAGGCAGAATTGCAGGAAACACATTTCAGGAGGGAGATTCGAATCGCCTTTAAAGCACAGGAAAAGCGGCAAAACCTCGACAATGACGCCCTTGGCCAAAGAGGGCGTATACGTTTTTTCCTGAATATATTCAGGAAAAAACGCATACGCCCTTTTTGGCCAACCAAGCAACCTGGAAAGGCAAATCAGCGCTACAAAGAAGTCTCGCTTCCCATCGGTCAAAAGGGCCATGCTGAATAAAGTGTCAAAACCAGAAATGCAGGACAGGCCATGGAGAAACGGGAGCCTGGCTACGCTGATGGGCGGGATGGAAATTGCCAACAGCCACTCTGGAGAAGTGTACGGTGTGTCCTGAAACATCTAAAAAACTCAGCTTAGAGAGCATAGGGCACTTCCACTCATGGGCGTATAAATTGGGAAAACTAAAAATCAGCAAGACACAGGCTCCCCAAAGTTTAGGGCTGCTCTGTTGACAAGAACCTCCACTTCGTTACACCTTAAATATCCCAGGAAAGACAAAAATGGATAAAGAAGTTGTGGTCCTTATGTACAATAGAATATCACTCAGCCATGAAATCAACGTCATAATGCTAGTAGCAGCAAGATGAGTGGATTTAGGTAGGACGATTCCAAATGAAATAAGTCACACAGAAAATGACACTTATCATAAGATATCACTTATAGAGGGAATGTAAAAACCGCTACCCTTGAACTGAATTACAAAACAGAACAGAGACACACGTTTACAAAGCACACTATGGCTGCTTAAGGGGAAAGGTGAGGTGGTGTGATGCATAAAACAAGCTTTTCAAATTAGCTCAGATACTGTTCCATAAACCCAATAGGTAATAGACAAGACCTACTCCTTGCTCAGTGAATTGGACTCAACACCCCCTATTCACCGCCCAAGAATCTATCTGACTAGTAAGAATCTTAAAACCTATGTACTGATATCTCTCTGTAAGTGAGTCAAGTGGGTGTAATGCGGCATAAACACAAGAGTGAAAAGCAGCTAAACCCCATTATAAAAGTCAATTACTTTTAAAAACCCGTGAAACAAAGACAGTGAAAGAGAGAGAAATTCTTACACAATTCGTTCAGGGGCTGTGATGCCACCTGGATTGACCATATCTAGACCCACAGCTGACTGAGACATAAGGGTGGACACTCTTGGGGCTGAGAGGTTTGGTGAGGTTGGGTGAGGAAACGCAGAACCTTTAAAGTAATACTGCGTGGTACCCATCCCATGGGTCCCAAATCTCCAGGTTCAAGGGCATCTTCCTACATCGAAAACATGCATGAGAAACCCAGAAGATGGTACACCGTGTGATCGGGAAAGGTTTCCAAAACGCACCTCATTTCTCATCTCCTTGTTCTCGGGTTCGCCATTCCATCCGCTTTACTAGCAATCTCCCTCCTTGGAGAATCAGCACCTTTAACCTCCTGTTCCGTACAGGTTGCAATTTGTCCTGAGGATGAACAGGAAGATGGGGAACCAATGAGAGACTAGGTCTAGGTGTTGGGACAGGCACAGGTCACTCTATTTTCCCATCAGGAAGAAGAATTAACCACAGGCTCAGCCTGCCGCCCGGGACCAGAATAGGGCCTGAAGCAATCCTGCGCTTTTGCGCCCAGCTCCCAAGAAAGCGAGTTGAAAAATGGAGCTCAGGGGCTCTGCAATTCACAACCCTGCAGACTTTTAAATGATAACTCTCGTCCACAAATATATTGAGGGAAGGCAACGAAGAGGAGTTGAAAGCAAGGCAGAATTGCAGGAAACAGATTTCAGGAGGGAGATTCGAATCGCCTTTAAAGCACAGGAAAATCGGCAAAACCTCGACAATGATGCCCTTGGCCAAAAAGGGCGTATGCGTTTTTTCCTGAATATATTCAGGAAAAAACGCATACGCCCTTTTTGGCCAACCAAGCAACCTGGAAAGGCAAATCAGCGCTACAAAGAAGTCTCGCTTCCCATCGGTCAAAAGGGCCATGCTGAATAAAGTGTCAAAACCAGAAATGCAGGACAGGCCATGGAGAAACGGGAGCCTGGCTACGCTGATGGGCGGGATGTAAATTGCCAACAGCCACTCTGGAGAAGTGTACGGTGTGTCCTGAAACATTTAAAAAACTCAGCTTAGAGAGCATAGGGCACTTCCACTCATGGGCGTATAAATTGGGAAAACTAAAAATCAGCAAGACACAGGCTCCCCAAAGTTTAGGGCTGCTCTGTTGACAAGAACCTCCACTTCGTTACACCTTAAATATCCCAGGAAAGACAAAAATGGATAAAGAAGTTGTGGTCCTTATGTACAATAGAATATCACTCAGCCATGAAATCAACGTCATAATGCTAGTAGCAGCAAGATGAGTGGATTTAGGTAGGACGATTCTAAATGAAATAAGTCACACAGAAAATGACACTTATCATAAGATATCACTTATAGAGGGAATGTAAAAACCGCTACCCTTGAACTGAATTACAAAACAGAGCAGAGTCACACGTTTAGAAAGCACACTATGGCTGCTTAAGGGGAAAGGTGAGGTGGTGTGATGCATAAAACAAGCTTTTCAAATTAGCTCAGATACTGTTCCATAAACCCAATAGGTAATAGACAAGACCTACTCCTTGCTCAGTGAATTGGACTCAACACCACCTATTCACCGCCCAAGAATCTATCTGACTAGTAAGAATCTTAAAACCTATGTACTGATATCTCTCTGTAAGTGAGTCAAGTGGGTGTAAAGCGGCATAAACACAGCAGTGAAAAGCAGCTAAACCCCATTATAAAAGTCAATTACTTTTAAAAACCCGTGAAACAAAGACAGTGAAAGAGAGAGAAATTCTTACACAATTCGTTCAGGGGCTGTGATGCCACCTGGATTGACCATATGTAGACCCACAGCTGACTGAGACATAAGGGTGGACACTCTTGGGGCTGAGAGGTTTGGTGAGGTTGGGTGAGGAAACGCAGACCCTTTAAAGTAATACTGCGTGGTACCCATCCCATGGGTCCCAAATCTCCAGGTTCAAGGGCATCTTCCTACATCGAAAACATGCATGAGAAACCCAGAAGACGGTACACCGTGTGATCGGGAAAGGTTTCTAAAACGCACCTCATTTCTCATCTCCTTGTGCTCGGGTTCGCCATTCCAGCCGCTTCACTAGCAATCTGCTTCCTTGGAGAATCAGCACCTTTAACCTCCTGTTCCGTACAGGTTGCAATTTGTCCTGAGGATGAACGGGAAGAGGGGGAACCAATGAGAGACTAGCTCTAGGTGTAGGGACAGGCACAGGTCACTCTATTTTCTCATCAGGAAGAAGAATTAACCACAGGCTCAGCATGCCTGCCGGAATCAAAATAGGTCCAGAAGCAATCCTGCGCTTTTGAGGCCAGCTCCCAAGAAAGCGAGTTGAAAAATGGAGCTCAGGGGCACTGCAATTCACAAACCTGCAGACTTATAAATGATAACTCTCGTCCACAAATATATTGAGGGAAGGCAACGAAGAGGATTTGAAAGCAAGGCAGAATTGCAGGAAACACATTTCAGGAGGGAGATTCGAATCGCCTTTAAAGCACAGGAAAAGCGGCAAAACCTCGACAATGACGCCCTTGGCCAAAAAGGGCGTATGCGTTTTTTCCTGAATATATTCAGGAAAAAACGCATACGCCCTTTTTGGCCAACCAAGCAACCTGGAAAGGCAAATCAGCGCTACAAAGAAGTCTCGCTTCCCATCGCTCAAAAGGGCCATGCTGAATAAAGTGTCAAAACCAGAAATGCAGGACAGGCCATGGAGAAACGGGAGCCTGGCTACGCTGATGGGCGGGATGTAAATTGCCAACAGCCACTCTGGAGAAGTGTACGGTGTGTCCTGAAACATCTAAAAAACTCAGCTTAGAGAGCATAGGGCACTTCCACTCATGGGCGTATAAATTGGCAAAACTAAAAATCAGCAAGACACAGGCTCCCCAAAGTTTAGGGCTGCTCTGTTGACAAGAACCTCCACTTCGTTACACCTTAAATATCCCAGGAAAGAGAAAAATGGATAAAGAAGTTGTGGTCCTTATGGACAATGGAATATCACTCAGCCATGAAATCAACGTCATAAGGCTAGTAGCAGCATGATGAGTGGATTTAGGTACGACGATTCTAAGTGAAATAAGTCACACAGAAAAAGACACTTATCATAAGATATCACTTATAGAGGGAATGTAAAAACCGCTACCCTTGAACTGAATTACAAAACAGAACAGAGACACACGTTTAGAAAGCACACTATGGCTGCTTAAGGGGAAAGGTGAGGTGGTGTGATGCATAAAACAAGCTTTTCAAATTAGCTCAGATACCGTTCCATAAACCCAATAGGTAATACACAAGACCTACTCCTTGCTCAGTGAATTGGACTCAACACCCCCTATTCACCACCCAAGAATATATCTGACTAGTAAGAATCTTAAAACCTATGTATTGATATCTCTCTGTAAGTGAGTCAAGTGGGTGTAAAGCGGCAGAAACACAGCAGTGAAAAGCAGCTAAACCCCATTATAAAAATCAATTACTTTTAAAAACCCGTGAAACAAAGACAGTGAAAGAGAGAGAAATTCTTACAAAATTCGTTCAGGGGCTGTGATGCCACCTGGATTGACCATATCTAGACCCACAGCTGATTGAGACATAAGGGTGGACACTCATGGGGCTGAGAGGTTTGGTGAGGTTGGGTGAGGAAACGCAGACCCTTTAAAGTAATACTGCGTGGAACCCATCCCATGGGTCCCAAATCTCCAGGTTCAAGGGCATCTTCCTACATCGAAAACATGCATGAGAAACCCAGAAGACGGTACACCGTGTGATCGGGAAAGGTTTCTAAAACGCACCTCATTTCTCATCTCCTTGTGCTCGGGTTCGCCATTCCAACCGCTTCACTAGCAATCTGCCTCCTTGGAGAATCAGCACCTTTAACCTCCTCTTCCGTACAGGTTGCAATTTGTCCTGAGGATGAACGGGAAGAGGGGGAACCAATGAGAGAATAGCTCTAGGTGTAGGGACAGGCACAGGTCACTCTATTTTCTCATCAGGAAGAAGAATTAACCACAGGCTCAGCCTGCCGGCCGGAATCAAAATAGGTCCAGAAGCAATCCTGCGCTTTTGAGGCCAGCTCCCAAGAAAGCGAGTTGAAAAATGGAGCTCAGGGGCACTGCAATTCACAAACCTGCAGACTTATAAATGATAACTCTCGTCCACAAATATATTGAGGGAAGGCAACGAAGAGGAGTTGAAAGCAAGGCAGAATTGCAGGAAACAGATTTCAGGAGGGAGATTCGAATCGCCATTAAAGCACAGGAAAAGCGGCAAAACCTCGACAATGATGCCGTTGGCCAAAAAGGGCGTATGCGTTTTTTCCTGAATATATTCAGGAAAAAACGCATACGCCCTTTTTGGCCAACCAAGCAACCTGGAAAGGCAAATCAGCACTACAAAGAAGTCTCGCTTCTCATCGGTCAAAAGGGCCCTGCTGAATAAAGTGTCAAAACCAGAAATGCAGGACAGGCCATGGAGAAATGGCAGCCTTGCTTCGCTGATGGGCGGGACGTAAATTGCCAACAGCCACTCTGGAGAAGTGTACGGTATGTCCTGAAACATCTAAGAAACTCAACTTAGAGAGCATAGGGCACTTCCACTCATGGGCGTATAAATTGGGAAAACTAAAAATCAGCAAGACACAGGCACCCCAAAGTTTAGGGCTGCTCTGTTGACAAGAACCTCCACTTCGTTACACCTTAAATATCCCAGGAAAGAGAAAAATGGATAAAGAAGTTGTGGTCCTTATGTACAATGGAATATCACTCAGCCATGAAATCAACGTCATAAGGCTAGTAGCAGCATGATGAGTGGATTTAGGTATGACGATTCTAAGTGAAATAAGTCACACAGAAAAAGACACTTATCATAAGATATCACTTATAGAGGGAATGTAAAAACCGCTACCTTTGAACTGAATTACAAAACAGAACAGAGACACACGTTTAGAAAGCACACTATGGCTGCTTAAGGGGAAAGGTGAGGTGGTGTGATGCATATAACAAGCTTTTCAAATTAGCTCAGATACTGTTCCATAAACCCAATAGGTAATAGACAAGACCTACTCCTTGCTCAGTGAATTGGACTCAACACCACCTATTCACCGCCCAAGAATCTATCTGACTAGTAAGAATCTTAAAACCTATGTATTGATATCTCTCTGTAAGTGAGTCAAGTGGGTGTAAAGCGGCAGAAACACAGCAGTGAAAAGCAGCTAAACCCCATTATAAAAGTCAATTACTTTTAAAAACCCGTGAAACAAAGACAGTGAAAGAGAGAGAAATTCTTACAAAATTCGTTCAGGGGCTGTGATGCCACCTGGATTGACCATATCTAGACCCACAGCTGATTGAGACATAAGGGTGGACACTCATGGGGCTGAGAGATTTGGTGAGGTTGGGTGAGGAAACGCAGACCCTTTAAAGTAATACTGCGTGGTACCCATTCCATGGGTCCCAAATCTCCAGGTTCAAGGGCATCTTCCTACATCGAAAACATGCATGAGAAACCCAGAAGACGGTACACCGTGTGATCGGGAAAGATTTCTAAAACGCACCTCATTTCTCATCTCCTTGTGCTCGGGTTCGCCATTCCAGCCGCTTCACTAGCAATCTGCTTCCTTGGAGAATCAGCACCTTTAACCTCCTGTTCCGTACAGGTTGCAATTTGTCCTGAGGATGAACGGGAAGAGGGGGAACCAATGAGAGACTAGCTCTAGGTGTAGGGACAGGCACAGGTCACTCTATTTTCTCATCAGGAAGAAGAATTAACCACAGGCTCAGCATGCCGGCCGGAACCAAAATAGGGCCTGAAGCAATCCTGCGCTTTTGAGGCCAGCTCCCAAGAAAGCGAGTTGAAAAATGGAGCTCAGGGGCACTGCAATTCACAAACCTGCAGACTTATAAATGATAACTCTCGTCCACAAATATATTGAGGGAAGGCAACGAAGAGGATTTGAAAGCAAGGCAGAATTGCAGGAAACACATTTCAGGAGGGAGATTCGAATCGCCTTTAAAGCACAGGAAAAGCGGCAAAACCTCGACAATGACGCCCTTGGCCAAAAAGGGCGTATGCGTTTTTTCCTGAATATATTCAGGAAAAAACGCATACGCCCTTTTTGGCCAACCAAGCAACCTGGAAAGGCAAATCAGCGCTACAAAGAAGTCTCGCTTCCCATCGGTCAAAAGGGCCATGCTGAATAAAGTGTCAAAACCAGAAATGCAGGACAGGCCATGGAGAAACGGGAGCCTGGCTACGCTGATGGGCGGGATGTAAATTGCCAACAGCCACTCTGGAGAAGTGTACGGTGTGTCCTGAAACATCTAAAAAACTCAGCTTAGAGAGCATAGGGCACTTCCACTCATGGGCGTATAAATTGGCAAAACTAAAAATCAGCAAGACACAGGCTCCCCAAAGTTTAGGGCTGCTCTGTTGACAAGAACCTCCACTTCGTTACACCTTAAATATCCCAGGAAAGAGAAAAATGGATAAAGAAGTTGTGGTCCTTATGGACAATGGAATATCACTCAGCCATGAAATCAACGTCATAAGGCTAGTAGCAGCATGATGAGTGGATTTAGGTACGACGATTCTAAGTGAAATAAGTCACACAGAAAAAGACACTTATCATAAGATATCACTTATAGAGGGAATGTAAAAACCGCTACCCTTGAACTGAATTACAAAACAGAACAGAGACACACGTTTAGAAAGCACACTATGGCTGCTTAAGGGGAAAGGTGAGGTGGTGTGATGCATAAAACAAGCTTTTCAAATTAGCTCAGATACCGTTCCATAAACCCAATAGGTAATACACAAGACCTACTCCTTGCTCAGTGAATTGGACTCAACACCCCCTATTCACCGCCCAAGAATATATCTGACTAGTAAGAATCTTAAAACCTATGTATTGATATCTCTCTGTAAGTGAGTCAAGTGGGTGTAAAGCGGCAGAAACACAGCAGTGAAAAGCAGCTAAACCCCATTATAAAAGTCAATTACTTTTAAAAACCCGTGAAACAAAGACAGTGAAAGAGAGAGAAATTCTTACAAAATTCGTTCAGGGGCTGTGATGCCACCTGGATTGACCATATCTAGACCCACAGCTGATTGAGACATAAGGGTGGACACTCATGGGGCTGAGAGGTTTGGTGAGGTTGGGTGAGGAAAGGCAGACCCTTTAAAGTAATACTGCGTGGAACCCATCCCATGGGTCCCAAATCTCCAGGTTCAAGGGCATCTTCCTACATCGAAAACATGCATGAGAAACCCAGAAGACGGTACACCGTGTGATCGGGAAAGGTTTCTAAAACGCACCTCATTTCTCATCTCCTTGTGCTCGGGTTCGCCATTCCAACCGCTTCACTAGCAATCTGCCTCCTTGGAGAATCAGCACCTTTAACCTCCTGTTCCGTACAGGTTGCAATTTGTCCTGAGGATGAACGGGAAGAGGGGGAACCAATGAGAGAATAGCTCTAGGTGTAGGGACAGGCACAGGTCACTCTATTTTCTCATCAGGAAGAAGAATTAACCACAGGCTCAGCCTGCCGGCCGGAATCAAAATAGGTCCAGAAGCAATCCTGCGCTTTTGAGGCCAGCTCCCAAGAAAGCGAGTTGAAAAATGGAGCTCAGGGGCACTGCAATTCACAAACCTGCAGACTTATAAATGATAACTCTTGTCCACAAATATATTGAGGGAAGGCAACGAAGAGGAGTTGAAAGCAAGGCAGAATTGCAGGAAACAGATTTCAGGAGGGAGATTCGAATCGCCATTAAAGCACAGGAAAAGCGGCAAAACCTCGACAATGATGCCGTTGGCCAAAAAGGGCGTATGCGTTTTTTCCTGAATATATTCAGGAAAAAACGCATACGCCCTTTTTGGCCAACCAAGCAACCTGGAAAGGCAAATCAGCACTACAAAGAAGTCTCGCTTCTCATCGGTCAAAAGGGCCCTGCTGAATAAAGTGTCAAAACCAGAAATGCAGGACAGGCCATGGAGAAATGGGAGCCTTGCTACGCTGATGGGTGGGACGTAAATTGCCAACAGCCACTCTGGAGAAGTGTACGGTATGTCCTGAAACATCTAAGAAACTCAACTTAGAGAGCATAGGGCACTTCCACTCATGGGCGTATAAATTGGGAAAACTAAAAATCAGCAAGACACAGGCACCCCAAAGTTTAGGGCTGCTCTGTTGACAAGAACCTCCACTTCGTTACACCTTAAATATCCCAGGAAAGAGAAAAATGGATAAAGAAGTTGTAGTCCTTATGTACAATGGAATATCACTCAGCCATGAAATCAACGTCATAAGGCTAGTAGCAGCAAGATGAGTGGATTTAGGTAGGACGATTCTAAATGAAATAAGTCACACAGAAAATGACACTTATCATAAGATATCACTTATAGAGGGAATGTAAAAACCGCTACCCTTGAACTGAATTACAAAACAGAGCAGAGTCACACGTTTAGAAAGCACACTATGGCTGCTTAAGGGGAAAGGTGAGGTGGTGTGATGCATAAAACAAGCTTTTCAAATTAGCTCAGATACTGTTCCATAAACCCAATAGGTAATAGACAAGACCTACTCCTTGCTCAGTGAATTGGACTCAACACCACCTATTCACCGCCCAAGAATCTATCTGACTAGTAAGAATCTTAAAACCTATGTACTGATATCTCTCTGTAAGTGAGTCAAGTGGGTGTAAAGCGGCATAAACACAGCAGTGAAAAGCAGCTAAACCCCATTATAAAAGTCAATTACTTTTAAAAACCCGTGAAACAAAGACAGTGAAAGAGAGAGAAATTCTTACACAATTCGTTCAGGGGCTGTGATGCCACCTGGATTGACCATATGTAGACCCACAGCTGACTGAGACATAAGGGTGGACACTCTTGGGGCTGAGAGGTTTGGTGAGGTTGGGTGAGGAAACGCAGACCCTTTAAAGTAATACTGCGTGGTACCCATCCCATGGGTCCCAAATCTCCAGGTTCAAGGGCATCTTCCTACATCGAAAACATGCATGAGAAACCCAGAAGATGGTACACCGTGTGATCGGGAAAGGTTTCCAAAACGCACCTCATTTCTCATCTCCTTGTTCTCGGGTTCGCCATTCCATCCGCTTTACTAGCAATCTCCCTCCTTGGAGAATCAGCACCTTTAACCTCCTGTTCCGTACAGGTTGCAATTTGTCCTGAGGATGAACAGGAAGAGGGGGAACCAATGAGAGACTAGCTCTAGGTGTAGGGACAGGCACAGGTCACTCTATTTTCTCATCAGGAAGAAGAATTAACCACAGGCTCAGCCTGCCGGCCGGAACCAAAATAGGGCCTGAAGCAATCCTGCGCTTTTGAGGCCAGCTCCCAAGAAAGCGAGTTGAAAAATGGAGCTCAGGGGCACTGCAATTCACAAACCTGCAGACTTATAAATGATAACTCTCGTCCACAAATATATTGAGGGAAGGCAACGAAGAGGATTTGAAAGCAAGGCAGAATTGCAGGAAACACATTTCAGGAGGGAGATTCGAATCGCCTTTAAAGCACAGGAAAAGGGGCAAAACCTCGACAATGACGCCCTTGGCCAAAAAGGGCGTATGCGTTTTTTCCTGAATATATTCAGGAAAAAACGCATACGCCCTTTTTGGCCAACCAAGCAACCTGGAAAGGCAAATCAGCGCTACAAAGAAGACTCGCTTCCCATCGGTCAAAAGGGCCATGCTGAATAAAGTGTCAAAACCAGAAATGCAGGACAGGCCATGCAGAAATGGGAGCCTGGCCACGCTGATGGGCGGGATGTAAATTGCCAACAGCCACTCTGGAGAAGTGTACGGTGTGTCCTGAAACATCTAAAAAACTCAGCTTAGAGAGCATAGGGCACTTCCACTCATGGGCTTATAAATTGGGAAAACTAAAAATCAGCAAGACACAGGCTCCCCAAAGTTTAGGGCTGCTCTGTTGACAAGAACCTCCACTTCGTTACACCTTAAATATCCCAGGAAAGACAAAAATGGATAAAGAAGTTGTGGTCCTTATGTACAATAGAATATCACTCAGCCATGAAATCAACGTCATAATGCTAGTAGCAGCAAGATGAGTGGATTTAGGTAGGACGATTCCAAATGAAATAAGTCACACAGAAAATGACACTTATCATAAGATATCACTTATAGAGGGAATGTAAAAACCGCTACCCTTGAACTGAATTACAAAACAGAGCAGAGTCACACGTTTAGAAAGCACACTATGGCTGCTTAAGGGGAAAGGTGAGGTGGTGTGATGCATAAAACAAGCTTTTCAAATTAGCTCAGATACTGTTCCATAAACCCAATAGGTAATAGACAAGACCTACTCCTTGCTCAGTGAATTGGACTCAACACCACCTATTCACCGCCCAAGAATCTATCTGACTAGTAAGAATCTTAAAACCTATGTACTGATATCTCTCTGTAAGTGAGTCAAGTGGGTGTAAAGCGGCATAAACACAGCAGTGAAAAGCAGCTAAACCCCATTATAAAAGTCAATTACTTTTAAAAACCCGTGAAACAAAGACAGTGAAAGAGAGAGAAATTCTTACACAATTCGTTCAGGGGCTGTGATGCCACCTGGATTGACCATATGTAGACCCACAGCTGACTGAGACATAAGGGTGGACACTCTTGGGGCTGAGAGGTTTGGTGAGGTTGGGTGAGGAAACGCAGACCCTTTAAAGTAATACTGCGTGGTACCCATCCCATGGGTCCCAAATCTCCAGGTTCAAGGGCATCTTCCTACATCGAAAACATGCATGAGAAACCCAGAAGATGGTACACCGTGTGATCGGGAAAGGTTTCCAAAACGCACCTCATTTCTCATCTCCTTGTTCTCGGGTTCGCCATTCCATCCGCTTTACTAGCAATCTCCCTCCTTGGAGAATCAGCACCTTTAACCTCCTGTTCCGTACAGGTTGCAATTTGTCCTGAGGATGAACAGGAAGAGGGGGAACCAATGAGAGACTAGCTCTAGGTGTAGGGACAGGCACAGGTCACTCTATTTTCTCATCAGGAAGAAGAATTAACCACAGGCTCAGCCTGCCGGCCGGAACCAAAATAGGGCCTGAAGCAATCCTGCGCTTTTGAGGCCAGCTCCCAAGAAAGCGAGTTGAAAAATGGAGCTCAGGGGCACTGCAATTCACAAACCTGCAGACTTATAAATGATAACTCTCGTCCACAAATATATTGAGGGAAGGCAACGAAGAGGATTTGAAAGCAAGGCAGAATTGCAGGAAACACATTTCAGGAGGGAGATTCGAATCGCCTTTAAAGCACAGGAAAAGGGGCAAAACCTCGACAATGACGCCCTTGGCCAAAAAGGGCGTATGCGTTTTTTCCTGAATATATTCAGGAAAAAACGCATACGCCCTTTTTGGCCAACCAAGCAACCTGGAAAGGCAAATCAGCGCTACAAAGAAGACTCGCTTCCCATCGGTCAAAAGGGCCATGCTGAATAAAGTGTCAAAACCAGAAATGCAGGACAGGCCATGCAGAAATGGGAGCCTGGCCACGCTGATGGGCGGGATGTAAATTGCCAACAGCCACTCTGGAGAAGTGTACGGTGTGTCCTGAAACATCTAAAAAACTCAGCTTAGAGAGCATAGGGCACTTCCACTCATGGGCTTATAAATTGGGAAAACTAAAAATCAGCAAGACACAGGCTCCCCAAAGTTTAGGGCTGCTCTGTTGACAAGAACCTCCACTTCGTTACACCTTAAATATCCCAGGAAAGACAAAAATGGATAAAGAAGTTGTGGTCCTTATGTACAATAGAATATCACTCAGCCATGAAATCAACGTCATAATGCTAGTAGCAGCAAGATGAGTGGATTTAGGTAGGACGATTCCAAATGAAATAAGTCACACAGAAAATGACACTTATCATAAGATATCACTTATAGAGGGAATGTAAAAACCGCTACCCTTGAACTGAATTACAAAACAGAACAGAGACACACGTTTAGAAAAAACACTATGGCTGCTTAAAGGTAAAGGTGAGGTGGGGTGATGCATAAAACAAGGGTTTCAAATTAGCTCAGATACCGTTCCATAAACTCAATAGGTAATAGACAAGACCTACTCCTTGCTCAGTGAATTGGACTCAACACCCCCTATTCACCGCCCAAGAATATATCTGACTAGTAAGAATCTTAAAACCTATGTATTGATATCTCTCTGTAAGTGAGTCAAGTGGGTGTAAAGCGGCAGAAACACAGCAGTGAAAAGCAGCTAAACCCCATTATAAAAATCAATTACTTTTAAAAACCCGTGAAACAAAGACAGTGAAATAGAGAGAAATTCTTACAAAATTCGTTCACGGGCTGTGATGCCACCTGGATTGACCATATCTAGACCCACAGCTGACTGAGACATAAGGGTGGACACTCTTGGGGCTGAGAGGTTTGGTGAGGTTGGGTGAGGAAACGCAGACCCTTTAAAGTAATACTGCGTGGTACCCATCCCATGGGTCCCAAATCTCCAGGTTCAAGGGCATCTTCCTACATCGAAAACATGCATGAGAAACCCAGAAGACGGTACACCGTGTGATCGGGAAAGGTTTCTAAAACGCACCTCATTTCTCATCTCCTTGTGCTCGGGTTCGCCATTCCAGCCGCTTCACTAGCAATCTGCTTCCTTGGAGAATCAGCACCTTTAACCTCCTGTTCCGTACAGGTTGCAATTTGTCCTGAGGATGAACGGGAAGAGGGGGAACCAATGAGAGACTAGCTCTAGGTGTAGGGACAGGCACAGGTCACTCTATTTTCTCATCAGGAAGAAGAATTAACCACAGGCTCAGCATGCCTGCCGGAATCAAAATAGGTCCAGAAGCAATCCTGCGCTTTTGAGGCCAGCTCCCAAGAAAGCGAGTTGAAAAATGGAGCTCAGGGGCACTGCAATTCACAAACCTGCAGACTTATAAATGATAACTCTCGTCCACAAATATATTGAGGGAAGGCAACGAAGAGGAGTTGAAAGCAAGGCAGAATTGCAGGAAACAGATTTCAGGAGGGAGATTCGAATCGCCATTAAAGCACAGGAAATGCGGCAAAACCTCGACAATGATGCCGTTGGCCAAAAAGGGCGTATGCGTTTTTTCCTGAATATATTCAGGAAAAAACGCATACGCCCTTTTTGGCCAACCAAGCAACCTGGAAAGGCAAATCAGCACTACAAAGAAGTCTCGCTTCTCATCGGTCAAAAGGGCCCTGCTGAATAAAGTGTCAAAACCAGAAATGCAGGACAGGCCATGGAGAAATGGGAGCCTTGCTACGCTGATGGGCAGGACGTAAATTGCCAACAGCCACTCTGGAGAAGTGTACGGTATGTCCTGAAACATCTAAGAAACTCAACTTAGAGAGCATAGGGCACTTCCACTCATGGGCGTATAAATTGGGAAAACTAAAAATCAGCAAGACACAGGCACCCCAAAGTTTAGGGCTGCTCTGTTGACAAGAACCTCCACTTCGTTACACCTTAAATATCCCAGGAAAGAGAAAAATGGATAAAGAAGTTGTAGTCCTTATGTACAATGGAATATCACTCAGCCATGAAATCAACGTCATAAGGCTAGTAGCAGCATGATGAGTGGATTTAGGTATGACGATTCTAAGTGAAATAAGTCACACAGAAAAAGACACTTATCATAAGATATCACTTATAGAGGGAATGTAAAAACCGCTACCTTTGAACTGAATTACAAAACAGAACAGAGACACACGTTTAGAAAGCACACTATGGCTGCTTAAGGGGAAAGGTGAGGTGGTGTGATGCATAAAACAAGCTTTTCAAATTAGCTCAGATAGTGTTCCATAAACCCAATAGGTAATAGACAAGACCTACTCCTTGCTCAGTGAATTGGACTCAACACCACCTATTCACCGCCCAAGAATCTATCTGACTAGTAAGAATCTTAAAACCTATGTACTGATATCTCTCTGTAAGTGAGTCAAGTGGGTGTAAAGCGGCAGAAACACAGCAGTGAAAAGCAGCTAAACCCCATTATAAAAGTCAATTACTTTTAAAAACCCGTGAAACAAAGACAGTGAAAGAGAGAGAAATTCTTACACAATTCGTTCAGGGGCTGTGATGCCACCTGGATTGACCATATGTAGACCCACAGCTGACTGAGACATAAGGGTGGACACTCTTGGGGCTGAGAGGTTTGGTGAGGTTGGGTGAGGAAACGCAGACCCTTTAAAGTAATACTGCGTGGTACCCATCCCATGGGTCCCAAATCTCCAGGTTCAAGGGCATCTTCCTACATCGAAAACATGCATGAGAAACCCAGAAGATGGTACACCGTGTGATCGGGAAAGGTTTCCAAAACGCACCTCATTTCTCATCTCCTTGTTCTCGGGTTCGCCATTCCATCCGTTTTACTAGCAATCTCCCTCCTTGGAGAATCAGCACCTTTAACCTCCTGTTCCGTACAGGTTGCAATTTGTCCTGAGGATGAACAGGAAGAGGGGGAACCAATGAGAGACTAGCTCTAGGTGTAGGGACAGGCACAGGTCACTCTATTTTCTCATCAGGAAGAAGAATTAACCACAGGCTCAGCCTGCCGGCCGGAACCAAAATAGGGCCTGAAGCAATCCTGCGCTTTTGAGGCCAGCTCCCAAGAAAGCGAGTTGAAAAATGGAGCTCAGGGGCACTGCAATTCACAAACCTGCAGACTTATAAATGATAACTCTCGTCCACAAATATATTGAGGGAAGGCAACGAAGAGGATTTGAAAGCAAGGCAGAATTGCAGGAAACACATTTCAGGAGGGAGATTCGAATCGCCTTTAAAGCACAGGAAAAGGGGCAAAACCTCGACAATGACGCCCTTGGCCAAAAAGGGCGTATGCGTTTTTTCCTGAATATATTCAGGAAAAAACGCATACGCCCTTTTTGGCCAACCAAGCAACCTGGAAAGGCAAATCAGCGCTACAAAGAAGACTCGCTTCCCATCGGTCAAAAGGGCCATGCTGAATAAAGTGTCAAAACCAGAAATGCAGGACAGGCCATGCAGAAATGGGAGCCTGGCCACGCTGATGGGCGGGATGTAAATTGCCAACAGCCACTCTGGAGAAGTGTACGGTGTGTCCTGAAACATCTAAAAAACTCAGCTTAGAGAGCATAGGGCACTTCCACTCATGGGCTTATAAATTGGGAAAACTAAAAATCAGCAAGACACAGGCTCCCCAAAGTTTAGGGCTGCTCTGTTGACAAGAACCTCCACTTCGTTACACCTTAAATATCCCAGGAAAGACAAAAATGGATAAAGAAGTTGTGGTCCTTATGTACAATAGAATATCACTCAGCCATGAAATCAACGTCATAATGCTAGTAGCAGCAAGATGAGTGGATTTAGGTAGGACGATTCCAAATGAAATAAGTCACACAGAAAATGACACTTATCATAAGATATCACTTATAGAGGGAATGTAAAAACCGCTACCCTTGAACTGAATTACAAAACAGAACAGAGACACACGTTTAGAAAAAACACTATGGCTGCTTAACGGTAAAGGTGAGGTGGGGTGATGCATAAAACAAGGGTTTCAAATTAGCTCAGATACCGTTCCATAAACTCAATAGGTAATAGACAAGACCTACTCCTTGCTCAGTGAATTGGACTCAACACCCCCTATTCACCGCCCAAGAATATATCTGACTAGTAAGAATCTTAAAACCTATGTATTGATATCTCTCTGTAAGTGAGTCAAGTGGGTGTAAAGCGGCAGAAACACAGCAGTGAAAAGCAGCTAAACCCCATTATAAAAATCAATTACTTTTAAAAACCCGTGAAACAAAGACAGTGAAATAGAGAGAAATTCTTACAAAATTCGTTCACGGGCTGTGATGCCACCTGGATTGACCATATCTAGACCCACAGCTGACTGAGACATAAGGGTGGACACTCTTGGGGCTGAGAGGTTTGGTGAGGTTGGGTGAGGAAACGCAGACCCTTTAAAGTAATACTGCGTGGTACCCATCCCATGGGTCCCAAATCTCCAGGTTCAAGGGCATCTTCCTACATCGAAAACATGCATGAGAAACCCAGAAGACGGTACACCGTGTGATCGGGAAAGGTTTCTAAAACGCACCTCATTTCTCATCTCCTTGTGCTCGGGTTCGCCATTCCAGCCGCTTCACTAGCAATCTGCTTCCTTGGAGAATCAGCACCTTTAACCTCCTGTTCCGTACAGGTTGCAATTTGTCCTGAGGATGAACGGGAAGAGGGGGAACCAATGAGAGACTAGCTCTAGGTGTAGGGACAGGCACAGGTCACTCTATTTTCTCATCAGGAAGAAGAATTAACCACAGGCTCAGCATGCCTGCCGGAATCAAAATAGGTCCAGAAGCAATCCTGCGCTTTTGAGGCCAGCTCCCAAGAAAGCGAGTTGAAAAATGGAGCTCAGGGGCACTGCAATTCACAAACCTGCAGACTTATAAATGATAACTCTCGTCCACAAATATATTGAGGGAAGGCAACGAAGAGGAGTTGAAAGCAAGGCAGAATTGCAGGAAACAGATTTCAGGAGGGAGATTCGAATCGCCATTAAAGCACAGGAAATGCGGCAAAACCTCGACAATGATGCCGTTGGCCAAAAAGGGCGTATGCGTTTTTTCCTGAATATATTCAGGAAAAAACGCATACGCCCTTTTTGGCCAACCAAGCAACCTGGAAAGGCAAATCAGCACTACAAAGAAGTCTCGCTTCTCATCGGTCAAAAGGGCCCTGCTGAATAAAGTGTCAAAACCAGAAATGCAGGACAGGCCATGGAGAAATGGGAGCCTTGCTACGCTGATGGGCAGGACGTAAATTGCCAACAGCCACTCTGGAGAAGTGTACGGTATGTCCTGAAACATCTAAGAAACTCAACTTAGAGAGCATAGGGCACTTCCACTCATGGGCGTATAAATTGGGAAAACTAAAAATCAGCAAGACACAGGCACCCCAAAGTTTAGGGCTGCTCTGTTGACAAGAACCTCCACTTCGTTACACCTTAAATATCCCAGGAAAGAGAAAAATGGATAAAGAAGTTGTAGTCCTTATGTACAATGGAATATCACTCAGCCATGAAATCAACGTCATAAGGCTAGTAGCAGCATGATGAGTGGATTTAGGTATGACGATTCTAAGTGAAATAAGTCACACAGAAAAAGACACTTATCATAAGATATCACTTATAGAGGGAATGTAAAAACCGCTACCTTTGAACTGAATTACAAAACAGAACAGAGACACACGTTTAGAAAGCACACTATGGCTGCTTAAGGGGAAAGGTGAGGTGGTGTGATGCATATAACAAGCTTTTCAAATTAGCTCAGATACTGTTCCATAAACCCAATAGGTAATAGACAAGACCTACTCCTTGCTCAGTGAATTGGACTCAACACCACCTATTCACCGCCGAAGAATCTATCTGACTAGTAAGAATCTTAAAACCTATGTATTGATATCTCTCTGTAAGTGAGTCAAGTGGGTGTAAAGCGGCAGAAACACAGCAGTGAAAAGCAGCTAAACCCCATTATAAAAGTCAATTACTTTTAAAAACCCGTGAAACAAAGACAGTGAAAGAGAGAGAAATTCTTACACAATTCGTTCAGGGGCTGTGATGCCACCTGGATTGACCATATCTAGACCCACAGCTGATTGAGACATAAGGGTGGACACTCATGAGGCTGAGAGATTTGGTGAGGTTGGGTGAGGAAACGCAGACCCTTTAAAGTAATACTGCGTGGTACCCATCCCATGGGTCCCAAATCTCCAGGTTCAAGGGCATCTTCCTACATCGAAAACATGCATGAGAAACCCAGAAGACGGTACACCGTGTGATCGGGAAAGATTTCTAAAACGCACCTCATTTCTCATCTCCTTGTGCTCGGGTTCGCCATTCCAGCCGCTTCACTAGCAATCTGCCTTCTTGGAGAATCAGCACCTTTAACCTCCTGTTCCGTACAGGTTGCAATTTGTCCTGAGGATGAACGGGAAGAGGGGGAAGCAATGAGAGACTAGCTCTAGGTGTAGGGACAGGCACAGGTCACTCTATTTTCTCATCAGGAAGAAGAATTAACCACAGGCTCAGCCTGCCGGACGGAACCAAAATAGGGCCTGAAGCAATCCTGCGCTTTTGAGGCCAGCTCCCAAGAAAGCGAGTTGAAAAATGGAGCTCAGGGGCACTGCAATTCACAAACCTGCAGACTTATAAATGATAACTCTCGTCCACAAATATATTGAGGGAAGGCAACGAAGAGGATTTGAAAGCAAGGCAGAATTGCAGGAAACACATTTCAGGAGGGAGATTCGAATCGCCTTTAAAGCACAGGAAAAGCGGCAAAACCTCGACAATGACGCCCTTGGCCAAAAAGGGCGTATGCGTTTTTTCCTGAATATATTCAGGAAAAAACGCATACGCCCTTTTTGGCCAACCAAGCAACCTGGAAAGGCAAATCAGCGCTACAAAGAAGTCTCGCTTCCCATCGGTCAAAAGGGCCATGCTGAATAAAGTGTCAAAACCAGAAATGCAGGACAGGCCATGGAGAAACGGGAGCCTGGCTACGCTGATGGGCGGGATGTAAATTGCCAACAGCCACTCTGGAGAAGTGTACGGTGTGTCCTGAAACATCTAAAAAACTCAGCTTAGAGAGCATAGGGCACTTCCACTCATGGGCGTATAAATTGGCAAAACTAAAAATCAGCAAGACACAGGCTCCCCAAAGTTTAGGGCTGCTCTGTTGACAAGAACCTCCACTTCGTTACACCTTAAATATCCCAGGAAAGAGAAAAATGGATAAAGAAGTTGTGGTCCTTATGGACAATGGAATATCACTCAGCCATGAAATCAACGTCATAAGGCTAGTAGCAGCATGATGAGTGGATTTAGGTACGACGATTCTAAGTGAAATAAGTCACACAGAAAAAGACACTTATCATAAGATATCACTTATAGAGGGAATGTAAAAACCGCTACCCTTGAACTGAATTACAAAACAGAACAGAGACACACGTTTAGAAAGCACACTATGGCTGCTTAAGGGGAAAGGTGAGGTGGTGTGATGCATAAAACAAGCTTTTCAAATTAGCTCAGATACCGTTCCATAAACCCAATAGGTAATACACAAGACCTACTCCTTGCTCAGTGAATTGGACTCAACACCCCCTATTCACCACCCAAGAATATATCTGACTAGTAAGAATCTTAAAACCTATGTATTGATATCTCTCTGTAAGTGAGTCAAGTGGGTGTAAAGCGGCAGAAACACAGCAGTGAAAAGCAGCTAAACCCCATTATAAAAATCAATTACTTTTAAAAACCCGTGAAACAAAGACAGTGAAAGAGAGAGAAATTCTTACAAAATTCGTTCAGGGGCTGTGATGCCACCTGGATTGACCATATCTAGACCCACAGCTGATTGAGACATAAGGGTGGACACTCATGGGGCTGAGAGGTTTGGTGAGGTTGGGTGAGGAAAGGCAGACCCTTTAAAGTAATACTGCGTGGAACCCATCCCATGGGTCCCAAATCTCCAGGTTCAAGGGCATCTTCCTACATCGAAAACATGCATGAGAAACCCAGAAGACGGTACACCGTGTGATCGGGAAAGGTTTCTAAAACGCACCTCATTTCTCATCTCCTTGTGCTCGGGTTCGCCATTCCAACCGCTTCACTAGCAATCTGCCTCCTTGGAGAATCAGCACCTTTAACCTCCTCTTCCGTACAGGTTGCAATTTGTCCTGAGGATGAACGGGAAGAGGGGGAACCAATGAGAGAATAGCTCTAGGTGTAGGGACAGGCACAGGTCACTCTATTTTCTCATCAGGAAGAAGAATTAACCACAGGCTCAGCCTGCCGGCCGGAATCAAAATAGGTCCAGAAGCAATCCTGCGCTTTTGAGGCCAGCTCCCAAGAAAGCGAGTTGAAAAATGGAGCTCAGGGGCACTGCAATTCACAAACCTGCAGACTTATAAATGATAACTCTCGTCAACAAATATATTGAGGGAAGGCAACGAAGAGGAGTTGAAAGCAAGGCAGAATTGCAGGAAACAGATTTCAGGAGGGAGATTCGAATCGCCATTAAAGCACAGGAAAAGCGGCAAAACCTCGACAATGATGCCGTTGGCCAAAAAGGGCGTATGCGTTTTTTCCTGAATATATTCAGGAAAAAACGCATACGCCCTTTTTGGCCAACCAAGCAACCTGGAAAGGCAAATCAGCACTACAAAGAAGTCTCGCTTCTCATCGGTCAAAAGGGCCCTGCTGAATAAAGTGTCAAAACCAGAAATGCAGGACAGGCCATGGAGAAATGGCAGCCTTGCTTCGCTGATGGGCGGGACGTAAATTGCCAACAGCCACTCTGGAGAAGTGTACGGTATGTCCTGAAACATCTAAGAAACTCAACTTAGAGAGCATAGGGCACTTCCACTCATGGGCGTATAAATTGGGAAAACTAAAAATCAGCAAGACACAGGCACCCCAAAGTTTAGGGCTGCTCTGTTGACAAGAACCTCCACTTCGTTACACCTTAAATATCCCAGGAAAGAGAAAAATGGATAAAGAAGTTGTGGTCCTTATGTACAATGGAATATCACTCAGCCATGAAATCAACGTCATAAGGCTAGTAGCAGCATGATGAGTGGATTTAGGTATGACGATTCTAAGTGAAATAAGTCACACAGAAAAAGACACTTATCATAAGATATCACTTATAGAGGGAATGTAAAAACCGCTACCTTTGAACTGAATTACAAAACAGAACAGAGACACACGTTTAGAAAGCACACTATGGCTGCTTAAGGGGAAAGGTGAGGTGGTGTGATGCATATAACAAGCTTTTCAAATTAGCTCAGATACTGTTCCATAAACCCAATAGGTAATAGACAAGACCTACTCCTTGCTCAGTGAATTGGACTCAACACCACCTATTCACCGCCCAAGAATCTATCTGACTAGTAAGAATCTTAAAACCTATGTATTGATATCTCTCTGTAAGTGAGTCAAGTGGGTGTAAAGCGGCAGAAACACAGCAGTGAAAAGCAGCTAAACCCCATTATAAAAGTCAATTACTTTTAAAAACCCGTGAAACAAAGACAGTGAAAGAGAGAGAAATTCTTACAAAATTCGTTCAGGGGCTGTGATGCCACCTGGATTGACCATATCTAGACCCACAGCTGATTGAGACATAAGGGTGGACACTCATGGGGCTGAGAGATTTGGTGAGGTTGGGTGAGGAAACGCAGACCCTTTAAAGTAATACTGCGTGGTACCCATTCCATGGGTCCCAAATCTCCAGGTTCAAGGGCATCTTCCTACATCGAAAACATGCATGAGAAACCCAGAAGACGGTACACCGTGTGATCGGGAAAGATTTCTAAAACGCACCTCATTTCTCATCTCCTTGTGCTCGGGTTCGCCATTCCAGCCGCTTCACTAGCAATCTGCTTCCTTGGAGAATCAGCACCTTTAACCTCCTGTTCCGTACAGGTTGCAATTTGTCCTGAGGATGAACGGGAAGAGGGGGAACCAATGAGAGACTAGCTCTAGGTGTAGGGACAGGCACAGGTCACTCTATTTTCTCATCAGGAAGAAGAATTAACCACAGGCTCAGCATGCCGGCCGGAACCAAAATAGGGCCTGAAGCAATCCTGCGCTTTTGAGGCCAGCTCCCAAGAAAGCGAGTTGAAAAATGGAGCTCAGGGGCACTGCAATTCACAAACCTGCAGACTGATAAATGATAACTCTCGTCCACAAATATATTGAGGGAAGGCAACGAAGAGGATTTGAAAGCAAGGCAGAATTGCAGGAAACACATTTCAGGAGGGAGATTCGAATCGCCTTTAAAGCACAGGAAAAGCGGCAAAACCTCGACAATGACGCCCTTGGCCAAAAAGGGCGTATGCGTTTTTTCCTGAATATATTCAGGAAAAAACGCATACGCCCTTTTTGGCCAACCAAGCAACCTGGAAAGGCAAATCAGCGCTACAAAGAAGTCTCGCTTCCCATCGGTCAAAAGGGCCATGCTGAATAAAGTGTCAAAACCAGAAATGCAGGACAGGCCATGGAGAAACGGGAGCCTGGCTACGCTGATGGGCGGGATGTAAATTGCCAACAGCCACTCTGGAGAAGTGTACGGTGTGTCCTGAAACATCTAAAAAACTCAGCTTAGAGAGCATAGGGCACTTCCACTCATGGGCGTATAAATTGGCAAAACTAAAAATCAGCAAGACACAGGCTCCCCAAAGTTTAGGGCTGCTCTGTTGACAAGAACCTCCACTTCGTTACACCTTAAATATCCCAGGAAAGAGAAAAATGGATAAAGAAGTTGTGGTCCTTATGGACAATTGAATATCACTCAGCCATGAAATCAACGTCATAAGGCTAGTAGCAGCATGATGAGTGGATTTAGGTACGACGATTCTAAGTGAAATAAGTCACACAGAAAAAGACACTTATCATAAGATATCACTTATAGAGGGAATGTAAAAACCGCTACCCTTGAACTGAATTACAAAACAGAACAGAGACACACGTTTAGAAAGCACACTATGGCTGCTTAAGGGGAAAGGTGAGGTGGTGTGATGCATAAAACAAGCTTTTCAAATTAGCTCAGATACCGTTCCATAAACCCAATAGGTAATACACAAGACCTACTCCTTGCTCAGTGAATTGGACTCAACACCCCCTATTCACCGCCCAAGAATATATCTGACTAGTAAGAATCTTAAAACCTATGTATTGATATCTCTCTGTAAGTGAGTCAAGTGGGTGTAAAGCGGCAGAAACACAGCAGTGAAAAGCAGCTAAACCCCATTATAAAAATCAATTACTTTTAAAAACCCGTGAAACAAAGACAGTGAAAGAGAGAGAAATTCTTACAAAATTCGTTCAGGGGCTGTGATGCCACCTGGATTGACCATATCTAGACCCACAGCTGATTGAGACATAAGGGTGGACACTCATGGGGCTGAGAGGTTTGGTGAGGTTGGGTGAGGAAAGGCAGACCCTTTAAAGTAATACTGCGTGGAACCCATCCCATGGGTCCCAAATCTCCAGGTTCAAGGGCATCTTCCTACATCGAAAACATGCATGAGAAACCCAGAAGACGGTACACCGTGTGATCGGGAAAGGTTTCTAAAACGCACCTCATTTCTCATCTCCTTGTGCTCGGGTTCGCCATTCCAACCGCTTCACTAGCAATCTGCCTCCTTGGGGAATCAGCACCTTTAACCTCCTGTTCCGTACAGGTTGCAATTTGTCCTGAGGATGAACGGGAAGAGGGGGAACCAATGAGAGAATAGCTCTAGGTGTAGGGACAGGCACAGGTCACTCTATTTTCTCATCAGGAAGAAGAATTAACCACAGGCTCAGCCTGCCGGCCGGAATCAAAATAGGTCCAGAAGCAATCCTGCGCTTTTGAGGCCAGCTCCCAAGAAAGCGAGTTGAAAAATGGAGCTCAGGGGCACTGCAATTCACAAACCTGCAGACTTATAAATGATAACTCTTGTCCACAAATATATTGAGGGAAGGCAACGAAGAGGAGTTGAAAGCAAGGCAGAATTGCAGGAAACAGATTTCAGGAGGGAGATTCGAATCGCCATTAAAGCACAGGAAAAGCGGCAAAACCTCGACAATGATGCCGTTGGCCAAAAAGGGCGTATGCGTTTTTTCCTGAATATATTCAGGAAAAAACGCATACGCCCTTTTTGGCCAACCAAGCAACCTGGAAAGGCAAATCAGCACTACAAAGAAGTCTCGCTTCTCATCGGTCAAAAGGGCCCTGCTGAATAAAGTGTCAAAACCAGAAATGCAGGACAGGCCATGGAGAAATGGGAGCCTTGCTACGCTGATGGGTGGGACGTAAATTGCCAACAGCCACTCTGGAGAAGTGTACGGTATGTCCTGAAACATCTAAGAAACTCAACTTAGAGAGCATAGGGCACTTCCACTCATGGGCGTATAAATTGGGAAAACTAAAAATCAGCAAGACACAGGCACCCCAAAGTTTAGGGCTGCTCTGTTGACAAGAACCTCCACTTCGTTACACCTTAAATATCCCAGGAAAGAGAAAAATGGATAAAGAAGTTGTAGTCCTTATGTACAATGGAATATCACTCAGCCATGAAATCAACGTCATAAGGCTAGTAGCAGCAAGATGAGTGGATTTAGGTAGGACGATTCTAAATGAAATAAGTCACACAGAAAATGACACTTATCATAAGATATCACTTATAGAGGGAATGTAAAAACCGCTACCCTTGAACTGAATTACAAAACAGAGCAGAGTCACACGTTTAGAAAGCACACTATGGCTGCTTAAGGGGAAAGGTGAGGTGGTGTGATGCATAAAACAAGCTTTTCAAATTAGCTCAGATACTGTTCCATAAACCCAATAGGTAATAGACAAGACCTACTCCTTGCTCAGTGAATTGGACTCAACACCACCTATTCACCGCCCAAGAATCTATCTGACTAGTAAGAATCTTAAAACCTATGTACTGATATCTCTCTGTAAGTGAGTCAAGTGGGTGTAAAGCGGCATAAACACAGCAGTGAAAAGCAGCTAAACCCCATTATAAAAGTCAATTACTTTTAAAAACCCGTGAAACAAAGACAGTGAAAGAGAGAGAAATTCTTACACAATTCGTTCAGGGGCTGTGATGCCACCTGGATTGACCATATGTAGACCCACAGCTGACTGAGACATAAGGGTGGACACTCTTGGGGCTGAGAGGTTTGGTGAGGTTGGGTGAGGAAACGCAGACCCTTTAAAGTAATACTGCGTGGTACCCATCCCATGGGTCCCAAATCTCCAGGTTCAAGGGCATCTTCCTACATCGAAAACATGCATGAGAAACCCAGAAGATGGTACACCGTGTGATCGGGAAAGGTTTCCAAAACGCACCTCATTTCTCATCTCCTTGTTCTCGGGTTCGCCATTCCATCCGCTTTACTAGCAATCTCCCTCCTTGGAGAATCAGCACCTTTAACCTCCTGTTCCGTACAGGTTGCAATTTGTCCTGAGGATGAACAGGAAGAGGGGGAACCAATGAGAGACTAGCTCTAGGTGTAGGGACAGGCACAGGTCACTCTATTTTCTCATCAGGAAGAAGAATTAACCACAGGCTCAGCCTGCCGGCCGGAACCAAAATAGGGCCTGAAGCAATCCTGCGCTTTTGAGGCCAGCTCCCAAGAAAGCGAGTTGAAAAATGGAGCTCAGGGGCACTGCAATTCACAAACCTGCAGACTTATAAATGATAACTCTCGTCCACAAATATATTGAGGGAAGGCAACGAAGAGGATTTGAAAGCAAGGCAGAATTGCAGGAAACACATTTCAGGAGGGAGATTCGAATCGCCTTTAAAGCACAGGAAAAGGGGCAAAACCTCGACAATGACGCCCTTGGCCAAAAAGGGCGTATGCGTTTTTTCCTGAATATATTCAGGAAAAAACGCATACGCCCTTTTTGGCCAACCAAGCAACCTGGAAAGGCAAATCAGCGCTACAAAGAAGACTCGCTTCCCATCGGTCAAAAGGGCCATGCTGAATAAAGTGTCAAAACCAGAAATGCAGGACAGGCCATGCAGAAATGGGAGCCTGGCCACGCTGATGGGCGGGATGTAAATTGCCAACAGCCACTCTGGAGAAGTGTACGGTGTGTCCTGAAACATCTAAAAAACTCAGCTTAGAGAGCATAGGGCACTTCCACTCATGGGCTTATAAATTGGGAAAACTAAAAATCAGCAAGACACAGGCTCCCCAAAGTTTAGGGCTGCTCTGTTGACAAGAACCTCCACTTCGTTACACCTTAAATATCCCAGGAAAGACAAAAATGGATAAAGAAGTTGTGGTCCTTATGTACAATAGAATATCACTCAGCCATGAAATCAACGTCATAATGCTAGTAGCAGCAAGATGAGTGGATTTAGGTAGGACGATTCCAAATGAAATAAGTCACACAGAAAATGACACTTATCATAAGATATCACTTATAGAGGGAATGTAAAAACCGCTACCCTTGAACTGAATTACAAAACAGAACAGAGACACACGTTTAGAAAAAACACTATGGCTGCTTAAAGGTAAAGGTGAGGTGGGGTGATGCATAAAACAAGGGTTTCAAATTAGCTCAGATACCGTTCCATAAACTCAATAGGTAATAGACAAGACCTACTCCTTGCTCAGTGAATTGGACTCAACACCCCCTATTCACCGCCCAAGAATATATCTGACTAGTAAGAATCTTAAAACCTATGTATTGATATCTCTCTGTAAGTGAGTCAAGTGGGTGTAAAGCGGCAGAAACACAGCAGTGAAAAGCAGCTAAACCCCATTATAAAAATCAATTACTTTTAAAAACCCGTGAAACAAAGACAGTGAAATAGAGAGAAATTCTTACAAAATTCGTTCACGGGCTGTGATGCCACCTGGATTGACCATATCTAGACCCACAGCTGACTGAGACATAAGGGTGGACACTCTTGGGGCTGAGAGGTTTGGTGAGGTTGGGTGAGGAAACGCAGACCCTTTAAAGTAATACTGCGTGGTACCCATCCCATGGGTCCCAAATCTCCAGGTTCAAGGGCATCTTCCTACATCGAAAACATGCATGAGAAACCCAGAAGACGGTACACCGTGTGATCGGGAAAGGTTTCTAAAACGCACCTCATTTCTCATCTCCTTGTGCTCGGGTTCGCCATTCCAGCCGCTTCACTAGCAATCTGCTTCCTTGGAGAATCAGCACCTTTAACCTCCTGTTCCGTACAGGTTGCAATTTGTCCTGAGGATGAACGGGAAGAGGGGGAACCAATGAGAGACTAGCTCTAGGTGTAGGGACAGGCACAGGTCACTCTATTTTCTCATCAGGAAGAAGAATTAACCACAGGCTCAGCATGCCTGCCGGAATCAAAATAGGTCCAGAAGCAATCCTGCGCTTTTGAGGCCAGCTCCCAAGAAAGCGAGTTGAAAAATGGAGCTCAGGGGCACTGCAATTCACAAACCTGCAGACTTATAAATGATAACTCTCGTCCACAAATATATTGAGGGAAGGCAACGAAGAGGAGTTGAAAGCAAGGCAGAATTGCAGGAAACAGATTTCAGGAGGGAGATTCGAATCGCCATTAAAGCACAGGAAATGCGGCAAAACCTCGACAATGATGCCGTTGGCCAAAAAGGGCGTATGCGTTTTTTCCTGAATATATTCAGGAAAAAACGCATACGCCCTTTTTGGCCAACCAAGCAACCTGGAAAGGCAAATCAGCACTACAAAGAAGTCTCGCTTCTCATCGGTCAAAAGGGCCCTGCTGAATAAAGTGTCAAAACCAGAAATGCAGGACAGGCCATGGAGAAATGGGAGCCTTGCTACGCTGATGGGCAGGACGTAAATTGCCAACAGCCACTCTGGAGAAGTGTACGGTATGTCCTGAAACATCTAAGAAACTCAACTTAGAGAGCATAGGGCACTTCCACTCATGGGCGTATAAATTGGGAAAACTAAAAATCAGCAAGACACAGGCACCCCAAAGTTTAGGGCTGCTCTGTTGACAAGAACCTCCACTTCGTTACACCTTAAATATCCCAGGAAAGAGAAAAATGGATAAAGAAGTTGTAGTCCTTATGTACAATGGAATATCACTCAGCCATGAAATCAACGTCATAAGGCTAGTAGCAGCATGATGAGTGGATTTAGGTATGACGATTCTAAGTGAAATAAGTCACACAGAAAAAGACACTTATCATAAGATATCACTTATAGAGGGAATGTAAAAACCGCTACCTTTGAACTGAATTACAAAACAGAACAGAGACACACGTTTAGAAAGCACACTATGGCTGCTTAAGGGGAAAGGTGAGGTGGTGTGATGCATAAAACAAGCTTTTCAAATTAGCTCAGATAGTGTTCCATAAACCCAATAGGTAATAGACAAGACCTACTCCTTGCTCAGTGAATTGGACTCAACACCACCTATTCACCGCCCAAGAATCTATCTGACTAGTAAGAATCTTAAAACCTATGTACTGATATCTCTCTGTAAGTGAGTCAAGTGGGTGTAAAGCGGCATAAACACAGCAGTGAAAAGCAGCTAAACCCCATTATAAAAGTCAATTACTTTTAAAAACCCGTGAAACAAAGACAGTGAAAGAGAGAGAAATTCTTACACAATTCGTTCAGGGGCTGTGATGCCACCTGGATTGACCATATGTAGACCCACAGCTGACTGAGACATAAGGGTGGACACTCTTGGGGCTGAGAGGTTTGGTGAGGTTGGGTGAGGAAACGCAGACCCTTTAAAGTAATACTGCGTGGTACCCATCCCATGGGTCCCAAATCTCCAGGTTCAAGGGCATCTTCCTACATCGAAAACATGCATGAGAAACCCAGAAGATGGTACACCGTGTGATCGGGAAAGGTTTCCAAAACGCACCTCATTTCTCATCTCCTTGTTCTCGGGTTCGCCATTCCATCCGCTTTACTAGCAATCTCCCTCCTTGGAGAATCAGCACCTTTAACCTCCTGTTCCGTACAGGTTGCAATTTGTCCTGAGGATGAACAGGAAGAGGGGGAACCAATGAGAGACTAGCTCTAGGTGTACGGACAGGCACAGGTCACTCTATTTTCTCATCAGGAAGAAGAATTAACCACAGGCTCAGCCTGCCGGCCGGAACCAAAATAGGGCCTGAAGCAATCCTGCGCTTTTGAGGCCAGCTCCCAAGAAAGCGAGTTGAAAAATGGAGCTCAGGGGCACTGCAATTCACAAACCTGCAGACTTATAAATGATAACTCTCGTCCACAAATATATTGAGGGAAGGCAACGAAGAGGATTTGAAAGCAAGGCAGAATTGCAGGAAACACATTTCAGGAGGGAGATTCGAATCGCCTTTAAAGCACAGGAAAAGGGGCAAAACCTCGACAATGACGCCCTTGGCCAAAAAGGGCGTATGCGTTTTTTCCTGAATATATTCAGGAAAAAACGCATACGCCCTTTTTGGCCAACCAAGCAACCTGGAAAGGCAAATCAGCGCTACAAAGAAGACTCGCTTCCCATCGGTCAAAAGGGCCATGCTGAATAAAGTGTCAAAACCAGAAATGCAGGACAGGCCATGCAGAAATGGGAGCCTGGCCACGCTGATGGGCGGGATGTAAATTGCCAACAGCCACTCTGGAGAAGTGTACGGTGTGTCCTGAAACATCTAAAAAACTCAGCTTAGAGAGCATAGGGCACTTCCACTCATGGGCTTATAAATTGGGAAAACTAAAAATCAGCAAGACACAGGCTCCCCAAAGTTTAGGGCTGCTCTGTTGACAAGAACCTCCACTTCGTTACACCTTAAATATCCCAGGAAAGACAAAAATGGATAAAGAAGTTGTGGTCCTTATGTACAATAGAATATCACTCAGCCATGAAATCAACGTCATAATGCTAGTAGCAGCAAGATGAGTGGATTTAGGTAGGACGATTCCAAATGAAATAAGTCACACAGAAAATGACACTTATCATAAGATATCACTTATAGAGGGAATGTAAAAACCGCTACCCTTGAACTGAATTACAAAACAGAACAGAGACACACGTTTAGAAAAAACACTATGGCTGCTTAACGGTAAAGGTGAGGTGGGGTGATGCATAAAACAAGGGTTTCAAATTAGCTCAGATACCATTCCATAAACTCAATAGGTAATAGACAAGACCTACTCCTTGCTCAGTGAATTGGACTCAACACCCCCTATTCACCGCCCAAGAATATATCTGACTAGTAAGAATCTTAAAACCTATGTATTGATATCTCTCTGTAAGTGAGTCAAGTGGGTGTAAAGCGGCAGAAACACAGCAGTGAAAAGCAGCTAAACCCCATTATAAAAATCAATTACTTTTAAAAACCCGTGAAACAAAGACAGTGAAATAGAGAGAAATTCTTACAAAATTCGTTCACGGGCTGTGATGCCACCTGGATTGACCATATCTAGACCCACAGCTGACTGAGACATAAGGGTGGACACTCTTGGGGCTGAGAGGTTTGGTGAGGTTGGGTGAGGAAACGCAGACCCTTTAAAGTAATACTGCGTGGTACCCATCCCATGGGTCCCAAATCTCCAGGTTCAAGGGCATCTTCCTACATCGAAAACATGCATGAGAAACCCAGAAGACGGTACACCGTGTGATCGGGAAAGGTTTCTAAAACGCACCTCATTTCTCATCTCCTTGTGCTCGGGTTCGCCATTCCAGCCGCTTCACTAGCAATCTGCTTCCTTGGAGAATCAGCACCTTTAACCTCCTGTTCCGTACAGGTTGCAATTTGTCCTGAGGATGAACGGGAAGAGGGGGAACCAATGAGAGACTAGCTCTAGGTGTAGGGACAGGCACAGGTCACTCTATTTTCTCATCAGGAAGAAGAATTAACCACAGGCTCAGCATGCCTGCCGGAATCAAAATAGGTCCAGAAGCAATCCTGCGCTTTTGAGGCCAGCTCCCAAGAAAGCGAGTTGAAAAATGGAGCTCAGGGGCACTGCAATTCACAAACCTGCAGACTTATAAATGATAACTCTCGTCCACAAATATATTGAGGGAAGGCAACGAAGAGGAGTTGAAAGCAAGGCAGAATTGCAGGAAACAGATTTCAGGAGGGAGATTCGAATCGCCATTAAAGCACAGGAAATGCGGCAAAACCTCGACAATGATGCCGTTGGCCAAAAAGGGCGTATGCGTTTTTTCCTGAATATATTCAGGAAAAAACGCATACGCCCTTTTTGGCCAACCAAGCAACCTGGAAAGGCAAATCAGCACTACAAAGAAGTCTCGCTTCTCATCGGTCAAAAGGGCCCTGCTGAATAAAGTGTCAAAACCAGAAATGCAGGACAGGCCATGGAGAAATGGGAGCCTTGCTACGCTGATGGGCAGGACGTAAATTGCCAACAGCCACTCTGGAGAAGTGTACGGTATGTCCTGAAACATCTAAGAAACTCAACTTAGAGAGCATAGGGCACTTCCACTCATGGGCGTATAAATTGGGAAAACTAAAAATCAGCAAGACACAGGCACCCCAAAGTTTAGGGCTGCTCTGTTGACAAGAACCTCCACTTCGTTACACCTTAAATATCCCAGGAAAGAGAAAAATGGATAAAGAAGTTGTAGTCCTTATGTACAATGGAATATCACTCAGCCATGAAATCAACGTCATAAGGCTAGTAGCAGCATGATGAGTGGATTTAGGTATGACGATTCTAAGTGAAATAAGTCACACAGAAAAAGACACTTATCATAAGATATCACTTATAGAGGGAATGTAAAAACCGCTACCTTTGAACTGAATTACAAAACAGAACAGAGACACACGTTTAGAAAGCACACTATGGCTGCTTAAGGGGAAAGGTGAGGTGGTGTGATGCATATAACAAGCTTTTCAAATTAGCTCAGATACTGTTCCATAAACCCAATAGGTAATAGACAAGACCTACTCCTTGCTCAGTGAATTGGACTCAACACCACCTATTCACCGCCGAAGAATCTATCTGACTAGTAAGAATCTTAAAACCTATGTATTGATATCTCTCTGTAAGTGAGTCAAGTGGGTGTAAAGCGGCAGAAACACAGCAGTGAAAAGCAGCTAAACCCCATTATAAAAGTCAATTACTTTTAAAAACCCGTGAAACAAAGACAGTGAAAGAGAGAGAAATTCTTACACAATTCGTTCAGGGGCTGTGATGCCACCTGGATTGACCATATCTAGACCCACAGCTGATTGAGACATAAGGGTGGACACTCATGAGGCTGAGAGATTTGGTGAGGTTGGGTGAGGAAACGCAGACCCTTTAAAGTAATACTGCGTGGTACCCATCCCATGGGTCCCAAATCTCCAGGTTCAAGGGCATCTTCCTACATCGAAAACATGCATGAGAAACCCAGAAGACGGTACACCGTGTGATCGGGAAAGATTTCTAAAACGCACCTCATTTCTCATCTCCTTGTGCTCGGGTTCGCCATTCCAGCCGCTTCACTAGCAATCTGCCTCCTTGGAGAATCAGCACCTTTAACCTCCTGTTCCGTACAGGTTGCAATTTGTCCTGAGGATGAACGGGAAGAGGGGGAAGCAATGAGAGACTAGCTCTAGGTGTAGGGACAGGCACAGGTCACTCTATTTTCTCATCAGGAAGAAGAATTAACCACAGGCTCAGCCTGCCGGACGGAACCAAAATAGGGCCTGAAGCAATCCTGCGCTTTTGAGGCCAGCTCCCAAGAAAGCGAGTTGAAAAATGGAGCTCAGGGGCACTGCAATTCACAAACCTGCAGACTTATAAATGATAACTCTCGTCCACAAATATATTGAGGGAAGGCAACGAAGAGGATTTGAAAGCAAGGCAGAATTGCAGGAAACACATTTCAGGAGGGAGATTCGAATCGCCTTTAAAGCACAGGAAAAGCGGCAAAACCTCGACAATGACGCCCTTGGCCAAAAAGGGCGTATGCGTTTTTTCCTGAATATATTCAGGAAAAAACGCATACGCCCTTTTTGGCCAACCAAGCAACCTGGAAAGGCAAATCAGCGCTACAAAGAAGTCTCGCTTCCCATCGGTCAAAAGGGCCATGCTGAATAAAGTGTCAAAACCAGAAATGCAGGACAGGCCATGGAGAAACGGGAGCCTGGCTACGCTGATGGGCGGGATGTAAATTGCCAACAGCCACTCTGGAGAAGTGTACGGTGTGTCCTGAAACATCTAAAAAACTCAGCTTAGAGAGCATAGGGCACTTCCACTCATGGGCGTATAAATTGGCAAAACTAAAAATCAGCAAGACACAGGCTCCCCAAAGTTTAGGGCTGCTCTGTTGACAAGAACCTCCACTTCGTTACACCTTAAATATCCCAGGAAAGAGAAAAATGGATAAAGAAGTTGTGGTCCTTATGGACAATGGAATATCACTCAGCCATGAAATCAACGTCATAAGGCTAGTAGCAGCATGATGAGTGGATTTAGGTACGACGATTCTAAGTGAAATAAGTCACACAGAAAAAGACACTTATCATAAGATATCACTTATAGAGGGAATGTAAAAACCGCTACCCTTGAACTGAATTACAAAACAGAACAGAGACACACGTTTAGAAAGCACACTATGGCTGCTTAAGGGGAAAGGTGAGGTGGTGTGATGCATAAAACAAGCTTTTCAAATTAGCTCAGATACCGTTCCATAAACCCAATAGGTAATACACAAGACCTACTCCTTGCTCAGTGAATTGGACTCAACACCCCCTATTCACCACCCAAGAATATATCTGACTAGTAAGAATCTTAAAACCTATGTATTGATATCTCTCTGTAAGTGAGTCAAGTGGGTGTAAAGCGGCAGAAACACAGCAGTGAAAAGCAGCTAAACCCCATTATAAAAATCAATTACTTTTAAAAACCCGTGAAACAAAGACAGTGAAAGAGAGAGAAATTCTTACAAAATTCGTTCAGGGGCTGTGATGCCACCTGGATTGACCATATCTAGACCCACAGCTGATTGAGACATAAGGGTGGACACTCATGGGGCTGAGAGGTTTGGTGAGGTTGGGTGAGGAAAGGCAGGCCCTTTAAAGTAATACTGCGTGGAACCCATCCCATGGGTCCCAAATCTCCAGGTTCAAGGGCATCTTCCTACATCGAAAACATGCATGAGAAACCCAGAAGACGGTACACCGTGTGATCGGGAAAGGTTTCTAAAACGCACCTCATTTCTCATCTCCTTGTGCTCGGGTTCGCCATTCCAACCGCTTCACTAGCAATCTGCCTCCTTGGAGAATCAGCACCTTTAACCTCCTCTTCCGTACAGGTTGCAATTTGTCCTGAGGATGAACGGGAAGAGGGGGAACCAATGAGAGAATAGCTCTAGGTGTAGGGACAGGCACAGGTCACTCTATTTTCTCATCAGGAAGAAGAATTAACCACAGGCTCAGCCTGCCGGCCGGAATCAAAATAGGTCCAGAAGCAATCCTGCGCTTTTGAGGCCAGCTCCCAAGAAAGCGAGTTGAAAAATGGAGCTCAGGGGCACTGCAATTCACAAACCTGCAGACTTATAAATGATAACTCTCGTCCACAAATATATTGAGGGAAGGCAACGAAGAGGAGTTGAAAGCAAGGCAGAATTGCAGGAAACAGATTTCAGGAGGGAGATTCGAATCGCCATTAAAGCACAGGAAAAGCGGCAAAACCTCGACAATGATGCCGTTGGCCAAAAAGGGCGTATGCGTTTTTTCCTGAATATATTCAGGAAAAAACGCATACGCCCTTTTTGGCCAACCAAGCAACCTGGAAAGGCAAATCAGCACTACAAAGAAGTCTCGCTTCTCATCGGTCAAAAGGGCCCTGCTGAATAAAGTGTCAAAACCAGAAATGCAGGACAGGCCATGGAGAAATGGCAGCCTTGCTTCGCTGATGGGCGGGACGTAAATTGCCAACAGCCACTCTGGAGAAGTGTACGGTATGTCCTGAAACATCTAAGAAACTCAACTTAGAGAGCATAGGGCACTTCCACTCATGGGCGTATAAATTGGGAAAACTAAAAATCAGCAAGACACAGGCACCCCAAAGTTTAGGGCTGCTCTGTTGACAAGAACCTCCACTTCGTTACACCTTAAATATCCCAGGAAAGAGAAAAATGGATAAAGAAGTTGTGGTCCTTATGTACAATGGAATATCACTCAGCCATGAAATCAACGTCATAAGGCTAGTAGCAGCATGATGAGTGGATTTAGGTATGACGATTCTAAGTGAAATAAGTCACACAGAAAAAGACACTTATCATAAGATATCACTTATAGAGGGAATGTAAAAACCGCTACCTTTGAACTGAATTACAAAACAGAACAGAGACACACGTTTAGAAAGCACACTATGGCTGCTTAAGGGGAAAGGTGAGGTGGTGTGATGCATATAACAAGCTTTTCAAATTAGCTCAGATACTGTTCCATAAACCCAATAGGTAATAGACAAGACCTACTCCTTGCTCAGTGAATTGGACTCAACACCACCTATTCACCGCCCAAGAATCTATCTGACTAGTAAGAATCTTAAAACCTATGTATTGATATCTCTCTGTAAGTGAGTCAAGTGGGTGTAAAGCGGCAGAAACACAGCAGTGAAAAGCAGCTAAACCCCATTATAAAAGTCAATTACTTTTAAAAACCCGTGAAACAAAGACAGTGAAAGAGAGAGAAATTCTTACAAAATTCGTTCAGGGGCTGTGATGCCACCTGGATTGACCATATCTAGACCCACAGCTGATTGAGACATAAGGGTGGACACTCATGGGGCTGAGAGATTTGGTGAGGTTGGGTGAGGAAACGCAGACCCTTTAAAGTAATACTGCGTGGTACCCATTCCATGGGTCCCAAATCTCCAGGTTCAAGGGCATCTTCCTACATCGAAAACATGCATGAGAAACCCAGAAGACGGTACACCGTGTGATCGGGAAAGATTTCTAAAACGCACCTCATTTCTCATCTCCTTGTGCTCGGGTTCGCCATTCCAGCCGCTTCACTAGCAATCTGCTTCCTTGGAGAATCAGCACCTTTAACCTCCTGTTCCGTACAGGTTGCAATTTGTCCTGAGGATGAACGGGAAGAGGGGGAACCAATGAGAGACTAGCTCTAGGTGTAGGGACAGGCACAGGTCACTCTATTTTCTCATCAGGAAGAAGAATTAACCACAGGCTCAGCATGCCGGCCGGAACCAAAATAGGGCCTGAAGCAATCCTGCGCTTTTGAGGCCAGCTCCCAAGAAAGCGAGTTGAAAAATGGAGCTCAGGGGCACTGCAATTCACAAACCTGCAGACTTATAAATGATAACTCTCGTCCACAAATATATTGAGGGAAGGCAACGAAGAGGATTTGAAAGCAAGGCAGAATTGCAGGAAACACATTTCAGGAGGGAGATTCGAATCGCCTTTAAAGCACAGGAAAAGCGGCAAAACCTCGACAATGACGCCCTTGGCCAAAAAGGGCGTATGCGTTTTTTCCTGAATATATTCAGGAAAAAACGCATACGCCCTTTTTGGCCAACCAAGCAACCTGGAAAGGCAAATCAGCGCTACAAAGAAGTCTCGCTTCCCATTGGTCAAAAGGGCCATGCTGAATAAAGTGTCAAAACCAGAAATGCAGGACAGGCCATGGAGAAACGGGAGCCTGGCTACGCTGATGGGCGGGATGTAAATTGCCAACAGCCACTCTGGAGAAGTGTACGGTGTGTCCTGAAACATCTAAAAAACTCAGCTTAGAGAGCATAGGGCACTTCCACTCATGGGCGTATAAATTGGCAAAACTAAAAATCAGCAAGACACAGGCTCCCCAAAGTTTAGGGCTGCTCTGTTGACAAGAACCTCCACTTCGTTACACCTTAAATATCCCAGGAAAGAGAAAAATGGATAAAGAAGTTGTGGTCCTTATGGACAATTGAATATCACTCAGCCATGAAATCAACGTCATAAGGCTAGTAGCAGCATGATGAGTGGATTTAGGTACGACGATTCTAAGTGAAATAAGTCACACAGAAAAAGACACTTATCATAAGATATCACTTATAGAGGGAATGTAAAAACCGCTACCCTTGAACTGAATTACAAAACAGAACAGAGACACACGTTTAGAAAGCACACTATGGCTGCTTAAGGGGAAAGGTGAGGTGGTGTGATGCATAAAACAAGCTTTTCAAATTAGCTCAGATACCGTTCCATAAACCCAATAGGTAATACACAAGACCTACTCCTTGCTCAGTGAATTGGACTCAACACCCCCTATTCACCGCCCAAGAATATATCTGACTAGTAAGAATCTTAAAACCTATGTATTGATATCTCTCTGTAAGTGAGTCAAGTGGGTGTAAAGCGGCAGAAACACAGCAGTGAAAAGCAGCTAAACCCCATTATAAAAATCAATTACTTTTAAAAACCCGTGAAACAAAGACAGTGAAAGAGAGAGAAATTCTTACAAAATTCGTTCAGGGGCTGTGATGCCACCTGGATTGACCATATCTAGACCCACAGCTGATTGAGACATAAGGGTGGACACTCATGGGGCTGAGAGGTTTGGTGAGGTTGGGTGAGGAAAGGCAGACCCTTTAAAGTAATACTGCGTGGAACCCATCCCATGGGTCCCAAATCTCCAGGTTCAAGGGCATCTTCCTACATCGAAAACATGCATGAGAAACCCAGAAGACGGTACACCGTGTGATCGGGAAAGGTTTCTAAAACGCACCTCATTTCTCATCTCCTTGTGCTCGGGTTCGCCATTCCAACCGCTTCACTAGCAATCTGCCTCCTTGGAGAATCAGCACCTTTAACCTCCTGTTCCGTACAGGTTGCAATTTGTCCTGAGGATGAACGGGAAGAGGGGGAACCAATGAGAGAATAGCTCTAGGTGTAGGGACAGGCACAGGTCACTCTATTTTCTCATCAGGAAGAAGAATTAACCACAGGCTCAGCCTGCCGGCCGGAATCAAAATAGGTCCAGAAGCAATCCTGCGCTTTTGAGGCCAGCTCCCAAGAAAGCGAGTTGAAAAATGGAGCTCAGGGGCACTGCAATTCACAAACCTGCAGACTTATAAATGATAACTCTTGTCCACAAATATATTGAGGGAAGGCAACGAAGAGGAGTTGAAAGCAAGGCAGAATTGCAGGAAACAGATTTCAGGAGGGAGATTCGAATCGCCATTAAAGCACAGGAAAAGCGGCAAAACCTCGACAATGATGCCGTTGGCCAAAAAGGGCGTATGCGTTTTTTCCTGAATATATTCAGGAAAAAACGCATACGCCCTTTTTGGCCAACCAAGCAACCTGGAAAGGCAAATCAGCACTACAAAGAAGTCTCGCTTCTCATCGGTCAAAAGGGCCCTGCTGAATAAAGTGTCAAAACCAGAAATGCAGGACAGGCCATGGAGAAATGGGAGCCTTGCTACGCTGATGGGTGGGACGTAAATTGCCAACAGCCACTCTGGAGAAGTGTACGGTATGTCCTGAAACATCTAAGAAACTCAACTTAGAGAGCATAGGGCACTTCCACTCATGGGCGTATAAATTGGGAAAACTAAAAATCAGCAAGACACAGGCACCCCAAAGTTTAGGGCTGCTCTGTTGACAAGAACCTCCACTTCGTTACACCTTAAATATCCCAGGAAAGAGAAAAATGGATAAAGAAGTTGTGGTCCTTATGTACAATGGAATATCACTCAGCCATGAAATCAACGTCATAAGGCTAGTAGCAGCATGATGAGTGGATTTAGGTACGACGATTCTAAGTGAAATAAGTCACACAGAAAAAGACACTTATCATAAGATATCACTTATAGAGGGAATGTAAAAACCGCTACCCTTGAACTGAATTACAAAACAGAACAGAGACACACGTTTAGAAAGCACACTATGGCTGCTTAAGGGGAAAGGTGAGGTGGTGTGATGCATAAAACAAGCTTTTCAAATTAGCTCAGATACCGTTCCATAAACCCAATAGGTAATACACAAGACCTACTCCTTGCTCAGTGAATTGGACTCAACACCCCCTATTCACCGCCCAAGAATATATCTGACTAGTAAGAATCTTAAAACCTATGTATTGATATCTCTCTGTAAGTGAGTCAAGTGGGTGTAAAGCGGCAGAAACACAGCAGTGAAAAGCAGCTAAACCCCATTATAAAAATCAATTACTTTTAAAAACCCGTGAAACAAAGACAGTGAAAGAGAGAGAAATTCTTACAAAATTCGTTCAGGGGCTGTGATGCCACCTGGATTGACCATATCTAGACCCACAGCTGATTGAGACATAAGGGTGGACACTCATGGGGCTGAGAGGTTTGGTGAGGTTGGGTGAGGAAAGGCAGACCCTTTAAAGTAATACTGCGTGGAACCCATCCCATGGGTCCCAAATCTCCAGGTTCAAGGGCATCTTCCTACATCGAAAACATGCATGAGAAACCCAGAAGACGGTACACCGTGTGATCGGGAAAGGTTTCTAAAACGCACCTCATTTCTCATCTCCTTGTGCTCCGGTTCGCCATTCCAACCGCTTCACTAGCAATCTGCCTCCTTGGAGAATCAGCACCTTTAACCTCCTGTTCCGTACAGGTTGCAATTTGTCCTGAGGATGAACGGGAAGAGGGGGAACCAATGAGAGAATAGCTCTAGGTGTAGGGACAGGCACAGGTCACTCTATTTTCTCATCAGGAAGAAGAATTAACCACAGGCTCAGCCTGCCGGCCGGAATCAAAATAGGTCCAGAAGCAATCCTGCGCTTTTGAGGCCAGCTCCCAAGAAAGCGAGTTGAAAAATGGAGCTCAGGGGCACTGCAATTCACAAACCTGCAGACTTATAAATGATAACTCTCGTCCACAAATATATTGAGGGAAGGCAACGAAGAGGAGTTGAAAGCAAGGCAGAATTGCAGGAAACAGATTTCAGGAGGGAGATTCGAATCGCCATTAAAGCACAGGAAAAGCGGCAAAACCTCGACAATGATGCCGTTGGCCAAAAAGGGCGTATGCGTTTTTTCCTGAATATATTCAGGAAAAAACGCATACGCCCTTTTTGGCCAACCAAGCAACCTGGAAAGGCAAATCAGCACTACAAAGAAGTCTCGCTTCTCATCGGTCAAAAGGGCCCTGCTGAATAAAGTGTCAAAACCAGAAATGCAGGACAGGCCATGGAGAAATGGGAGCCTTGCTACGCTGATGGGCGGGACGTAAATTGCCAACAGCCACTCTGGAGAAGTGTACGGTATGTCCTGAAACATCTAAGAAACTCAACTTAGAGAGCATAGGGCACTTCCACTCATGGGCGTATAAATTGGGAAAACTAAAAATCAGCAAGACACAGGCACCCCAAAGTTTAGGGCTGCTCTGTTGACAAGAACCTCCACTTCGTTACACCTTAAATATCCCAGGAAAGAGAAAAATGGATAAAGAAGTTGTGGTCCTTATGGACAATTGAATATCACTCAGCCATGAAATCAACGTCATAAGGCTAGTAGCAGCATGATGAGTGGATTTAGGTACGACGATTCTAAGTGAAATAAGTCACACAGAAAAAGACACTTATCATAAGATATCACTTATAGAGGGAATGTAAAAACCGCTACCCTTGAACTGAATTACAAAACAGAACAGAGACACACGTTTAGAAAGCACACTATGGCTGCTTAAGGGGAAAGGTGAGGTGGTGTGATGCATAAAACAAGCTTTTCAAATTAGCTCAGATACCGTTCCATAAACCCAATAGGTAATACACAAGACCTACTCCTTGCTCAGTGAATTGGACTCAACACCCCCTATTCACCGCCCAAGAATCTATCTGACTAGTAAGAATCTTAAAACCTATGTATTGATATCTCTCTGTAAGTGAGTCAAGTGGGTGTAAAGCGGCAGAAACACAGCAGTGAAAAGCAGCTAAACCCCATTATAAAAGTCAATTACTTTTAAAAACCCGTGAAACAAAGACAGTGAAAGAGAGAGAAATTCTTACAAAATTCGTTCAGGGGCTGTGATGCCACCTGGATTGACCATATCTAGACCCACAGCTGATTGAGACATAAGGGTGGACACTCATGGGGCTGAGAGATTTGGTGAGGTTGGGTGAGGAAACGCAGACCCTTTAAAGTAATACTGCGTGGTACCCATCCCATGGGTCCCAAATCTCCAGGTTCAAGGGCATCTTCCTACATCGAAAACATGCATGAGAAACCCAGAAGACGGTACACCGTGTGATCGGGAAAGATTTCTAAAACGCACCTCATTTCTCATCTCCTTGTGCTCGGGTTCGCCATTCCAGCCGCTTCACTAGCAATCTGCTTCCTTGGAGAATCAGCACCTTTAACCTCCTGTTCCGTACAGGTTGCAATTTGTCCTGAGGATGAACGGGAAGAGGTGGAACCAATGAGAGACTAGCTCTAGGTGTAGGGACAGGCACAGGTCACTCTATTTTCTCATCAGGAAGAAGAATTAACCACAGGCTCAGCATGCCGGCCGGAACCAAAATAGGGCCTGAAGCAATCCTGCACTTTTGAGGCCAGCTCCCAAGAAAGCGAGTTGAAAAATGGAGCTCAGGGGCACTGCAATTCACAAACCTGCAGACTTATAAATGATAACTCTCGTCCACAAATATATTGAGGGAAGGCAACGAAGAGGATTTGAAAGCAAGGCAGAATTGCAGGAAACACATTTCAGGAGGGAGATTCGAATCGCCTTTAAAGCACAGGAAAAGCGGCAAAACCTCGACAATGACGCCCTTGGCCAAAAAGGGCGTATGCGTTTTTTCCTGAATATATTCAGGAAAAAACGCATACGCCCTTTTTGGCCAATCAAGCAACCTGGAAAGGCAAATCAGCGCTACAAAGAAGTCTCGCTTCCCATCGGTCAAAAGGGCCATGCTGAATAAAGTGTCAAAACCAGAAATGCAGGACAGGCCATGGAGAAACGGGAGCCTGGCTACGCTGATGGGCGGGATGTAAATTGCCAACAGCCACTCTGGAGAAGTGTACGGTGTGTCCTGAAACATCTAAAAAACTCAGCTTAGAGAGCATAGGGCACTTCCACTCATGGGCGTATAAATTGGCAAAACTAAAAATCAGCAAGACACAGGCTCCCCAAAGTTTAGGGCTGCTCTGTTGACAAGAACCTCCACTTCGTTACACCTTAAATATCCCAGGAAAGAGAAAAATGGATAAAGAAGTTGTGGTCCTTATGGACAATTGAATATCACTCAGCCATGAAATCAACGTCATAAGGCTAGTAGCAGCATGATGAGTGGATTTAGGTACGACGATTCTAAGTGAAATAAGTCACACAGAAAAAGACACTTATCATAAGATATCACTTATAGAGGGAATGTAAAAACCGCTACCCTTGAACTGAATTACAAAACAGAACAGAGACACACGTTTAGAAAGCACACTATGGCTGCTTAAGGGGAAAGGTGAGGTGGTGTGATGCATAAAACAAGCTTTTCAAATTAGCTCAGATACCGTTCCATAAACCCAATAGGTAATACACAAGACCTACTCCTTGCTCAGTGAATTGGACTCAACACCCCCTATTCACCGCCCAAGAATATATCTGACTAGTAAGAATCTTAAAACCTATGTATTGATATCTCTCTGTAAGTGAGTCAAGTGGGTGTAAAGCGGCAGAAACACAGCAGTGAAAAGCAGCTAAACCCCATTATAAAAATCAATTACTTTTAAAAACCCGTGAAACAAAGACAGTGAAAGAGAGAGAAATTCTTACAAAATTCGTTCAGGGGCTGTGATGCCACCTGGATTGACCATATCTAGACCCACAGCTGATTGAGACATAAGGGTGGACACTCATGGGGCTGAGAGGTTTGGTGAGGTTGGGTGAGGAAAGGCAGACCCTTTAAAGTAATACTGCGTGGAACCCATCCCATGGGTCCCAAATCTCCAGGTTCAAGGGCATCTTCCTACATCGAAAACATGCATGAGAAACCCAGAAGACGGTACACCGTGTGATCGGGAAAGGTTTCTAAAACGCACCTCATTTCTCATCTCCTTGTGCTCGGGTTCGCCATTCCAACCGCTTCACTAGCAATCTGCCTCCTTGGAGAATCAGCACCTTTAACCTCCTGTTCCGTACAGGTTGCAATTTGTCCTGAGGATGAACGGGAAGAGGGGGAACCAATGAGAGAATAGCTCTAGGTGTAGGGACAGGCACAGGTCACTCTATTTTCTCATCAGGAAGAAGAATTAACCACAGGCTCAGCCTGCCGGCCGGAATCAAAATAGGTCCAGAAGCAATCCTGCGCTTTTGAGGCCAGCTCCCAAGAAAGCGAGTTGAAAAATGGAGCTCAGGGGCACTGCAATTCACAAACCTGCAGACTTATAAATGATAACTCTCGTCCACAAATATATTGAGGGAAGGCAACGAAGAGGAGTTGAAAGCAAGGCAGAATTGCAGGAAACAGATTTCAGGAGGGAGATTCGAATCGCCATTAAAGCACAGGAAAAGCGGCAAAACCTCGACAATGATGCCGTTGGCCAAAAAGGGCGTATGCGTTTTTTCCTGAATATATTCAGGAAAAAACGCATACGCCCTTTTTGGCCAACCAAGCAACCTGGAAAGGCAAATCAGCACTACAAAGAAGTCTCGCTTCTCATCGGTCAAAAGGGCCCTGCTGAATAAAGTGTCAAAACCAGAAATGCAGGACAGGCCATGGAGAAATGGGAGCCTTGCTACGCTGATGGGCGGGACGTAAATTGCCAACAGCCACTCTGGAGAAGTGTACGGTATGTCCTGAAACATCTAAGAAACTCAACTTAGAGAGCATAGGGCACTTCCACTCATGGGCGTATAAATTGGGAAAACTAAAAATCAGCAAGACACAGGCACCCCAAAGTTTAGGGCTGCTCTGTTGACAAGAACCTCCACTTCGTTACACCTTAAATATCCCAGGAAAGAGAAAAATGGATAAAGAAGTTGTGGTCCTTATGTACAATGGAATATCACTCAGCCATGAAATCAACGTCATAAGGCTAGTAGCAGCATGATGAGTGGATTTAGGTATGACGATTCTAAGTGAAATAAGTCACACAGAAAAAGACACTTATCATAAGATATCACTTATAGAGGGAATGTAAAAACCGCTACCTTTGAACTGAATTACAAAACAGAACAGAGACACACGTTTAGAAAGCACACTATGGCTGCTTAAGGGGAAAGGTGAGGTGGTGTGATGCATATAACAAGCTTTTCAAATTAGCTCAGATACTGTTCCATAAACCCAATAGGTAATAGACAAGACCTACTCCTTGCTCAGTGAATTGGACTCAACACCACCTATTCACCGCCCAAGAATCTATCTGACTAGTAAGAATCTTAAAACCTATGTATTGATATCTCTCTGTAAGTGAGTCAAGTGGGTGTAAAGCGGCAGAAACACAGCAGTGAAAAGCAGCTAAACCCCATTATAAAAGTCAATTACTTTTAAAAACCCGTGAAACAAAGACAGTGAAAGAGAGAGAAATTCTTACAAAATTCGTTCAGGGGCTGTGATGCCACCTGGATTGACCATATCTAGACCCACAGCTGATTGAGACATAAGGGTGGACACTCATGGGGCTGAGAGGTTTGGTGAGGTTGGGTGAGGAAAGGCAGACCCTTTAAAGTAATACTGCGTGGAACCCATCCCATGGGTCCCAAATCTCCAGGTTCAAGGGCATCTTCCTACATCGAAAACATGCATGAGAAACCCAGAAGACGGTACACCGTGTGATCGGGAAAGGTTTCTAAAACGCACCTCATTTCTCATCTCCTTGTGCTCGGGTTCGCCATTCCAACCGCTTCACTAGCAATCTGCCTCCTTGGAGAATCAGCACCTTTAACCTCCTGTTCCGTACAGGTTGCAATTTGTCCTGAGGATGAACGGGAAGAGGGGGAACCAATGAGAGAATAGCTCTAGGTGTAGGGACAGGCACAGGTCACTCTATTTTCTCATCAGGAAGAAGAATTAACCACAGGCTCAGCCTGCCGGCCGGAATCAAAATAGGTCCAGAAGCAATCCTGCGCTTTTGAGGCCAGCTCCCAAGAAAGCGAGTTGAAAAATGGAGCTCAGGGGCACTGCAATTCACAAACCTGCAGACTTATAAATGATAACTCTCGTCCACAAATATATTGAGGGAAGGCAACGAAGAGGAGTTGAAAGCAAGGCAGAATTGCAGGAAACAGATTTCAGGAGGGAGATTCGAATCGCCATTAAAGCACAGGAAAAGCGGCAAAACCTCGACAATGATGCCGTTGGCCAAAAAGGGCGTATGCGTTTTTTCCTGAATATATTCAGGAAAAAACGCATACGCCCTTTTTGGCCAACCAAGCAACCTGGAAAGGCAAATCAGCACTACAAAGAAGTCTCGCTTCTCATCGGTCAAAAGGGCCCTGCTGAATAAAGTGTCAAAACCAGAAATGCAGGACAGGCCATGGAGAAATGGGAGCCTTGCTACGCTGATGGGCGGGACGTAAATTGCCAACAGCCACTCTGGAGAAGTGTACGGTATGTCCTGAAACATCTAAGAAACTCAACTTAGAGAGCATAGGGCACTTCCACTCATGGGCGTATAAATTGGGAAAACTAAAAATCAGCAAGACACAGGCACCCCAAAGTTTAGGGCTGCTCTGTTGACAAGAACCTCCACTTCGTTACACCTTAAATATCCCAGGAAAGAGAAAAATGGATAAAGAAGTTGTGGTCCTTATGTACAATGGAATATCACTCAGCCATGAAATCAACGTCATAAGGCTAGTAGCAGCATGATGAGTGGATTTAGGTATGACGATTCTAAGTGAAATAAGTCACACAGAAAAAGACACTTATCATAAGATATCACTTATAGAGGGAATGTAAAAACCGCTACCTTTGAACTGAATTACAAAACAGAACAGAGACACACGTTTAGAAAGCACACTATGGCTGCTTAAGGGGAAAGGTGAGGTGGTGTGATGCATATAACAAGCTTTTCAAATTAGCTCAGATACTGTTCCATAAACCCAATAGGTAATAGACAAGACCTACTCCTTGCTCAGTGAATTGGACTCAACACCACCTATTCACCGCCCAAGAATCTATCTGACTAGTAAGAATCTTAAAACCTATGTATTGATATCTCTCTGTAAGTGAGTCAAGTGGGTGTAAAGCGGCAGAAACACAGCAGTGAAAAGCAGCTAAACCCCATTATAAAAGTCAATTACTTTTAAAAACCCGTGAAACAAAGACAGTGAAAGAGAGAGAAATTCTTACAAAATTCGTTCAGGGGCTGTGATGCCACCTGGATTGACCATATCTAGACCCACAGCTGATTGAGACATAAGGGTGGACACTCATGGGGCTGAGAGATTTGGTGAGGTTGGGTGAGGAAACGCAGACCCTTTAAAGTAATACTGCGTGGTACCCATCCCATGGGTCCCAAATCTCCAGGTTCAAGGGCATCTTCCTACATCGAAAACATGCATGAGAAACCCAGAAGACGGTACACCGTGTGATCGGGAAAGATTTCTAAAACGCACCTCATTTCTCATCTCCTTGTGCTCCGGTTCGCCATTCCAGCCGCTTCACTAGCAATCTGCTTCCTTGGAGAATCAGCACCTTTAACCTCCTGTTCCGTACAGGTTGCAATTTGTCCTGAGGATGAACGGGAAGAGGGGGAACCAATGAGAGACTAGCTCTAGGTGTAGGGACAGGCACAGGTCACTCTATTTTCTCATCAGGAAGAAGAATTAACCACAGGCTCAGCATGCCGGCCGGAACCAAAATAGGGCCTGAAGCAATCCTGCGCTTTTGAGGCCAGCTCCCAAGAAAGCGAGTTGAAAAATGGAGCTCAGGGGCACTGCAATTCACAAACCTGCAGACTTATAAATGATAACTCTCGTCCACAAATATATTGAGGGAAGGCAACGAAGAGGATTTGAAAGCAAGGCAGAATTGCAGGAAACACATTTCAGGAGGGAGATTCGAATCGCCTTTAAAGCACAGGAAAAGCGGAAAAACCTCGACAATGACGCCCTTGGCCAAAAAGGGCGTATGCGTTTTTTCCTGAATATATTCAGGAAAAAACGCATACGCCCTTTTTGGCCAACCAAGCAACCTGGAAAGGCAAATCAGCGCTACAAAGAAGTCTCGCTTCCCATCGGTCAAAAGGGCCATGCTGAATAAAGTGTCAAAACCAGAAATGCAGGACAGGCCATGGAGAAACGGGAGCCTGGCTACGCTGATGGGCGGGATGTAAATTGCCAACAGCCACTCTGGAGAAGTGTACGGTGTGTCCTGAAACATCTAAAAAACTCAGCTTAGAGAGCATAGGGCACTTCCACTCATGGGCGTATAAATTGGCAAAACTAAAAATCAGCAAGACACAGGCTCCCCAAAGTTTAGGGCTGCTCTGTTGACAAGAACCTCCACTTCGTTACACCTTAAATATCCCAGGAAAGAGAAAAATGGATAAAGAAGTTGTGGTCCTTATGGACAATTGAATATCACTCAGCCATGAAATCAACGTCATAAGGCTAGTAGCAGCATGATGAGTGGATTTAGGTACGACGATTCTAAGTGAAATAAGTCACACAGAAAAAGACACTTATCATAAGATATCACTTATAGAGGGAATGTAAAAACCGCTACCCTTGAACTGAATTACAAAACAGAACAGAGACACACGTTTAGAAAGCACACTATGGCTGCTTAAGGGGAAAGGTGAGGTGGTGTGATGCATAAAACAAGCTTTTCAAATTAGCTCAGATACCGTTCCATAAACCCAATAGGTAATACACAAGACCTACTCCTTGCTCAGTGAATTGGACTCAACACCCCCTATTCACCGCCCAAGAATATATCTGACTAGTAAGAATCTTAAAACCTATGTATTGATATCTCTCTGTAAGTGAGTCAAGTGGGTGTAAAGCGGCAGAAACACAGCAGTGAAAAGCAGCTAAACCCCATTATAAAAATCAATTACTTTTAAAAACCCGTGAAACAAAGACAGTGAAAGAGAGAGAAATTCTTACAAAATTCGTTCAGGGGCTGTGATGCCACCTGGATTGACCATATCTAGACCCACAGCTGATTGAGACATAAGGGTGGACACTCATGGGGCTGAGAGGTTTGGTGAGGTTGGGTGAGGAAAGGCAGACCCTTTAAAGTAATACTGCGTGGAACCCATCCCATGGGTCCCAAATCTCCAGGTTCAAGGGCATCTTCCTACATCGAAAACATGCATGAGAAACCCAGAAGACGGTACACCGTGTGATCGGGAAAGGTTTCTAAAACGCACCTCATTTCTCATCTCCTTGTGCTCGGGTTCGCCATTCCAACCGCTTCACTAGCAATCTGCCTCCTTGGAGAATCAGCACCTTTAACCTCCTGTTCCGTACAGGTTGCAATTTGTCCTGAGGATGAACGGGAAGAGGGGGAACCAATGAGAGAATAGCTCTAGGTGTAGGGACAGGCACAGGTCACTCTATTTTCTCATCAGGAAGAAGAATTAACCACAGGCTCAGCCTGCCGGCCGGAATCAAAATAGGTCCAGAAGCAATCCTGCGCTTTTGAGGCCAGCTCCCAAGAAAGCGAGTTGAAAAATGGAGCTCAGGGGCACTGCAATTCACAAACCTGCAGACTTATAAATGATAACTCTCGTCCACAAATATATTGAGGGAAGGCAACGAAGAGGAGTTGAAAGCAAGGCAGAATTGCAGGAAACAGATTTCAGGAGGGAGATTCGAATCGCCATTAAAGCACAGGAAAAGCGGCAAAACCTCGACAATGATGCCGTTGGCCAAAAAGGGCGTATGCGTTTTTTCCTGAATATATTCAGGAAAAAACGCATACGCCCTTTTTGGCCAACCAAGCAACCTGGAAAGGCAAATCAGCACTACAAAGAAGTCTCGCTTCTCATCGGTCAAAAGGGCCCTGCTGAATAAAGTGTCAAAACCAGAAATGCAGGACAGGCCATGGAGAAATGGGAGCCTTGCTACGCTGATGGGTGGGACGTAAATTGCCAACAGCCACTCTGGAGAAGTGTACGGTGTGTCCTGAAACATCTAAGAAACTCAACTTAGAGAGCATAGGGCACTTCCACTCATAGGCGTATAAATTGGGAAAACTAAAAATCAGCAAGACACAGGCACCCCAAAGTTTAGGGCTGCTCTGTTGACAAGAACCTCCACTTCGTTACACCTTAAATATCCCAGGAAAGAGAAAAATGGATAAAGAAGTTGTGGTCCTTATGGACAATGGAATATCACTCAGCCATGAAATCAACGTCATAAGGCTAGTAGCAGCATGATGAGTGGATTTAGGTACGACGATTCTAAGTGAAATAAGTCACACAGAAAAAGACACTTATCATAAGATATCACTTATAGAGGGAATGTAAAAACCGCTACCCTTGAACTGAATTACAAAACAGAACAGAGACACACGTTTAGAAAGCACACTATGGCTGCTTAAGGGGAAAGGTGAGGTGGTGTGATGCATAAAACAAGCTTTTCAAATTAGCTCAGATACCGTTCCATAAACCCAATAGGTAATACACAAGACCTACTCCTTGCTCAGTGAATTGGACTCAACACCCCCTATTCACCGCCCAAGAATATATCTGACTAGTAAGAATCTTAAAACCTATGTATTGATATCTCTCTGTAAGTGAGTCAAGTGGGTGTAAAGCGGCAGAAACACAGCAGTGAAAAGCAGCTAAACCCCATTATAAAAATCAATTACTTTTAAAAACCCGTGAAACAAAGACAGTGAAAGAGAGAGAAATTCTTACAAAATTCGTTCAGGGGCTGTGATGCCACCTGGATTGACCATATCTAGACCCACAGCTGATTGAGACATAAGGGTGGACACTCATGGGGCTGAGAGGTTTGGTGAGGTTGGGTGAGGAAAGGCAGACCCTTTAAAGTAATACTGCGTGGAACCCATCCCATGGGTCCCAAATCTCCAGGTTCAAGGGCATCTTCCTACATCGAAAACATGCATGAGAAACCCAGAAGACGGTACACCGTGTGATCGGGAAAGGTTTCTAAAACGCACCTCATTTCTCATCTCCTTGTGCTCGGGTTCGCCATTCCAACCGCTTCACTAGCAATCTGCCTCCTTGGAGAATCAGCACCTTTAACCTCCTGTTCCGTACAGGTTGCAATTTGTCCTGAGGATGAACGGGAAGAGGGGGAACCAATGAGAGAATAGCTCTAGGTGTAGGGACAGGCACAGGTCACTCTATTTTCTCATCAGGAAGAAGAATTAACCACAGGCTCAGCCTGCCGGCCGGAATCAAAATAGGTCCAGAAGCAATCCTGCGCTTTTGAGGCCAGCTCCCAAGAAAGCGAGTTGAAAAATGGAGCTCAGGGGCACTGCAATTCACAAACCTGCAGACTTATAAATGATAACTCTCGTCCACAAATATATTGAGGGAAGGCAACGAAGAGGAGTTGAAAGCAAGGCAGGATTGCAGGAAACAGATTTCAGGAGGGAGATTCGAATCGCCATTAAAGCACAGGAAAAGCGGCACAACCTCGACAATGATGCCGTTGGCCAAAAAGGGCGTATGCGTTTTTTCCTGAATATATTCAGGAAAAAACGCATAGGCCTTTTTGGCCAACCAAGCAACCTGGAAAGGCAAATCAGCACTACAAAGAAGTCTCGCTTCTCATCGGTCAAAAGGGCCCTGCTGAATAAAGTGTCAAAACCAGAAATGCAGGACAGGCCATGGAGAAATGGGAGCCTTGCTACGCTGATGGGCGGGACGTAAATTGCCAACAGCCACTCTGGAGAAGTGTACGGTATGTCCTGAAACATCTAAGAAACTCAACTTAGAGAGCATAGGGCACTTCCACTCATGGGCGTATAAATTGGCAAAACTAAAAATCAGCAAGACACAGGCTCCCCAAAGTTTAGGGCTGCTCTGTTGACAAGAACCTCCACTTCGTTACACCTTAAATATCCCAGGAAAGAGAAAAATGGATAAAGAAGTTGTGGTCCTTATGTACAATGGAATATCACTCAGCCATGAAATCAACGTCATAAGGCTAGTAGCAGCATGATGAGTGGATTTAGGTATGACGATTCTAAGTGAAATAAGTCACACAGAAAAAGACACTTATCATAAGATATCACTTATAGAGGGAATGTAAAAACCGCTACCTTTGAACTGAATTACAAAACAGAACAGAGACACACGTTTAGAAAGCACACTATGGCTGCTTAAGGGGAAAGGTGAGGTGGTGTGATGCATATAACAAGCTTTTCAAATTAGCTCAGATACTGTTCCATAAACCCAATAGGTAATAGACAAGACCTACTCCTTGCTCAGTGAATTGGACTCAACACCACCTATTCACCGCCCAAGAATCTATCTGACTAGTAAGAATCTTAAAACCTATGTATTGATATCTCTCTGTAAGTGAGTCAAGTGGGTGTAAAGCGGCAGAAACACAGCAGTGAAAAGCAGCTAAACCCCATTATAAAAGTCAATTACTTTTAAAAACCCGTGAAACAAAGACAGTGAAAGAGAGAGAAATTCTTACAAAATTCGTTCAGGGGCTGTGATGCCACCTGGATTGACCATATCTAGACCCACAGCTGATTGAGACATAAGGGTGGACACTCATGGGGCTGAGAGATTTGGAGAGGTTGCGTGAGGAAACGCAGACCCTTTAAAGTAATACTGCGTGGTACCCATCCCATGGGTCCCAAATCTCCAGGTTCAAGGGCATCTTCCTACATCGAAAACATGCATGAGAAACCCAGAAGACGGTACACCGTGTGATCGGGAAAGATTTCTAAAACGCACCTCATTTCTCATCTCCTTGTGCTCGGGTTCGCCATTCCAGCCGCTTCACTAGCAATCTGCTTCCTTGGAGAATCAGCACCTTTAACCTCCTGTTCCGTACAGGTTGCAATTTGTCCTGAGGATGAACGGGAAGAGGGGGAACCAATGAGAGACTAGCTCTAGGTGTAGGGACAGGCACAGGTCACTCTATTTTCTCATCAGGAAGAAGAATTAACCACAGGCTCAGCATGCCGGCCGGAACCAAAATAGGGCCTGAAGCAATCCTGCGCTTTTGAGGCCAGCTCCCAAGAAAGCGAGTTGAAAAATGGAGCTCAGGGGCACTGCAATTCACAAACCTGCAGACTTATAAATGATAACTCTCGTCCACAAATATATTGAGGGAAGGCAACGAAGAGGAGTTGAAAGCAAGGCAGAATTGCAGGAAACAGATTTCAGGAGGGAGATTCGAATCGCCTTTAAAGCACAGGAAAAGCGGCAAAACCTCGACAATGACGCCCTTGGCCAAAAAGGGCGTATGCGTTTTTTCCTGAATATATTCAGGAAAAAACGCATACGCCCTTTTTGGCCAACCAAGCAACCTGGAAAGGCAAATCAGCACTACAAAGAAGTCTCGCTTCTCATCGGTCAAAAGGGCCCTGCTGAATAAAGTGTCAAAACCAGAAATGCAGGACAGGCCATGGAGAAATGGGAGCCTTGCTACGCTGATGGGCGGGACGTAAATTGCCAACAGCCACTCTGGAGAAGTGTACGGTATGTCCTGAAACATCTAAGAAACTCAACTTAGAGAGCATAGGGCACTTCCACTCATGGGCGTATAAATTGGGAAAACTAAAAATCAGCAAGACACAGGCACCCCAAAGTTTAGGGCTGCTCTGTTGACAAGAACCTCCACTTCGTTACACCTTAAATATCCCAGGAAAGAGAAAAATGGATAAAGAAGTTGTGGTCCTTATGGACAATTGAATATCACTCAGCCATGAAATCAACGTCATAAGGCTAGTAGCAGCATGATGAGTGGATTTAGGTACGACGATTCTAAGTGAAATAAGTCACACAGAAAAAGACACTTATCATAAGATATCACTTATAGAGGGAATGTAAAAACCGCTACCCTTGAACTGAATTACAAAACAGAACAGAGACACACGTTTAGAAAGCACACTATGGCTGCTTAAGGGGAAAGGTGAGGTGGTGTGATGCATAAAACAAGCTTTTCAAATTAGCTCAGATACCGTTCCATAAACCCAATAGGTAATACACAAGACCTACTCCTTGCTCAGTGAATTGGACTCAACACCCCCTATTCACCGCCCAAGAATCTATCTGACTAGTAAGAATCTTAAAACCTATGTATTGATATCTCTCTGTAAGTGAGTCAAGTGGGTGTAAAGCGGCAGAAACACAGCAGTGAAAAGCAGCTAAACCCCATTATAAAAGTCAATTACTTTTAAAAACCAGTGAAACAAAGACAGTGAAAGAGAGAGAAATTCTTACAAAATTCGTTCAGGGGCTGTGATGCCACCTGGATTGACCATATCTAGACCCACAGCTGATTGAGACATAAGGGTGGACACTCATGGGGCTGAGAGATTTGGTGAGGTTGGGTGAGGAAACGCAGACCCTTTAAAGTAATACTGCGTGGTACCCATCCCATGGGTCCCAAATCTCCAGGTTCAAGGGCATCTTCCTACATCGAAAACATGCATGAGAAACCCAGAAGACGGTACACCGTGTGATCGGGAAAGATTTCTAAAACGCACCTCATTTCTCATCTCCTTGTGCTCGGGTTCGCCATTCCAGCCGCTTCACTAGCAATCTGCTTCCTTGGAGAATCAGCACCTTTAACCTCCTGTTCCGTACAGGTTGCAATTTGTCCTGAGGATGAACGGGAAGAGGGGGAACCAATGAGAGACTAGCTCTAGGTGTAGGGACAGGCACAGGTCACTCTATTTTCTCATCAGGAAGAAGAATTAACCACAGGCTCAGCATGCCGGCCGGAACCAAAATAGGGCCTGAAGCAATCCTGCGCTTTTGAGGCCAGCTCCCAAGAAAGCGAGTTGAAAAATGGAGCTCAGGGGCACTGCAATTCACAAACCTGCAGACTTATAAATGATAACTCTCGTCCACAAATATATTGAGGGAAGGCAACGAAGAGGATTTGAAAGCAAGGCACAATTGCAGGAAACACATTTCAGGAGGGAGATTCGAATCGCCTTTAAAGCACAGGAAAAGCGGCAAAACCTCGACAATGACGCCCTTGGCCAAAAAGGGCGTATGCGTTTTTTCCTGAATATATTCAGGAAAAAACGCATACGCCCTTTTTGGCCAACCAAGCAACCTGGAAAGGCAAATCAGCGCTACAAAGAAGTCTCGCTTCCCATCGGTCAAAAGGGCCATGCTGAATAAAGTGTCAAAACCAGAAATGCAGGACAGGCCATGGAGAAACGGGAGCCTGGCTACGCTGATGGGCGGGATGTAAATTGCCAACAGCCACTCTGGAGAAGTGTATGGTGTGTCCTGAAACATCTAAAAAACTCAGCTTAGAGAGCATAGGGCACTTCCACTCATGGGCGTATAAATTGGCAAAACTAAAAATCAGCAAGACACAGGCTCCCCAAAGTTTAGGGCTGCTCTGTTGACAAGAACCTCCACTTCGTTACACCTTAAATATCCCAGGAAAGAGAAAAATGGATAAAGAAGTTGTGGTCCTTATGTACAATGGAATATCACTCAGCCATGAAATCAACGTCATAAGGCTAGTAGCAGCATGATGAGTGGATTTAGGTATGACGATTCTAAGTGAAATAAGTCACACAGAAAAAGACACTTATCATAAGATATCACTTATAGAGGGAATGTAAAAACCGCTACCTTTGAACTGAATTACAAAACAGAACAGAGACACACGTTTAGAAAGCACACTATGGCTGCTTAAGGGGAAAGGTGAGGTGGTGTGATGCATATAACAAGCTTTTCAAATTAGCTCAGATACTGTTCCATAAACCCAATAGGTAATAGACAAGACCTACTCCTTGCTCAGTGAATTGGACTCAACACCACCTATTCACCGCGCAAGAATCTATCTGACTAGTAAGAATCTTAAAACCTATGTATTGATATCTCTCTGTAAGTGAGTCAAGTGGGTGTAAAGCGGCAGAAACACAGCAGTGAAAAGCAGCTAAACCCCATTATAAAAGTCAATTACTTTTAAAAACCCGTGAAACAAAGACAGTGAAAGAGAGAGAAATTCTTACAAAATTCGTTCAGGGGCTGTGATGCCACCTGGATTGACCATATCTAGACCCACAGCTGATTGAGACATAAGGGTGGACACTCATGGGGCTGAGAGATTTGGTGAGGTTGGGTGAGGAAACGCAGACCCTTTAAAGTAATACTGCGTGGTACCCATCCCATGGGTCCCAAATCTCCAGGTTCAAGGGCATCTTCCTACATCGAAAACATGCATGAGAAACCCAGAAGACGGTACACCGTGTGATCGGGAAAGATTTCTAAAACGCACCTCATTTCTCATCTCCTTGTGCTCGGGTTCGCCATTCCAGCCGCTTCACTAGCAATCTGCTTCCTTGGAGAATCAGCACCTTTAACCTCCTGTTCCGTACAGGTTGCAATTTGTCCTGAGGATGAACGGGAAGAGGGGGAACCAATGAGAGACTAGCTCTAGGTGTAGGGACAGGCACAGGTCACTCTATTTTCTCATCAGGAAGAAGAATTAACCACAGGCTCAGCATGCCGGCCGGAACCAAAATAGGGCCTGAAGCAATCCTGCGCTTTTGAGGCCAGCTCCCAAGAAAGCGAGTTGAAAAATGGAGCTCAGGGGCACTGCAATTCACAAACCTGCAGACTTATAAATGATAACTCTCGTCCACAAATATATTGAGGGAAGGCAACGAAGAGGATTTGAAAGCAAGGCAGAATTGCAGGAAACACATTTCAGGAGGGAGATTCGAATCGCCTTTAAAGCACAGGAAAAGCGGCAAAACCTCGACAATGACGCCCTTGGCCAAAAAGGGCGTATGCGTTTTTTCCTGAATATATTCAGGAAAAAACGCATACGCCCTTTTTGGCCAACCAAGCAACCTGGAAAGGCAAATCAGCGCTACAAAGAAGTCTCGCTTCCCATCGGTCAAAAGGGCCATGCTGAATAAAGTGTCAAAACCAGAAATGCAGGACAGGCCATGGAGAAACGGGAGCCTGGCTACGCTGATGGGCGGGATGTAAATTGCCAACAGCCACTCTGGAGAAGTGTACGGTGTGTCCTGAAACATCTAAAAAACTCAGCTTAGAGAGCATAGGGCACTTCCACTCATGGGCGTATAAATTGGCAAAACTAAAAATCAGCAAGACACAGGCTCCCCAAAGTTTAGGGCTGCTCTGTTGACAAGAACCTCCACTTCGTTACACCTTAAATATCCCAGGAAAGAGAAAAATGGATAAAGAAGTTGTGGTCCTTATGGACAATGGAATATCACTCAGCCATGAAATCAACGTCATAAGGCTAGTAGCAGCATGATGAGTGGATTTAGGTACGACGATTCTAAGTGAAATAAGTCACACAGAAAAAGACACTTATCATAAGATATCACTTATAGAGGGAATGTAAAAACCGCTACCCTTGAACTGAATTACAAAACAGAACAGAGACACACGTTTAGAAAGCACACTATGGCTGCTTAAGGGGAAAGGTGAGGTGGTGTGATGCATAAAACAAGCTTTTCAAATTAGCTCAGATACCGTTCCATAAACCCAATAGGTAATACACAAGACCTACTCCTTGCTCAGTGAATTGGACTCAACACCCCCTATTCACCGCCCAAGAATATATCTGACTAGTAAGAATCTTAAAACCTATGTATTGATATCTCTCTGTAAGTGAGTCAAGTGGGTGTAAAGCGGCAGAAACACAGCAGTGAAAAGCAGCTAAACCCCATTATAAAAATCAATTACTTTTAAAAACCCGTGAAACAAAGACAGTGAAAGAGAGAGAAATTCTTACAAAATTCGTTCAGGGGCTGTGATGCCACCTGGATTGACCATATCTAGACCCACAGCTGATTGAGACATAAGGGTGGACACTCATGGGGCTGAGAGGTTTGGTGAGGTTGGGTGAGGAAAGGCAGACCCTTTAAAGTAATACTGCGTGGAACCCATCCCATGGGTCCCAAATCTCCAGGTTCAAGGGCATCTTCCTACATCGAAAACATGCATGAGAAACCCAGAAGACGGTACACCGTGTGATCGGGAAAGGTTTCTAAAACGCACCTCATTTCTCATCTCCTTGTGCTCGGGTTCGCCATTCCAACCGCTTCACTAGCAATCTGCCTCCTTGGAGAATCAGCACCTTTAACCTCCTGTTCCGTACAGGTTGCAATTTGTCCTGAGGATGAACGGGAAGAGGGGGAACCAATGAGAGAATAGCTCTAGGTGTAGGGACAGGCACAGGTCACTCTATTTTCTCATCAGGAAGAAGAATTAACCACAGGCTCAGCCTGCCGGCCGGAATCAAAATAGGTCCAGAAGCAATCCTGCGCTTTTGAGGCCAGCTCCCAAGAAAGCGAGTTGAAAAATGGAGCTCAGGGGCACTGCAATTCACAAACCTGCAGACTTATAAATGATAACTCTCGTCCACAAATATATTGAGGGAAGGCAACGAAGAGGAGTTGAAAGCAAGGCAGAATTGCAGGAAACAGATTTCAGGAGGGAGATTCGAATCGCCTTTAAAGCACAGGAAAAGCGGCAAAACCTCGACAATGACGCCCTTGGCCAAAAAGGGCGTATGCGTTTTTTCCTGAATATATTCAGGAAAAAACGCATACGCCCTTTTTGGCCAACCAAGCAACCTTGAAAGGCAAATCAGCGCTACAAAGAAGTTTCGCTTCCCATCGGTCAAAAGGGCCATGCTGAATAAAGTGTCAAAACCAGAAATGCAGGACAGGCCATGGAGAAACGGGAGCCTGGCTACGCTGATGGGCGGGATGTAAATTGCCAACAGCCACTCTGGAGAAGTGTACGGTGTGTCCTGAAACATCTAAAAAACTCAGCTTAGAGAGCATAGGGCACTTCCACTCATGGGCGTATAAATTGGCAAAACTAAAAATCAGCAAGACACAGGCTCCCCAAAGTTTAGGGCTGCTCTGTTGACAAGAACCTCCACTTCGTTACACCTTAAATATCCCAGGAAAGAGAAAAATGGATAAAGAAGTTGTGGTCCTTATGGACAATTGAATATCACTCAGCCATGAAATCAACGTCATAAGGCTAGTAGCAGCATGATGAGTGGATTTAGGTATGACGATTCTAAGTGAAATAAGTCACACAGAAAAAGACACTTATCATAAGATATCACTTATAGAGGGAATGTAAAAACCGCTACCCTTGAACTGAATTACAAAACAGAACAGAGACACACGTTTAGAAAGCACACTATGGCTGCTTAAGGGGAAAGGTGAGGTGGTGTGATGCATAAAACAAGCTTTTCAAATTAGCTCAGATACCGTTCCATAAACCCAATAGGTAACACACAAGACCTACTCCTTGCTCAGTGAATTGGACTCAACACCATCTATTCACCGCCCAAGAATCTATCTGACTAGTAAGAATCTTAAAACCTATGTATTGATATCTCTCTGTAAGTGAGTCAAGTGGGTGTAAAGCGGCAGAAACACAGCAGTGAAAAGCAGCTAAACCCCATTATAAAAGTCAATTACTTTTAAAAACCCGTGAAACAAAGACAGTGAAAGAGAGAGAAATTCTTACACAATTCGTTCAGGGGCTGTGATGCCACCTGGATTGACCATATCTAGACCCACAGCTGATTGAGACATAAGGGTGGACACTCATGGGGCTGAGAGATTTGGTGAGGTTGGGTGAGGAAACGCAGACCCTTTAAAGTAATACTGCGTGGTACCCATCCCATGGGTCCCAAATCTCCAGGTTCAAGGGCATCTTCCTACATCGAAAACATGCATGAGAAACCCAGAAGACGGTACACCGTGTGATCGGGAAAGATTTCTAAAACGCACCTCATTTCTCATCTCCTTGTGCTCGGGTTCGCCATTCCAGCCGCTTCACTAGCAATCTGCTTCCTTGGAGAATCAGCACCTTTAACCTCCTGTTCCGTACAGGTTGCAATTTGTCCTGAGGATGAACGGGAAGAGGGGGAACCAATGAGAGACTAGCTCTAGGTGTAGGGACAGGCACAGGTCACTCTATTTTCTCATCAGGAAGAAGAATTAACCACAGGCTCAGCATGCCGGCCGGAACCAAAATAGGGCCTGAAGCAATCCTGCACTTTTGAGGCCAGCTCCCAAGAAAGCGAGTTGAAAAATGGAGCTCAGGGGCACTTCAATTCACAAACCTGCAGACTTATAAATGATAACTCTCGTCCACAAATATATTGAGGGAAGGCAACGAAGAGGATTTGAAAGCAAGGCAGAATTGCAGGAAACACATTTCAGGAGGGAGATTCGAATCGCCTTTAAAGCACAGGAAAAGCGGCAAAACCTCGACAATGACGCCCTTGGCCAAAAAGGGCGTATGCGTTTTTTCCTGAATATATTCAGGAAAAAACGCATACGCCCTTTTTGGCCAATCAAGCAACCTGGAAAGGCAAATCAGCGCTACAAAGAAGTCTCGCTTCCCATCGGTCAAAAGGGCCATGCTGAATAAAGTGTCAAAACCAGAAATGCAGGACAGGCCATGGAGAAACGGGAGCCTGGCTACGCTGATGGGCGGGATGTAAATTGCCAACAGCCACTCTGGAGAAGTGTACGGTGTGTCCTGAAACATCTAAAAAACTCAGCTTAGAGAGCATAGGGCACTTCCACTCATGGGCGTATAAATTGGCAAAACTAAAAATCAGCAAGACACAGGCTCCCCAAAGTTTAGGGCTGCTCTGTTGACAAGAACCTCCACTTCGTTACACCTTAAATATCCCAGGAAAGAGAAAAATGGATAAAGAAGTTGTGGTCCTTATGGACAATTGAATATCACTCAGCCATGAAATCAACGTCATAAGGCTAGTAGCAGCATGATGAGTGGATTTAGGTACGACGATTCTAAGTGAAATAAGTCACACAGAAAAAGACACTTATCATAAGATATCACTTATAGAGGGAATGTAAAAACCGCTACCCTTGAACTGAATTACAAAACAGAACAGAGACACACGTTTAGAAAGCACACTATGGCTGCTTAAGGGGAAAGGTGAGGTGGTGTGATGCATAAAACAAGCTTTTCAAATTAGCTCAGATACCGTTCCATAAACCCAATAGGTAATACACAAGACCTACTCCTTGCTCAGTGAATTGGACTCAACACCCCCTATTCACCGCCCAAGAATATATCTGACTAGTAAGAATCTTAAAACCTATGTATTGATATCTCTCTGTAAGTGAGTCAAGTGGGTGTAAAGCGGCAGAAACACAGCAGTGAAAAGCAGCTAAACCCCATTATAAAAATCAATTACTTTTAAAAACCCGTGAAACAAAGACAGTGAAAGAGAGAGAAATTCTTACAAAATTCGTTCAGGGGCTGTGATGCCACCTGGATTGACCATATCTAGACCCACAGCTGATTGAGACATAAGGGTGGACACTCATGGGGCTGAGAGGTTTGGTGAGGTTGGGTGAGGAAAGGCAGACCCTTTAAAGTAATACTGCGTGGAACCCATCCCATGGGTCCCAAATCTCCAGGTTCAAGGGCATCTTCCTACATCGAAAACATGCATGAGAAACCCAGAAGACGGTACACCGTGTGATCGGGAAAGGTTTCTAAAACGCACCTCATTTCTCATCTCCTTGTGCTCGGGTTCGCCATTCCAACCGCTTCACTAGCAATCTGCCTCCTTGGAGAATCAGCACCTTTAACCTCCTGTTCCGTACAGGTTGCAATTTGTCCTGAGGATGAACGGGAAGAGGGGGAACCAATGAGAGAATAGCTCTAGGTGTAGGGACAGGCACAGGTCACTCTATTTTCTCATCAGGAAGAAGAATTAACCACAGGCTCAGCCTGCCGGCCGGAATCAAAATAGGTCCAGAAGCAATCCTGCGCTTTTGAGGCCAGCTCCCAAGAAAGCGAGTTGAAAAATGGAGCTCAGGGGCACTGCAATTCACAAACCTGCAGACTTATAAATGATAACTCTCGTCCACAAATATATTGAGGGAAGGCAACGAAGAGGAGTTGAAAGCAAGGCAGAATTGCAGGAAACAGATTTCAGGAGGGAGATTCGAATCGCCATTAAAGCACAGGAAAAGCGGCAAAACCTCGACAATGGTGCCGTTGGCCAAAAAGGGCGTATGCGTTTTTTCCTGAATATATTCAGGAAAAAACGCATACGCCCTTTTTGGCCAACCAAGCAACCTGGAAAGGCAAATCAGCACTACAAAGAAGTCTCGCTTCCCATCGGTCAAAAGGGCCATGCTGAATAAAGTGTCAAAACCAGAAATGCAGGACAGGCCATGGAGAAATGGGAGCCTTGCTACGCTGATGGGCGGGACGTAAATTGCCAACAGCCACTCTGGAGAAGTGTACGGTATGTCCTGAAACATCTAAGAAACTCAACTTAGAGAGCATAGGGCACTTCCACTCATGGGCGTATAAATTGGGAAAACTAAAAATCAGCAAGACACAGGCACCCCAAAGTTTAGGGCTGCTCTGTTGACAAGAACCTCCACTTCGTTACACCTTAAATATCCCAGGAAAGAGAAAAATGGATAAAGAAGTTGTGGTCCTTATGTACAATGGAATATCACTCAGCCATGAAATCAACGTCATAAGGCTAGTAGCAGCATGATGAGTGGATTTAGGTATGACGATTCTAAGTGAAATAAGTCACACAGAAAAAGACACTTATCATAAGATATCACTTATAGAGGGAATGTAAAAACCGCTACCTTTGAACTGAATTACAAAACAGAACAGAGACACACGTTTAGAAAGCACACTATGGCTGCTTAAGGGGAAAGGTGAGGTGGTGTGATGCATATAACAAGCTTTTCAAATTAGCTCAGATACTGTTCCATAAACCCAATAGGTAATAGACAAGACCTACTCCTTGCTCAGTGAATTGGACTCAACACCACCTATTCACCGCCCAAGAATCTATCTGACTAGTAAGAATCTTAAAACCTATGTATTGATATCTCTCTGTAAGTGAGTCAAGTGGGTGTAAAGCGGCAGAAACACAGCAGTGAAAAGCAGCTAAACCCCATTATAAAAGTCAATTACTTTTAAAAACCCGTGAAACAAAGACAGTGAAAGAGAGAGAAATTCTTACAAAATTCGTTCAGGGGCTGTGATGCCACCTGGATTGACCATATCTAGACCCACAGCTGATTGAGACATAAGGGTGGACACTCATGGGGCTGAGAGATTTGGTGAGGTTGGGTGAGGAAACGCAGACCCTTTAAAGTAATACTGCGTGGTACCCATCCCATGGGTCCCAAATCTCCAGGTTCAAGGGCATCTTCCTACATCGAAAACATGCATGAGAAACCCAGAAGACGGTACACCGTGTGATCGGGAAAGATTTCTAAAACGCACCTCATTTCTCATCTCCTTGTGCTCGGGTTCGCCATTCCAGCCGCTTCACTAGCAATCTGCTTCCTTGGAGAATCAGCACCTTTAACCTCCTGTTCCGTACAGGTTGCAATTTGTCCTGAGGATGAACGGGAAGAGGGGGAACCAATGAGAGACTAGCTCTAGGTGTAGGGACAGGCACAGGTCACTCTATTTTCTCATCAGGAAGAAGAATTAACCACAGGCTCAGCATGCCGGCCGGAACCAAAATAGGGCCTGAAGCAATCCTGCGCTTTTGAGGCCAGCTCCCAAGAAAGCGAGTTGAAAAATGGAGCTCAGGGGCACTGCAATTCACAAACCTGCAGACTTATAAATGATAACTCTCGTCCACAAATATATTGAGGGAAGGCAACGAAGAGGATTTGAAAGCAAGGCAGAATTGCAGGAAACACATTTCAGGAGGGAGATTCGAATCGCCTTTAAAGCACAGGAAAAGCGGAAAAACCTCGACAATGACGCCCTTGGCCAAAAAGGGCGTATGCGTTTTTTCCTGAATATATTCAGGAAAAAACGCATACGCCCTTTTTGGCCAACCAAGCAACCTGGAAAGGCAAATCAGCGCTACAAAGAAGTCTCGCTTCCCATCGGTCAAAAGGGCCATGCTGAATAAAGTGTCAAAACCAGAAATGCAGGACAGGCCATGGAGAAACGGGAGCCTGGCTACGCTGATGGGCGGGATGTAAATTGCCAACAGCCACTCTGGAGAAGTGTACGGTGTGTCCTGAAACATCTAAAAAACTCAGCTTAGAGAGCATAGGGCACTTCCACTCATGGGCGTATAAATTGGCAAAACTAAAAATCAGCAAGACACAGGCTCCCCAAAGTTTAGGGCTGCTCTGTTGACAAGAACCTCCACTTCGTTACACCTTAAATATCCCAGGAAAGAGAAAAATGGATAAAGAAGTTGTGGTCCTTATGGACAATGGAATATCACTCAGCCATGAAATCAACGTCATAAGGCTAGTAGCAGCATGATGAGTGGATTTAGGTACGACGATTCTAAGTGAAATAAGTCACACAGAAAAAGACACTTATCATAAGATATCACTTATAGAGGGAATGTAAAAACCGCTACCCTTGAACTGAATTACAAAACAGAACAGAGACACACGTTTAGAAAGCACACTATGGCTGCTTAAGGGGAAAGGTGAGGTGGTGTGATGCATAAAACAAGCTTTTCAAATTAGCTCAGATACCGTTCCATAAACCCAATAGGTAATACACAAGACCTACTCCTTGCTCAGTGAATTGGACTCAACACCCCCTATTCACCGCCCAAGAATATATCTGACTAGTAAGAATCTTAAAACCTATGTATTGATATCTCTCTGTAAGTGAGTCAAGTGGGTGTAAAGCGGCAGAAACACAGCAGTGAAAAGCAGCTAAACCCCATTATAAAAATCAATTACTTTTAAAAACCCGTGAAACAAAGACAGTGAAAGAGAGAGAAATTCTTACAAAATTCGTTCAGGGGCTGTGATGCCACCTGGATTGACCATATCTAGACCCACAGCTGATTGAGACATAAGGGTGGACACTCATGGGGCTGAGAGGTTTGGTGAGGTTGGGTGAGGAAAGGCAGACCCTTTAAAGTAATACTGCGTGGAACCCATCCCATGGGTCCCAAATCTCCAGGTTCAAGGGCATCTTCCTACATCGAAAACATGCATGAGAAACCCAGAAGACGGTACACCGTGTGATCGGGAAAGGTTTCTAAAACGCACCTCATTTCTCATCTCCTTGTGCTCGGGTTCGCCATTCCAACCGCTTCACTAGCAATCTGCCTCCTTGGAGAATCAGCACCTTTAACCTCCTGTTCCGTACAGGTTGCAATTTGTCCTGAGGATGAACGGGAAGAGGGGGAACCAATGAGAGAATAGCTCTAGGTGTAGGGACAGGCACAGGTCACTCTATTTTCTCATCAGGAAGAAGAATTAACCACAGGCTCAGCCTGCCGGCCGGAATCAAAATAGGTCCAGAAGCAATCCTGCGCTTTTGAGGCCAGCTCCCAAGAAAGCGAGTTGAAAAATGGAGCTCAGGGGCACTGCAATTCACAAACCTGCAGACTTATAAATGATAACTCTCGTCCACAAATATATTGAGGGAAGGCAACGAAGAGGAGTTGAAAGCAAGGCAGAATTGCAGGAAACAGATTTCAGGAGGGAGATTCGAATCGCCATTAAAGCACAGGAAAAGCGGCAAAACCTCGACAATGATGCCCTTGGCCAAAAAGGGCGTATGCGTTTTTTCCTGAATATATTCAGGAAAAAACGCATACGCCCTTTTTGGCCAACCAAGCAACCTGGAAAGGCAAATCAGCACTACAAAGAAGTCTCGCTTCTCATCGGTCAAAAGGGCCCTGCTGAATAAAGTGTCAAAACCAGAAATGCAGGACAGGCCATGGAGAAATGGGAGCCTTGCTACGCTGATGGGTGGGACGTAAATTGCCAACAGCCACTCTGGAGAAGTGTACGGTATGTCCTGAAACATCTAAGAAACTCAACTTAGAGAGCATAGGGCACTTCCACTCATGGGCGTATAAATTGGGAAAACTAAAAATCAGCAAGACACAGGCACCCCAAAGTTTAGGGCTGCTCTGTTGACAAGAACCTCCACTTCGTTACACCTTAAATATCCCAGGAAAGAGAAAAATGGATAAAGAAGTTGTGGTCCTTATGTACAATGGAATATCACTCAGCCATGAAATCAACGTCATAAGGCTAGTAGCAGCATGATGAGTGGATTTAGGTACGACGATTCTAAGTGAAATAAGTCACACAGAAAAAGACACTTATCATAAGATATCACTTATAGAGGGAATGTAAAAACCGCTACCCTTGAACTGAATTACAAAACAGAACAGAGACACACGTTTAGAAAGCACACTATGGCTGCTTAAGGGGAAAGGTGAGGTGGTGTGATGCATAAAACAAGCTTTTCAAATTAGCTCAGATACCGTTCCATAAACCCAATAGGTAATACACAAGACCTACTCCTTGCTCAGTGAATTGGACTCAACACCCCCTATTCACCGCCCAAGAATATATCTGACTAGTAAGAATCTTAAAACCTATGTATTGATATCTCTCTGTAAGTGAGTCAAGTGGGTGTAAAGCGGCAGAAACACAGCAGTGAAAAGCAGCTAAACCCCATTATAAAAATCAATTACTTTTAAAAACCCGTGAAACAAAGACAGTGAAAGAGAGAGAAATTCTTACAAAATTCGTTCAGGGGCTGTGATGCCACCTGGATTGACCATATCTAGACCCACAGCTGATTGAGACATAAGGGTGGACACTCATGGGGCTGAGAGGTTTGGTGAGGTTGGGTGAGGAAAGGCAGACCCTTTAAAGTAATACTGCGTGGAACCCATCCCATGGGTCCCAAATCTCCAGGTTCAAGGGCATCTTCCTACATCGAAAACATGCATGAGAAACCCAGAAGACGGTACACCGTGTGATCGGGAAAGGTTTCTAAAACGCACCTCATTTCTCATCTCCTTGTGCTCGGGTTCGCCATTCCAACCGCTTCACTAGCAATCTGCCTCCTTGGAGAATCAGCACCTTTAACCTCCTGTTCCGTACAGGTTGCAATTTGTCCTGAGGATGAACGGGAAGAGGGGGAACCAATGAGAGAATAGCTCTAGGTGTAGGGACAGGCACAGGTCACTCTATTTTCTCATCAGGAAGAAGAATTAACCACAGGCTCAGCCTGCCGGCCGGAATCAAAATAGGTCCAGAAGCAATCCTGCGCTTTTGAGGCCAGCTCCCAAGAAAGCGAGTTGAAAAATGGAGCTCAGGGGCACTGCAATTCACAAACCTGCAGACTTATAAATGATAACTCTCGTCCACAAATATATTGAGGGAAGGCAACGAAGAGGAGTTGAAAGCAAGGCAGAATTGCAGGAAACAGATTTCAGGAGGGAGATTCGAATCGCCATTAAAGCACAGGAAAAGCGGCACAACCTCGACAATGATGCCGTTGGCCAAAAAGGGCGTATGCGTTTTTTCCTGAATATATTCAGGAAAAAACGCATAGGCCTTTTTGGCCAACCAAGCAACCTGGAAAGGCAAATCAGCACTACAAAGAAGTCTCGCTTCTCATCGGTCAAAAGGGCCCTGCTGAATAAAGTGTCAAAACCAGAAATGCAGGACAGGCCATGGAGAAATGGGAGCCTTGCTACGCTGATGGGCGGGACGTAAATTGCCAACAGCCACTCTGGAGAAGTGTACGGTATGTCCTGAAACATCTAAGAAACTCAACTTAGAGAGCATAGGGCACTTCCACTCATGGGCGTATAAATTGGGAAAACTAAAAATCAGCAAGACACAGGCACCCCAAAGTTTAGGGCTGCTCTGTTGACAAGAACCTCCACTTCGTTACACCTTAAATATCCCAGGAAAGAGAAAAATGGATAAAGAAGTTGTGGTCCTTATGGACAATTGAATATCACTCAGCCATGAAATCAACGTCATAAGGCTAGTAGCAGCATGATGAGTGGATTTAGGTACGACGATTCTAAGTGAAATAAGTCACACAGAAAAAGACACTTATCATAAGATATCACTTATAGAGGGAATGTAAAAACCGCTACCCTTGAACTGAATTACAAAACAGAACAGAGACACACGTTTAGAAAGCACACTATGGCTGCTTAAGGGGAAAGGTGAGGTGGTGTGATGCATAAAACAAGCTTTTCAAATTAGCTCAGATACCGTTCCATAAACCCAATAGGTAATACACAAGACCTACTCCTTGCTCAGTGAATTGGACTCAACACCCCCTATTCACCGCCCAAGAATCTATCTGACTAGTAAGAATCTTAAAACCTATGTATTGATATCTCTCTGTAAGTGAGTCAAGTGGGTGTAAAGCGGCAGAAACACAGCAGTGAAAAGCAGCTAAACCCCATTATAAAAGTCAATTACTTTTAAAAACCCGTGAAACAAAGACAGTGAAAGAGAGAGAAATTCTTACAAAATTCGTTCAGGGGCTGTGATGCCACCTGGATTGACCATATCTAGACCCACAGCTGATTGAGACATAAGGGTGGACACTCATGGGGCTGAGAGATTTGGTGAGGTTGGGTGAGGAAACGCAGACCCTTTAAAGTAATACTGCGTGGTACCCATCCCATGGGTCCCAAATCTCCAGGTTCAAGGGCATCTTCCTACATCGAAAACATGCATGAGAAACCCAGAAGACGGTACACCGTGTGATCGGGAAAGATTTCTAAAACGCACCTCATTTCTCATCTCCTTGTGCTCGGGTTCGCCATTCCAGCCGCTTCACTAGCAATCTGCTTCCTTGGAGAATCAGCACCTTTAACCTCCTGTTCCGTACAGGTTGCAATTTGTCCTGAGGATGAACGGGAAGAGGGGGAACCAATGAGAGACTAGCTCTAGGTGTAGGGACAGGCACAGGTCACTCTATTTTCTCATCAGGAAGAAGAATTAACCACAGGCTTAGCATGCCGGCCGGAACCAAAATAGGGCCTGAAGCAATCCTGCGCTTTTGAGGCCAGCTCCCAAGAAAGCGAGTTGAAAAATGGAGCTCAGGGGCACTGCAATTCACAAACCTGCAGACTTATAAATGATAACTCTCGTCCACAAATATATTGAGGGAAGGCAACGAAGAGGATTTGAAAGCAAGGCAGAATTGCAGGAAACACATTTCAGGAGGGAGATTCGAATCGCCTTTAAAGCACAGGAAAAGCGGCAAAACCTCGACAATGACGCCCTTGGCCAAAAAGGGCGTATGCGTTTTTTCCTGAATATATTCAGGAAAAAACGCATACGCCCTTTTTGGCCAACCAAGCAACCTGGAAAGGCAAATCAGCGCTACAAAGAAGTCTCGCTTCCCATCGGTCAAAAGGGCCATGCTGAATAAAGTGTCAAAACCAGAAATGCAGGACAGGCCATGGAGAAACGGGAGCCTGGCTACGCTGATGGGCGGGATGTAAATTGCCAACAGCCACTCTGGAGAAGTGTATGGTGTGTCCTGAAACATCTAAAAAACTCAGATTAGAGAGCATAGGGCACTTCCACTCATGGGCGTATAAATTGGCAAAACTAAAAATCAGCAAGACAGAGGCTCCCCAAAGTTTAGGGCTGCTCTGTTGACAAGAACCTCCACTTCGTTACACCTTAAATATCCCAGGAAAGAGAAAAATGGATAAAGAAGTTGTGGTCCTTATGTACAATGGAATATCACTCAGCCATGAAATCAACGTCATAAGGCTAGTAGCAGCATGATGAGTGGATTTAGGTATGACGATTCTAAGTGAAATAAGTCACACAGAAAAAGACACTTATCATAAGATATCACTTATAGAGGGAATGTAAAAACCGCTACCTTTGAACTGAATTACAAAACAGAACAGAGACACACGTTTAGAAAGCACACTATGGCTGCTTAAGGGGAAAGGTGAGGTGGTGTGATGCATATAACAAGCTTTTCAAATTAGCTCAGATACTGTTCCATAAACCCAATAGGTAATAGACAAGACCTACTCCTTGCTCAGTGAATTGGACTCAACACCACCTATTCACCGCCCAAGAATCTATCTGACTAGTAAGAATCTTAAAACCTATGTATTGATATCTCTCTGTAAGTGAGTCAAGTGGGTGTAAAGCGGCAGAAACACAGCAGTGAAAAGCAGCTAAACCCCATTATAAAAGTCAATTACTTTTAAAAACCCGTGAAACAAAGACAGTGTAAGAGAGAGAAATTCTTACAAAATTCGTTCAGGGGCTGTGATGCCACCTGGATTGACCATATCTAGACCCACAGCTGATTGAGACATAAGGGTGGACACTCATGGGGCTGAGAGATTTGGAGAGGTTGCGTGAGGAAACGCAGACCCTTTAAAGTAATACTGCGTGGTACCCATCCCATGGGTCCCAAATCTCCAGGTTCAAGGGCATCTTCCTACATCGAAAACATGCATGAGAAACCCAGAAGACGGTACACCGTGTGATCGGGAAAGATTTCTAAAACGCACCTCATTTCTCATCTCCTTGTGCTCGGGTTCGCCATTCCAGCCGCTTCACTAGCAATCTGCTTCCTTGGAGAATCAGCACCTTTAACCTCCTGTTCCGTACAGGTTGCAATTTGTCCTGAGGATGAACGGGAAGAGGGGGAACCAATGAGAGAATAGCTCTAGGTGTAGGGACAGGCACAGGTCACTCTATTTTCTCATCAGGAAGAAGAATTAACCACAGGCTCAGCATGCCGGCCGGAACCAAAATAGGGCCTGAAGCAATCCTGCGCTTTTGAGGCCAGCTCCCAAGAAAGCGAGTTGAAAAATGGAGCTCAGGGGCACTGCAATTCACAAACCTGCAGACTTATAAATGATAACTCTCGTCCACAAATATATTGAGGGAAGGCAACGAAGAGGATTTGAAAGCAAGGCAGAATTGCAGGAAACACATTTCAGGAGGGAGATTCGAATCGCCTTTAAAGCACAGGAAAAGCGGCAAAACCTCGACAATGACGCCCTTGGCCAAAAAGGGCGTATGCGTTTTTTCCTGAATATATTCAGGAAAAAACGCATACGCCCTTTTTGGCCAACCAAGCAACCTGGAAAGGCAAATCAGCGCTACAAAGAAGTCTCGCTTCCCATCGGTCAAAAGGGCCATGCTGAATAAAGTGTCAAAACCAGAAATGCAGGACAGGCCATGGAGAAACGGGAGCCTGGCTACGCTGATGGGCGGGATGTAAATTGCCAACAGCCACTCTGGAGAAGTGTACGGTGTGTCCTGAAACATCTAAAAAACTCAGCTTAGAGAGCATAGGGCACTTCCACTCATGGGCGTATAAATTGGCAAAACTAAAAATCAGCAAGACACAGGCTCCCCAAAGTTTAGGGCTGCTCTGTTGACAAGAACCTCCACTTCGTTACACCTTAAATATCCCAGGAAAGAGAAAAATGGATAAAGAAGTTGTGGTCCTTATGGACAATGGAATATCACTCAGCCATGAAATCAACGTCATAAGGCTAGTAGCAGCATGATGAGTGGATTTAGGTACGACGATTCTAAGTGAAATAAGTCACACAGAAAAAGACACTTATCATAAGATATCACTTATAGAGGGAATGTAAAAACCGCTACCCTTGAACTGAATTACAAAACAGAACAGAGACACACGTTTAGAAAGCACACTATGGCTGCTTAAGGGGAAAGGTGAGGTGGTGTGATGCATAAAACAAGCTTTTCAAATTAGCTCAGATACCGTTCCATAAACCCAATAGGTAATACACAAGACCTACTCCTTGCTCAGTGAATTGGACTCAACACCCCCTATTCACCACCCAAGAATATATCTGACTAGTAAGAATCTTAAAACCTATGTATTGATATCTCTCTGTAAGTGAGTCAAGTGGGTGTAAAGCGGCAGAAACACAGCAGTGAAAAGCAGCTAAACCCCATTATAAAAATCAATTACTTTTAAAAACCCGTGAAACAAAGACAGTGAAAGAGAGAGAAATTCTTACAAAATTCGTTCAGGGGCTGTGATGCCACCTGGATTGACCATATCTAGACCCACAGCTGATTGAGACATAAGGGTGGACACTCATGGGGCTGAGAGATTTGGTGAGGTTGGGTGAGGAAACGCAGACCCTTTAAAGTAATACTGCGTGGTACCCATCCCATGGGTCCCAAATCTCCAGGTTCAAGGGCATCTTCCTACATCGAAAACATGCATGAGAAACCCAGAAAATGGTACACCGTGTGATCGGGAATGGTATCCAAAACGCACCTCATTTCTCATCTCCTTTTGCTCGGGTTCGCCATTCCATCCGCTTTACTGGCAATCTCCCTCCTTGGAGAATCAGCACCTTTAACCTCCTGTTCCGTACAGGTTGCAATTTGTCCTGAGGATGAACAGGAAGAGGGGCAACCAATGAGAGACTAGGTCTAGGTGTTGGGACAGGCACAGGTCACTCTATTTTCCCATCAGGAAGAAGAATTAACCACAGGCTCAGCCTGCCACCCGGGACCAGAATAGGGCCTGAAGCAATCCTGCGCTTTTGCGGCCAGCTTCCAAGAAAGCGAGTTGAAAAATGGAGCTAAGGGGCACTGCATTTCACAAACCTGCAGACTTATAAATGATAACTCTCGTCCACAAATATATTGAGGGAAGGCAACGAAGAGGAGTTGAAAGCAAGGCAGAAATGCAGGAAACAGATTTCAGGAGGGAGATTCGAATCGCCTTTAAAGCACAGGAAAAGCGGCAAAACCTCGACAATGATGCCCTTGGCCAAAAAGGGCGTATGCGTTTTTTCCTGAATATATTCAGGAAAAAACGCATACGCCCTTTTTGGCCAACCAAGCAACCTGGAAAGGCAAATCAGCACTACAAAGAAGTCTCGCTTCTCATCGGTCAAAAGGGCCCTGCTGAATAAAGTGTCAAAACCAGAAATGCAGGACAGGCCATGGAGAAATGGGAGCCTTGCTACGCTGATGGGCGGGACGTAAATTGCCAACAGCCACTCTGGAGAAGTGTACGGTATGTCCTGAAACATCTAAGAAACTCAACTTAGAGAGCATAGGGCACTTCCACTCATGGGCGTATAAATTGGGAAAACTAAAAATCAGCAAGACACAGGGACCCCAAAGTTTAGGGCTGCTCTGTTGACAAGAACCTCCACTTCGTTACACCTTAAATATCCCAGGAAAGAGAAAAATGGATAAAGAAGTTGTGGTCCTTATGTACAATGGAATATCACTCAGCCATGAAATCAACGTCATAAGGCTAGTAGCAGCATGATGAGTGGATTTAGGTACGACAATTCTAAGTGAAATAAGTCACACAGAAAAAGACACTTATCATAAGATATCACTTATAGAGGGAATGTAAAAACTGCTACCCTTGAACTGAATTACAAAACAGAACAGAGACACACGTTTAGAAAACACACTATGGCTGCTTAACGGTAAAGGTGAGGTGGGGTGATGCATAAAACAGGGGTTTAAATTAGCTCAGATACCGTTCCATAAACCCAATAGGTAATAGACAAGACCTACTCCTTGCTCAGTGAATTGGACTCAACACCCCCTATTCACCGCCCAAGAATATATCTGAATAGTAAGAATCTTAAAACCTATGTATTGATATCTCTCTGTAAGTGAGTCAAGTGGGTGTAAAGCGGCAGAAACACAGCAGTGAAAAGCAGCTAAACTCCATTATAAAAGTCAATTACTTTTAAAAACCCGTGAAACAAAGACAGTGAAAGAGAGAGAAATTCTTACAAAATTCGTTCAGGGGCTGTGATGCCACCTGGATTGACCATATCTAGACCCACAGCTGATTGAGACATAAGGGTGGACACTCATGGGGCTGAGAGATTTGGTGAGGTTGGGTGAGGAAACGCAGACCCTTTAAAGTAATACTGCGTGGTACCCATCCCATGGGTCCCAAATCTCCAGGTTCAAGGGCATCTTCCTACATCGAAAACATGCATGAGAAACCCAGAAGACGGTACACCGTGTGATCGGGAAAGATTTCTAAAACGCACCTCATTTCTCATCTCCTTGTGCTCGGGTTCGCCATTCCAGCCGCTTCACTAGCAATCTGCTTCCTTGGAGAATCAGCACCTTTAACCTCCTGTTCCGTACAGGTTGCAATTTGTCCTGAGGATGAACGGGAAGAGGGGGAACCAATGAGAGACTAGCTCTAGGTGTAGGGACAGGCACAGGTCACTCTATTTTCTCATCAGGAAGAAGAATTAACCACAGGCTCAGCATGCCGGCCGGAACCAAAATAGGGGCTGAAGCAATCCTGCGCTTTTGAGGCCAGCTCCCAAGAAAGCGAGTTGAAAAATGGAGCTCAGGGGCACTGCAATTCACAAACCTGCAAACTTATAAATGAGAACTCTCGTCCACAAATATATTGAGGGAAGGCAACGAAGAGGATTTGAAAGCAAGGCAGAATTGCAGGAAACACATTTCAGGAGGGAGATTCGAATCGCCTTTAAAGCACAGGAAAAGCGGCAAAACCTCGACAATGACGCCCTTGGCCAAAAACGGCGTATACGTTTTTTCCTGAATATATTCAGGAAAAAACGCATACGCCCTTTTTGGCCAACCAAGCAACCTGGAAAGGCAAATCAGCGCTACAAAGAAGTCTCGCTTCCCATCGGTCAAAAGGGCCATGCTGAATAAAGTGTCAAAACCAGAAATGCAGGACAGGCCATGGAGAAACGGGAGCCTGGCTACGCTGATGGGCGGGATGTAAATTGCCAACAGCCACTCTGGAGAAGTGTACGGTGTGTCCTGAAACATCTAAAAAACTCAGCTTAGAGAGCATAGGGCACTTCCACTCATGGGCGTATAAATTGGGAAAACTAAAAATCAGCAAGACACAGGCTCCCCAAAGTTTAGGGCTGCTCTGTTGACAAGAACCTCCACTTCGTTACACCTTAAATATCCCAGGAAAGACAAAAATGGATAAAGAAGTTGTGGTCCTTATGTACAATAGAATATCACTCAGCCATGAAATCAACGTCATAATGCTAGTAGCAGCAAGATGAGGGGATTTAGGTAGGACGATTCTAAATGAAATAAGTCACACAGAAAATGACACTTATCATAAGATATCACTTATAGAGGGAATGTAAAAACCGCTACCCTTGAACTGAAGTACAAAACAGAGCAGAGTCACACGTTTAGAAAGCACACTATGGCTGCTTAAGGGGAAAGGTGAGGTGGTGTGATGCATAAAACAAGCTTTTCAAATTAGCTCAGATACCGTTCCATAAACCCAATAGGTAATACACAAGACCTACTCCTTGCTCAGTGAATTGGACTCAACACCCCCTATTCACCGCCCAAGAATATATCTGACTAGTAAGAATCTTAAAACCTATGTATTGATATCTCTCTGTAAGTGAGTCAAGTGGGTGTAAAGTGGCAGAAACACAGCAGTGAAAAGCAGCTAAACCCCATTATAAAAATCAATTACTTTTAAAAACCCGTGAAACAAAGACAGTGAAAGAGAGAGAAATTCTTACACAATTCGTTCAGGGGCTGTAATGCCACCTGGATTGACCATATCTAGACCCACAGCTGATTGAGACATAAGGGTGGACACTCATGGGGCTGAGAGGTTTGGTGAGGTTGGGTGAGGAAACGCAGACCCTTTAAAGTAATACTGCGTGGAACCCATCCCATGGGTCCCAAATCTCCAGGTTCAAGGGCATCTTCCTACATCGAAAACATGCATGAGAAACCCAGAAGACGGTACACCGTGTGATCGGGAAAGGTTTCTAAAACGCACCTCATTTCTCATCTCCTTGTGCTCGGGTTCGCCATTCCAGCCGCTTCACTAGCAATCTGCCTCCTTGGAGAATCAGCACCTTTAACCTCCTGTTCCGTACAGGTTGCAATTTGTCCTGAGGATGAACGGGAAGAGGGGGAACCAATGAGAGAATAGCTCTAGGTGTAGGGACAGGCACAGGTCACTCTATTTTCTCATCAGGAAGAAGAATTAACCACAGGCTCAGCCTGCCGGCCGGAATCAAAATAGGTCCAGAAGCAATCCTGCGCTTTTGAGGCCAGCTCCCAAGAAAGCGAGTTGAAAAATGGAGCTCAGGGGCACTGCATTTCACAAACCTGCAGACTTATAAATGATAACTCTCGTCCACAAATATATTGAGGGAAGGCAACGAAGAGGAGTTGAAAGCAAGGCAGAATTGCAGGAAACAGATTTCAGGAGGGAGATTCGAATCGCCATTAAAGCACAGGAAAAGCGGCAAAAACTCGACAATGATGCCGTTGGCCAAAAAGGGCGTATGCGTTTTTTCCTGAATATATTCAGGAAAAAACGCATACGCCCTTTTTGGCCAACCAAGCAACCTGGAAAGGCAATCAGCACTACAAAGAAGTCTCGCTTCTCATCGGTCAAAAGGGCCCTGCTGAATAAAGTGTCAAAACCAGAAATGCAGGACAGGCCATGGAGAAATGGGAGCCTTGCTACGCTGATGGGCGGGACGTAAATTGCCAACAGCCACTCTGGAGAAGTGTACGGTATGTCCTGAAACATCTAAAAAACTCAGCCTAGTGAGCATAGGGCACGTCCACTCATGGGCGTATAAATTCGGAAAACTAAAAATCAGCAAGACACAGGCACCCCAAAGTTTAGGTCTGCTCTGTTGAAAAGAACCTCCACTTCGTTACACCTTAAATATCCCAGGAAAGAGAAAAATGGATAAAGAAGTTGTGGTCCTTATGTACAATTGAATATCACTCAGCCATGAAATCAACGTCATAAGGCTAGTAGCAGCATGATGAGTGGATTTAGCTACGACGATTCTAAGTGAAATAAGTCACACAGAAAAAGACACTTATCATAAGATATCACTTATAGAGGGAATGTAAAAACCGCTACCCTTGAACTGAATTACAAAACAGAACAGAGACACACGTTTAGAAAACACACTATGGCTGCTTAACGGGAAAGGTGAGGTGGGGTGATGCATAAAACAAGGGTTTCAAATTAGCTCAGATACCGTTCCATAAACCCAATAGGTAATAGACAAGACTTACTCCTTGCTCAGTGAATTGGACTCAACACCCCCTATTCACCGCCCAAGAATATATATGACTAGTAAGAATCTTAAAACCTATGTATTGATATCTCTCTGTAAGTGAGTCAAGTGGGTGTAAAGCGGCAGAAACACAGCAGTGAAAAGCAGCTAAACCCCATTATAAAAATCAATTACTTTTAAAAACCCGTGAAACAAAGACAGTGAAAGAGAGAGAAATTCTTACAAAATTCGTTCACGGGCTATGATGCCACCTGGATTGACCATATCTAGACCCACAGCTGACTGAGACATAAGGGTGGACACTCTTGGGGCTGAGAGGTTTGGTGAGGTTGGGTGAGGAAACGCAGACCCTTTAAAGTAATACTGCGTGGTACCCATCCCATGGGTCCCAAATCTCCAGGTTCAAGGGCATCTTCCTACATCGAAAACATGCATGAGAAACCCAGAAGATGGTACATCGTGTGATCGGGAAAGGTATCCAAAACGCACCTCATTTCTCATCTCCTTGTGCTCGGGTTCGCCATTCCATCCGCTTTACTGGCAATCTCCCTCCTTGGAGAATCAGCACCTTTAACGTCCTGTTCCGAACAGGTTGCAATTTGTCCTGAGGATGAACAGGAAGAGGGGCAACCAATGAGAGACTAGGTCTAGGTGTTGGGACAGGCACAGGTCACTCTATTTTCCCATCAGGAAGAAGAATTAACCACAGGCTCAGCCTGCCGCTCGGGACCAGAATAGGGCCTGAAGCAATCCTGCGCTTTTGCGGCCAGCTTCCAAGAAAGCGAGTTGAAAAATGGAGCTCAGGGGCACTGCATTTCACAAACCTGCAGACTTATAAATGATAACTCTCATCCACAAATATATTGAGGGAAGGCAACGAAGAGGAGTTGAAAGCAAGGCAGAAATGCAGGAAACAGATTTCAGGAGGGAGATTCGAATCGCCTTTAAAGCACAGGAAAAGCGGCAAAACCTCGACAATGATGCCCTTGGCCAAAAAGTGCGTATGCGTTTTTTCCTGAATATATTCAGGAAAAAACGCATACGCCCTTTTTGGCCAACCAAGCAACCTGGAAAGGCAAATCAGTACTACAAAGAAGTCTCGCTTCTCATCGGTCAAAAGGGCCCTGCTGAATAAAGTGTCAAAACCAGAAATGCAGGACAGGCCATGGAGAAATGGGAGCCTTGCTACGCTGATGGGCGGGACGTAAATTGCCAACAGCCACTCTGGAGAAGTGTACGGTATGTCCTGAAACATCTAAGAAACTCAACTTAGAGAGCATAGGGCACTTCCACTCATGGGCGTATAAATTGGCAAAACTAAAAATCAGCAAGACACAGGCACCCCAAAGTTTAGGGCTGCTCTGTTGACAAGAACCTCCACTTCGTTACACCTTAAATATCCCAGGAAAGAGAAAAATGGATAACGAAGTTGTGGTCCTTATGTACAATGGAATATCACTCAGCCATGAAATCAACGTCATAAGGCTAGTAGCAGCATGATGAGTGGATTTAGGTATGACGATTCTAAGTGAAATAAGTCACACAGAAAAAGACACTTATCATAAGATATCACTTATAGAGGGAATGTAAAAACCGCTACCCTTGAACTGAATTACAAAACAGAACAGAGACACACGTTTAGAAAACACACTATGGCTGCTTAACGGTAAAGGTGAGGTGGGGTGATGCATAAAACAAGGGTTTCAAATTAGCTCAGATACCGTTCCATAAACCCAATAGGTAATAGACAAGACCTACTCCTTGCTCAGTGAATTGGACTCAACACCCCCTATTCACCGCCCAAGAATATATCTGACTAGTAAGAATCTTAAAACCTATGTATTGATATCTCTCTGTAAGTGAGTCAAGTGGGTGTAAAGCGGCAGAAACACAGCAGTGAAAAGCAGCTAAACCCCATTATAAAAGTCAATTACTTTTAAAAACCCGTGAAACAAAGACAGTGAAAGAGAGAGAAATTCTTACAAAATTCGTTCACGGGCTGTGATGCCACCTGGATTGACCATATCTAGACCCACAGCTGATTGAGACATAAGGGTGGACACTCATGGGGCTGAGAGATTTGGTGAGGTTGGGTGAGGAAACGCAGACCCTTTAAAGTAATACTGCGTGGTACCCATCCCATGGGTCCCAAATCTCCAGGTTCAAGGGCATCTTCCTACATCGAAAACATGCATGAGAAACCCAGAAAATGGTACACCGTGTGATCGGGAAAGGTATCCAAAACGCACCTCATTTCTCATCTCCTTGTGCTCGGGTTCGCCATTCCATCCACTTTACTGGCAATCTCCCTCCTTGGAGAATCAGCACCTTTAACCTCCTGTTCCGTACAGGTTGCAATTTGTCCTGAGGATGAACAGGAAGAGGGGCAACCAATGAGAGACTAGGTCTAGGTGTTGGGACAGGCACAGGTCACTCTATTTTCCCATCAGGAAGAAGAATTAACCACAGGCTCAGCCTGCCGCCCGGGACCAGAATAGGGCCTGAAGCAATCCTGCACTTTTGCGGCCAGCTTCCAAGAAAGCGAGTTGAAAAATGGAGCTCAGGGGCACTGCATTTCACAAACCTGCAGACTTATAAATGATAACTCTCGTCCACAAATATATTGAGGGAAGGCAACGAAGAGGAGTTGAAAGCAAGGCAGAAATGCAGGAAACAGATTTCAGGAGGGAGATTCGAATCGCCTTTAAAGCACAGGAAAAGCGGCAAAACCTCGACAATGATGCCCTTGGCCAAAAAGGGCGTATGCGTTTTTTCCTGAATATATTCAGGAAAAAACGCATACGCCCTTTTTGGCCAACCAAGCAACCTGGAAAGGCTAATCAGCACTACAAAGAAGTCTCGCTTCTCATCGGTCAAAAGGGCCCTGCTGAACAAAGTGTCAAAACCAGAAATGCAGGACAGGCCATGGAGAAATGGGAGCCTTGCTACGCTGATGGGCGGGACGTAAATTGCCAACAGCCACTCTGGAGAAGTGTACGGTATGTCCTGAAACATCTAAGAAACTCAACTTAGAGAGCATAGGGCACTTCCACTCATGAGCGTATAAATTGGGAAAACTAAAAATCAGCAAGACACAGGGACCCCAAAGTTTAGGGCTGCTCTGTTGACAAAAACCTCCACTTCGTTACACCTTAAATATCCCAGGAAAGAGAAAAATGGATAAAGAAGTTGTGGTCCTTATGTACAATGGAATATCACTCAGCCATGAAATCAACGTCATAAGGCTAGTAGCAGCATGATGAGTGGATTTAGGTACGACAATTCTAAGTGAAATAAGTCACACAGAAAAAGACACTTATCATAAGATATCACTTATAGAGGGAATGTAAAAACTGCTACCCTTGAACTGAATTACAAAACAGAACAGAGACACACGTTTAGAAAACACACTATGGCTGCTTAACGGTAAAGGTGAGGTGGGGTGATGCATAAAACAGGGGTTTAAATAAGCTCAGATACCGTTCCATAAACTCAATAGGTAATAGACAAGACCTACTCCTTGCTCAGTGAATTGGACTCAACACCCCCTATTCACCGCCCAAGAATATATCTGACTAGTAAGAATCTTAAAACCTATGTATTGATATCTCTCTGTAAGTGAGTCAAGTGGGTGTAAAGCGGCAGAAACACAGCAGTGAAAAGCAGCTAAACCCCATTATAAAAGTCAATTACTTTTAAAAACCCGTGAAACAAAGACAGTGAAAGAGAGAGAAATTCTTACAAAATTCGTTCAGGGGCTGTGATGCCACCTGGATTGACCATATCTAGACCCACAGCTGATTGAGACATAAGGGTGGACACTCATGGGGCTGAGAGATTTGGTGAGGTTGGGTGAGGAAACGCAGACCCTTTAAAGTAATACTGCGTGGTACCCATCCCATGGGTCCCAAATCTCCAGGTTCAAGGGCATCTTCCTACATCGAAAACATGCATGAGAAACCCAGAAGACGGTACACCGTGTGATCGGGAAAGATTTCTAAAACGCACCTCATTTCTCATCTCCTTGTGCTCGGGTTCGCCATTCCAGCCGCTTCACTAGCAATCTGCTTCCTTGGAGAATCAGCACCTTTAACCTCCTGTTCCGTACAGGTTGCAATTTGTCCTGAGGATGAACGGGAAGAGGGGGAACCAATGAGAGACTAGCTCTAGGTGTAGGGACAGGCACAGGTCACTCTATTTTCTCATCAGGAAGAAGAATTAACCACAGGCTCAGCATGCCGGCCGGAACCAAAATAGGGGCTGAAGCAATCCTGCGCTTTTGAGGCCAGCTCCCAAGAAAGCGAGTTGAAAAATGGAGCTCAGGGGCACTGCAATTCACAAACCTGCAGACTTATAAATGAGAACTCTCGTCCACAAATATATTGAGGGAAGGCAACGAAGAGCATTTGAAAGCAAGGCAGAATTGCAGGAAACACATTTCAGGAGGGAGATTCGAATCGCCTTTAAAGCACAGGAAAAGCGGCAAAACCTCGACAATGACGCCCTTGGCCAAAAAGGGCGTATACGTTTTTTCCTGAATATATTCAGGAAAAAACGCATACGCCCTTTTTGGCCAACCAAGCAACCTGGAAAGGCAAATCAGCGCTACAAAGAAGTCTCGCTTCCCATCGGTCAAAAGGGCCATGCTGAATAAAGTGTCAAAACCAGAAATGCAGGACAGGCCATGGAGAAACGGGAGCCTGGCTACGCTGATGGGCGGGATGGAAATTGCCAACAGCCACTCTGGAGAAGTGTACGGTGTGTCCTGAAACATCTAAAAAACTCAGCTTAGAGAGCATAGGGCACTTCCACTCATGGGCGTATAAATTGGGAAAACTAAAAATCAGCAAGACACAGGCTCCCCAAAGTTTAGGGCTGCTCTGTTGACAAGAACCTCCACTTCGTTACACCTTAAATATCCCAGGAAAGACAAAAATGGATAAAGAAGTTGTGGTCCTTATGTACAATAGAATATCACTCAGCCATGAAATCAACGTCATAATGCTAGTAGCAGCAAGATGAGTGGATTTAGGTAGGACGATTCCAAATGAAATAAGTCACACAGAAAATGACACTTATCATAAGATATCACTTATAGAGGGAATGTAAAAACCGCTACCCTTGAACTGAATTACAAAACAGAACAGAGACACACGTTTACAAAGCACACTATGGCTGCTTAAGGGGAAAGGTGAGGTGGTGTGATGCATAAAACAAGCTTTTCAAATTAGCTCAGATACTGTTCCATAAACCCAATAGGTAATAGACAAGACCTACTCCTTGCTCAGTGAATTGGACTCAACACCCCCTATTCACCGCCCAAGAATCTATCTGACTAGTAAGAATCTTAAAACCTATGTATTGATTTCTCTCTGTAAGTGAGTCAAGTGGGTGTAATGCGGCATAAACACAACAGTGAAAAGCAGCTAAACCCCATTATAAAAGTCAATTACTTTTAAAAACCCGTGAAACAAAGACAGTGAAAGAGAGAGAAATTCTTACACAATTCGTTCAGGGGCTGTGATGCCACCTGGATTGACCATATCTAGACCCACAGCTGACTGAGACATAAGGGTGGACACTCTTGGGGCTGAGAGGTTTGGTGAGGTTGGGTGAGGAAACGCAGACCCTTTAAAGTAATACTGCGTGGTACCCATCCCATGGGTCCCAAATCTCCAGGTTCAAGGGCATCTTCCTACATCGAAAACATGCATGAGAAACCCAGAAGATGGTACACCGTGTGATCGGGAAAGGTTTCCAAAACGCACCTCATTTCTCATCTCCTTGTTCTCGGGTTCGCCATTCCATCCGCTTTACTAGCAATCTCCCTCCTTGGAGAATCAGCACCTTTAACCTCCTGTTCCGTACAGGTTGCAATTTGTCCTGAGGATGAACAGGAAGAGGGGGAACCAATGAGAGACTAGCTCTAGGTGTAGGGACAGGCACAGGTCACTCTATTTTCTCATCAGGAAGAAGAATTAACCACAGGCTCAGCCTGCCGGCCGGAACCAAAATAGGGCCTGAAGCAATCCTGCGCTTTTGAGGCCAGCTCCCAAGAAAGCGAGTTGAAAAATGGAGCTCAGGGGCACTGCAATTCACAAACCTGCAGACTTATAAATGATAACTCTCGTCCACAAATATATTGAGGGAAGGCAACGAAGAGGATTTGAAAGCAAGGCAGAATTGCAGGAAACACATTTCAGGAGGGAGATTCGAATCGCCTTTAAAGCACAGGAAAAGGGGCAAAACCTCGACAATGACGCCCTTGGCCAAAAAGGGCGTATGCGTTTTTTCCTGAATATATTCAGGAAAAAACGCATACGCCCTTATTGGCCAACCAAGCAACCTGGAAAGGCAAATCAGCGCTACAAAGAAGACTCGCTTCCCATCGGTCAAAAGGGCCATGCTGAATAAAGTGTCAAAACCAGAAATGCAGGACAGGCCATGCAGAAATGGGAGCCTGGCCACGCTGATGGGCGGGATGTAAATTGCCAACAGCCACTCTGGAGAAGTGTACGGTGTGTCCTGAAACATCTAAAAAACTCAGCTTAGAGAGCATAGGGCACTTCCACTCAAGGGCTTATAAATTGGGAAAACTAAAAATCAGCAAGACACAGGCTCCCCAAAGTTTAGGGCTGCTCTGTTGACAAGAACCTCCACTTCGTTACACCTTAAATATCCCAGGAAAAACAAAAATGGATAAAGAAGTTGTGGTCCTTATGTACAATAGAATATCACTCAGCCATGAAATCAACGTCATAATGCTAGTAGCAGCAAGATGAGTGGATTTAGGTAGGACGATTCCAAATGAAATAAGTCACACAGAAAATGACACTTATCATAAGATATCACTTATAGAGGGAATGTAAAAACCGCTACCCTTGAACTGAATTACAAAACAGAACAGAGACACACGTTTAGAAAAAACACTATGGCTGCTTAACGGTAAAGGTGAGGTGGGGTGATGCATAAAACAAGGGTTTCAAATTAGCTCAGATACCGTTCCATAAACTCAATAGGTAATAGACAAGACCTACTCCTTGCTCAGTGAATTGGACTCAACACCCCCTATTCACCGCCCAAGAATATATCTGACTAGTAAGAATCTTAAAACCTATGTATTGATATCTCTCTGTAAGTGAGTCAAGTGGGTGTAAAGCGGCAGAAACACAGCAGTGAAAAGCAGCTAAACCCCATTATAAAAATCAATTACTTTTAAAAACCCGTGAAACAAAGACAGTGAAATAGAGAGAAATTCTTACAAAATTCGTTCACGGGCTGTGATGCCACCTGGATTGACCATATCTAGACCCACAGCTGACTGAGACATAAGGGTGGACACTCTTGGGGCTGAGAGGTTTGGTGAGGTTGGGTGAGGAAACGCAGACCCTTTAAAGTAATACTGCGTGGTACCCATCCCATGGGTCCCAAATCTCCAGGTTCAAGGGCATCTTCCTACATCGAAAACATGCATGAGAAACCCAGAAGACGGTACACCGTGTGATCGGGAAAGGTTTCTAAAACGCACCTCATTTCTCATCTCCTTGTGCTCGGGTTCGCCATTCCAGCCGCTTCACTAGCAATCTGCTTCCTTGGAGAATCAGCACCTTTAAGCTCCTGTTCCGTACAGGTTGCAATTTGTCCTGAGGATGAACGGGAAGAGGGGGAACCAATGAGAGACTAGCTCTAGGTATAGGGACAGGCACAGGTCACTCTATTTTCTCATCAGGAAGAAGAATTAACCACAGGCTCAGCATGCCGGCCGGAACCAAAATAGGGCCTGAAGCAATCCTGCGCTTTTGAGGCCAGCTCCCAAGAAAGCGAGTTGAAAAATGGAGCTCAGGGGCACTGCAATTCACAAACCTGCAGACTTATAAATGATAACTCTCGTCCACAAATATATTGAGGGAAGGCAACGAAGAGGATTTGAAAGCAAGGCAGAATTGCAGGAAACACATTTCAGGAGGGAGATTCGAATCGCCTTTAAAGCACAGGAAAAGCGGCAAAACCTCGACAATGACGCCCTTGGCCAAAAAGGGCGTATGCGTTTTTTCCTGAATATATTCAGGAAAAAACGCATACGCCCTTTTTGGCCAACCAAGCAACCTGGAAAGGCAAATCAGCGCTACAAAGAAGTCTCGCTTCCCATCGGTCAAAAGGGCCATGCTGAATAAAGTGTCAAAACCAGAAATGCAGGACAGGCCATGGAGAAACGGGAGCCTGGCTACGCTGATGGGCGGGATGTAAATTGCCAACAGCCACTCTGGAGAAGTGTACGGTGTGTCCTGAAACATCTAAAAAACTCAGCTTAGAGAGCATAGGGCACTTCCACTCATGGGCGTATAAATTGGCAAAACTAAAAATCAGCAAGACACAGGCTCCCCAAAGTTTAGGGCTGCTCTGTTGACAAGAACCTCCACTTCGTTACACCTTAAATATCCCAGGAAAGACAAAAATGGATAAAGAAGTTGTGGTCCTTATGTACAATAGAATATCACTCAGCCATGAAATCAACGTCATAATGCTAGTAGCAGCAAGATGAGGGGATTTAGGTAGGACGATTCTAAATGAAAAAAGTCACACAGAAAATGACACTTACCATAAGATATCACTTATAGAGGGAATGTAAAAACCGCTACCCTTGAACTGAAGTACAAAACAGAGCAGAGTCACACGTTTAGAAAGCACACTATGGCTGCTTAAGGGGAAAGGTGAGGTGGTGTGATGCATAAAACAAGCTTTTCAAATTAGCTCAGATACCGTTCCATAAACCCAATAGGTAATACACAAGACCTACTCCTTGCTCAGTGAATTGGACTCAACACCCCCTATTCACCGCCCAAGAATATATCTGACTAGTAAGAATCTTAAAACCTATGTATTGATATCTCTCTGTAAGTGAGTCAAGTGGGTGTAAAGTGGCAGAAACACAGCAGTGAAAAGCAGCTAAACCCCATTATAAAAATCAATTACTTTTAAAAACCCGTGAAACAAAGACAGTGAAAGAGAGAGAAATTCTTACACAATTCGTTCAGGGGCTGTAATGCCACCTGGATTGACCATATCTAGACCCACAGCTGATTGAGACATAAGGGTGGACACTCATGGGGCTGAGAGGTTTGGTGAGGTTGGGTGAGGAAACGCAGACCCTTTAAAGTAATACTGCGTGGAACCCATCCCATGGGTCCCAAATCTCCAGGTTCAAGGGCATCTTCCTACATCGAAAACATGCATGAGAAACCCAGAAGACGGTACACCGTGTGATCGGGAAAGGTTTCTAAAACGCACCTCATTTCTCATCTCCTTGTGCTCGGGTTCGCCATTCCAGCCGCTTCACTAGCAATCTGCCTCCTTGGAGAATCAGCACCTTTAACCTCCTGTTCCGAACAGGTTGCAATTTGTCCTGAGGATGAACAGGAAGAGGGGCAACCAATGAGAGACTAGGTCTAGGTGTTGGGACAGGCACAGGTCACTCTATTTTCCCATCAGGAAGAAGAATTAACCACAGGCTCAGCCTGCCGCCCGGGACCAGAATAGGGCCTGAAGCAATCCTGCGCTTTTGCGGCCAGCTTCCAAGAAAGCGAGTTGAAAAATGGAGCTCAGGGGCACTGCATTTCACAAACCTGCAGACTTATAAATGATAACTCTCATCCACAAATATATTGAGGGAAGGCAACGAAGAGGAGTTGAAAGCAAGGCAGAAATGCAGGAAACAGATTTCAGGAGGGAGATTCGAATCGCCTTTAAAGCACAGGAAAAGCGGCAAAACCTCGACAATGATGCCCTTGGCCAAAAATGGCGTATGCGTTTTTTCCTGAATATATTCAGGAAAAAACGCATACGCCCTTTTTGGCCAACCAAGCAACCTGGAAAGGCAAATCAGCACTACAAAGAAGTCTCGCTTCTCATCGGTCAAAAGGGCCCTGCTGAATAAAGTGTCAAAACCAGAAATGAAGGACAGGCCATGGAGAAATGGGAGCCTTGCTACGCTGATGGGCGGGACGTAAATTGCCAACAGCCACTCTGGAGAAGTGTACGGTATGTCCTGAAACATCTAAGAAACTCAACTTAGAGAGCATAGGGCACTTCCACTCATGGGCGTATAAATTGGGAAAACTAAAAATCAGCAAGACACAGGCACCCCAAAGTTTAGGGCTGCTCTGTTGACAAGAACCTCCACTTCGTTACACCTTAAATATCCCAGGAAAGAGAAAAATGGATAACGAAGTTGTGGTCCTTATGTACAATGGAATATCACTCAGCCATGAAATCAACGTCATAAGGCTAGTAGCAGCATGATGAGTGGATTTAGGTATGACGAGTCTAAGTGAAATAAGTCACACAGAAAAAGACACTTATCATAAGATATCACTTATAGAGGGAATGTAAAAACCGCTACCCTTGAACTGAATTACAAAACAGAACAGAGACACACGTTTAGAAAACACACTATGGCTGCTTAACGGTAAAGGTGAGGTGGGGTGATGCATAAAACAAGGGTTTCAAATTAGCTCAGATACCGTTCCATAAACCCAATAGGTAATAGACAAGACCTACTCCTTGCTCAGTGAATTGGACTCAACACCCCCTATTCACCGCCCAAGAATATATCTGACTAGTAAGAATCTTAAAACCTATGTATTGATATCTCTCTGTAAGTGAGTCAAGTGGGTGTAAAGCGGCAGAAACACAGCAGTGAAAAGCAGCTAAACCCCATTATAAAAGTCAATTACTTTTAAAAACCCGTGAAACAAAGACAGTGAAAGAGAGAGAAATTCTTACAAAATTCGTTCAGGGGCTGTGATGCCACCTGGATTGACCATATCTAGACCCACAACTGATTGAGACATAAGGGTGGACACTCATGGGGCTGAGAGATTTGGTGAGGTTGGGTGAGGAAACGCAGACCCTTTAAAGTAATACTGCGTGGTACCCATCCCATGGGTCCCAAATCTCCAGGTTCAAGGGCATCTTCCTACATCGAAAACATGCATGAGAAACCCAGAAAATGGTACACCGTGTGATCGGGAAAGGTATCCAAAACGCACCTCATTTCTCATCTCCTTGTGCTCGGGTTCGCCATTCCATCCGCTTTACTGGCAATCTCCCTCCTTGGAGAATCAGCACCTTTAACCTCCTGTTCCGTACAGGTTGCAATTTGTCCTGAGGATGAACAGGAAGAGGGGCAACCAATGAGAGACTAGGTCTAGGTGTTGGGACAGGCACAGGTCACTCTATTTTCCCATCAGGAAGAAGAATTAACCACAGGCTCAGCCTGCCGCCCGGGACCAGAATAGGGCCTGAAGCAATCCTGCGCTTTTGCGGCCAGCTTCCAAGAAAGCGAGTTAAAAAATGGAGCTCAGGGGCACTGCATTTCACAAACCTGCAGACTTATAAATGATAACTCTCGTCCACAAATATATTGAGGGAAGGCAACGAAGAGGAGTTGAAAGCAAGGCAGAAATGCAGGAAACAGATTTCAGGAGGGAGATTCGAATCGCCTTTAAAGCACAGGAAAAGCGGCAAAACCTCGACAATGATGCCCTTGGCCAAAAAGGGCGTATGCGTTTTTTCCTGAATATATTCAGGAAAAAACGCATACGCCCTTTTTGGCCAACCAAGCAACCTGGAAAGGCAAATCAGCACTACAAAGAAGTCTCGCTTCTCATCGGTCAAAAGGGCCCTGCTGAATAAAGTGTCAAAATTAGAAATGCAGGACAGGCCATGGAGAAATGGGAGCCTTGCTACGCTGATGGGCGGGACGTAAATTGCCAACAGCCACTCTGGAGAAGTGTACGGTATGTCCTGAAACATCTGAGAAACTCAACTTAGAGAGCATAGGGCACTTCCACTCATGGGCGTATAAATTGGGAAAACTAAAAATCAGCAAGACACAGGGACCCCAAAGTTTAGGGCTGCTCTGTTGACAAGAACCTCCACTTCGTTACACCTTAAATATCCCAGGAAAGAGAAAAATGGATAAAGAAGTTGTGGTCCTTATGTACAATGGAATATCACTCAGCCATGAAATCAACGTCATAAGGCTAGTAGCAGCATGATGAGTGGATTTAGGTACGACAATTCTAAGTGAAAAAAGTCACACAGAAAAAGACACTTATCATAAGATATCACTTATAGAGGGAATGTAAAAACTGCTACCCTTGAACTGAATTACAAAACAGAACAGAGACACACGTTTAGAAAACACACTATGGCTGCTTAACGGTAAAGGTGAGGTGGGGTGATGCATAAAACAGGGGTTTAAATTAGCTCAGATACCGTTCCATAAACCCAATAGGTAATAGACAAGACCTACTCCTTGCTCAGTGAATTGGACTCAACACCCCCTATTCACCGCCCAAGAATATATCTGACTAGTAAGAATCTTAAAACCTATGTATTGATATCTCTCTGTAAGTGAGTCAAGTGGGTGTAAAGCGGCAGAAACACAGCAGTGAAAAGCAGCTAAACCCCATTATAAAAGTCAATTACTTTTAAAAACCCGTGAAACAAAGACAGTGAAAGAGAGAGAAATTCTTACAAAATTCGTTCAGGGGCTGTGATGCCACCTGGATTGACCATATCTAGACCCACAGCTGATTGAGACATAAGGGTGGACACTCATGGGGCTGAGAGATTTGGTGAGGTTGGGTGAGGAAACGCAGACCCTTTAAAGTAATACTGCGTGGTACCCATCCCATGGGTCCCAAATCTCCAGGTTCAAGGGCATCTTCCTACATCGAAAACATGCATGAGAAACCCAGAAGACGGTACACCGTGTGATCGGGAAAGATTTCTAAAACGCACCTCATTTCTCATCTCCTTGTGCTCGGGTTCGCCATTCCAGCCGCTTCACTAGCAATCTGCTTCCTTGGAGAATCAGCACCTTTAACCTCCTGTTCCGTACAGGTTGCAATTTGTCCTGAGGATGAACGGGAAGAGGGGGAACCAATGAGAGACTAGCTCTAGGTGTAGGGACAGGCACAGGTCACTCTATTTTCTCATCAGGAAGAAGAATTAACCACAGGCTCAGCATGCCGGCCGGAACCAAAATAGGGCCTGAAGCAATCCTGCGCTTTTGAGGCCAGCTCCCAAGAAAGCGAGTTGAAAAATGGAGCTCAGGGGCACTGCAATTCACAAACCTGCAGACTTATAAATGAGAACTCTCGTCCACAAATATATTGAGGGAAGGCAACGAAGAGGATTTGAAAGCAAGGCAGAATTGCAGGAAACACATTTCAGGAGGGAGATTCGACTCGCCTTTAAAGCACAGGAAAAGCGGCAAAACCTCGACAATGACGCCCTTGGCCAAAAAGGGCGTATGCGTTTTTTCCTGAATATATTCAGGAAAAAACGCATACGCCCTTTTTGGCCAACCAAGCAACCTGGAATGGCAAATCAGCGCTACAAAGAAGTCTCGCTTCCCATCGGTCAAAAGGGCCATGCTGAATAAAGTGTCAAAACCAGAAATGCAGGACAGGCCATGGAGAAACGGGAGCCTGGCTACGCTGATGGGCGGGATGTAAATTGCCAACAGCCACTCTGGAGAAGTGTACGGTGTGTCCTGAAACATCTAAAAAACTCAGCTTAGAGAGCATAGGGCACTTCCACTCATGGGCGTATAAATTGGCAAAACTAAAAATCAGCAAGACACAGGCTCCCCAAAGTTTAGGGCTGCTCTGTTGACAAGAACCTCCACTTCGTTACACCTTAAATATCCCAGGAAAGACAAAAATGGATAAAGAAGTTGTGGTCCTTATGTACAATAGAATATCACTCAGCCATGAAATCAACGTCATAATGCTAGTAGCAGCAAGATGATTGGATTTAGGTAGGACGATTCTAAATGAAATAAGTCACACAGAAAATGACACTTATCATAATATATCACTTATAGAGGGAATGTAAAAACCGCTACCCTTGAACTGAATTACAAAACAGAGCAGAGTCACACGTTTAGAAAGCACACTATGGCTGCTTAAGGGGAAAGGTGAGGTGGTGTGATGCATAAAACAAGCTTTTCAAATTAGCTCAGATAGTGTTCCATAAACCCAATAGGTAATAGACAAGACCTACTCCTTGCTCAGTGAATTGGACTCAACACCCCCTATTCACCGCCCAAGAATCTATCTGACTAGTAAGAATCTTAAAACCTATGTACTGATATCTCTCTGTAAGTGAGTCAAGTGGGTGTAAAGCGGCATAAACACAGCAGTGAAAAGCAGCTAAACCCCATTATAAAAGTCAATTACTTTTAAAAACCCGTGAAACAAAGACAGTGAAAGAGAGAGAAATTCTTACACAATTCGTTCAGGGGCTGTGATGCCACCTGGATTGACCATATCTAGACCCACAGCTGACTGAGACATAAGGGTGGACACTCTTGGGGCTGAGAGGTTTGGTGAGGTTGGGTGAGGAAACGCAGACCCTTTAAAGTAATACTGCGTGGTACCCATCCCATGGGTCCCAAATCTCCAGGTTCAAGGGCATCTTCCTACATCGAAAACATGAATGAGAAACCCAGAAGATGGTACACCGTGTGATCGGGAAAGGTTTCTAAAACGCACCTCATTTCTCATCTCCTTGTGCTCGGGTTCGCCATTCCAGCCGCTTCACTAGCAACCTGCCTCCTTGGAGAATCAGCACCTTTAACCTCCTGTTCCGTACAGGTTGCAATTTGTCCTGAGGATGAACAGGAAGAAGGGGAACCAATGAGAGACTAGCTCTAGGTGTAGGGACAGGCACAGGTCACTCTATTTTCTCATCAGGAAGAAGAATTAACCACAGGCTCAGCCTGCCGGCCGGAACCAAAATAGGGCCTGAAGCAATCCTGCTCTTTTGAGGCCAGCTCCCAAGAAAGCGAGTTGAAAAATGGAGCTCAGGGGCACTGCAATTCACAAACCTGCAGACTTATAAATGATAACTCTCGTCCACAAATATATTGAGGGAAGGCAACGAAGAGGATTTGAAAGCAAGGCAGAATTGCAGGAAACACATTTCAGGAGGGAGATTCGAATCGCCTTTAAAGAACAGGAAAAGGGACAAAACCTCGACAATGACGCCCTTGGCCAAAAAGGGCGTATGCGTTTTTGCCTGAATATATTCAGGAAAAAACGCATACGCCCTTTTTGGCCAACCAAGCAACCTGGAAAGGCAAATCAGCGCTACAAAGAAGACTCGCTTCCCATCGGTCAAAAGGGCCATGCTGAATAAAGTGTCAAAACCAGAAATGCAGGACAGGCCATGGAGAAACGGGAGCCTGGCTACGCTGATGGGCGGGATGTAAATTGCCAACAGACACTCTGGAGAAGTGTACGGTGTGTCCTGAAACATCTAAAAAACTCAGCTTAGAGAGCATAGGGCACTTCCACTCATGGGCGTATAAATTGGGAAAACTAAAAATCAGCAAGACACAGGCTCCCCAAAGTTTAGGGCTGCTCTGTTGACAAGAACCTCCACTTCATTACACCTTAAATATCCCAGGAAAGACAAAAATGGATAAAGAAGTTGTGGTCCTTATGTACAATAGAATATCACTCAGCCATGAAATCAACGTCATAATGCTAGTAGCAGCAAGATGAGTGGATTTAGGTAGGACGATTCCAAATGAAATAAGTCACACAGAAAATGACACTTATCATAAGATATCACTTATAGAGGGAATGTAAAAACCGCTACCCTTGAACTGAATTACAAAACAGAACAGAGACACACGTTTAGAAAAAACACTATGGCTGCTTAACGGTAAAGGTGTGGTGGGGTGATGCATAAAACAAGGGTTTCAAATTAGCTCAGATACCGTTCCATAAACTCAATAGGTAATAGACAAGACCTACTCCTTGCTCAGTGAATTGGACTCAACACCCCCTATTCACCGCCCAAGAATATATCTGACTAGTAAGAATCTTAAAACCTATGTATTGATATCTCTCTGTAAGTGAGTCAAGTGGGTGTAAAGCGGCATAAACACAGCAGTGAAAAGCAGCTAAACCCCATTATAAAAATCAATTACTTTTAAAAACCCATGAAACAAAGACAGTGAAAGAGAGAGAAATTCTTACACAATTCGTTCAGGGGCTGTGATGCCACCTGGATTGACCATATCTAGACCCACAGCTGATTGAGACATAAGGGTGGACACTCATGGGGCTGAGAGGTTTGGTGAGGTTGGGTGAGGAAACGCAGACCCTTTAAAGTAATACTGCGTGGAACCCATCCCATGGGTCCCAAATCTCCAGGTTCAAGGGCATCTTCCTACATCGAAAACATGCATGAGAAACCCAGAAGACGGTACACCGTGTGATCGGGAAAGGTTTCTAAAACGCACCTCATTTCTCATCTCCTTGTGCTCGGGTTCGCCATTCCAGCCGCTTCACTAGCAACCTGCCTCCTTGGAGAATCAGCACCTTTAACCTCCTGTTCCGTACAGGTTGCAATTTGTCCTGAGGATGAACAGGAAGAAGGGGAACCAATGAGAGACTAGCTCTAGGTGTAGGGACAGGCACAGGTCACTCTATTTTCTCATCAGGAAGAAGAATTAACCACAGGCTCAGCCTGCCGGCCGGAACCAAAATAGGGCCTGAAGCAATCCTGCTCTTTTGAGGCCAGCTCCCAAGAAAGCGAGTTGAAAAATGGAGCTCAGGGGCACTGCAATTCACAAACCTGCAGACTTATAAATGATAACTCTCGTCCACAAATATATTGAGGGAAGGCAACGAAGAGGATTTGAAAGCAAGGCAGAATTGCAGGAAACACATTTCAGGAGGGAGATTCGAATCGCCTTTAAAGCACAGGAAAAGGGGCAAAACCTCGACAATGACGCCCTTGGCCAAAAAGGGCGTATGCGTTTTTTCCTGAATATATTCAGGAAAAAACGCATACGCCCTTTTTGGCCAACCAAGCAACCTGGAAAGGCAAATCAGCGCTACAAAGAAGTCTCGCTTCCCATCGGTCAAAAGGGCCATGCTGAATAAAATGTCAAAACCAGAAATGCAGTACAGGCCATGGAGAAACGGGAGCCTGGCTACGCTGATGGGCGGGATGTAAATTGCCAACAGCCACTCTGGAGAAGTGTACGGTGCGTTCTGAAACATCTAAAAAACTCAGCTTAGAGAGCATAGGGCACTTCCACTCATGGGCGTATAAATTGGCAAAACTAAAAATCAGCAAGACACAGGCTCCCCAAAGTTTAGGGCTGCTCTGTGGACAAGAACCTCCACTTCGTTACACCTTAAATATCCCAGGAAAGACAAAAATGGATAAAGAAGTTGTGGTCCTTATGTACAATAGAATATCACTCAGCCATGAAATCAACGTCATAATGCTAGTAGCAGCAAGATGAGTGGATTTAGGTAGGACGATTCTAAATGAAATAAGTCACACAGAAAATGACACTTATCATAAGATATCACTTATAGAGGGAATGTAAAAACCGCTACCCTTGAACTGAATTACAAAACAGAACAGAGACACACGTTTAGAAAACACACTATGGCTGCTTAAAGGTAAAGGTGAGGTGGGGTGATGCATAAAACAAGGGTTTCAAATTAGCTCAGATACCGTTCCATAAACCCAATAGGTAATAGACAAGACCTACTCCTTGCTCAGTGAATTGGACTCAACACCCCCTATTCACCGCCCAAGAATACATCTGACTAGTAAGAATCTTAAAACCTATGTATTGATATCTCTCTGTAAGTGAGTCAACTGGGTGTAAAGCGGCAGAAACACAGCAGTGAAAAGCAGCTAAACCCCATTATAAAAGTCAATTACTTTTAAAAACCCGTGAAACAAAGTCAGTGAAAGAGAGAGAAATTCTTACACAATTCGTTCAGGGGTTGTGATGCCTCCTGGATTGACCATATCTAGACCCACAGCTGACTGTGACATAAGGGTGGACGCTCTTGGGGCTGAGAGGTTTGGTGAGGTTGGGTGAGGAAACGCAGACCCTTTAAAGTAAAAATGCGTGGTACCCATCCCATGGGTCCCAAATCTCCAGGTTCAAGGGCATCTTCCTACATCGAAAACATGCATGAGAAACCCCGAAGACGGTACACCGTGTGATCGGGAAAGGTTTCCAAAACGCACCTCATTTCTCATCTCCTTGTTCTCGGGTTCGCCATTCCATCCGCTTTACTAGCAATCTCCCTCCTTGGAGAATCAGCACCTTTAACCTCCTGTTCCGTACAGGTTGCAATTTGTCCTGAGGATGAACAGGAAGAGGGGGAACCAATGAGAGACTAGGTCTAGGTGTTGGGACAGGCACAGGTCACTCTATTTTCCCATCAGGAAGAAGAATTAACCACAGGCTCAGCCTACCGCCCGGGACCAGAATAGGGCCTGAAGCAATCCTGCGCTTTTGCGGCCAGCTCCCACTAAAGCGAGTTGAAAAATGGAACTCAGGGGCACTGCAATTCACAAACCTGCAGACTTATAAATGATAACTCTCGTCCACATATATATTGAGGGAAGACAACGAAGAGGAGGTGAAAGCAAGGCAGAATTGCAGGAAACAGATTTCAGGAGGGAGATTCGAATCGCCTTTAAAGCACAGGAAAAGCGGCAAAACCTCGACAATGATGCCCTTGGCCAAAAAGGGCGTATGCGTTTTTTCCTGAATATATTCAGGAAAAAACGCATACGCCCTTTTTGGCCAACCAAGCAACCTGGAAAGGCAAATCAGCGCTACAAAGAAGTCTCGCTTCCCATCGGTCAAAAGGGACATGCTGAATAATGTGTCAAAACCAGAAAGGCAGGACAGGCCATGGAGAAATGGGAGCCTTGCTACGCTGATGGGCGGGACGTAAATTGCCAACAGCCACTCTGGAGAAGTGTACGGTATGTCCTGAAACATCTAAAAAACTCAGCTTAGAGAGCATAGGGCACTTCCACTCATGTGCGTATAAATTGGGAAAACTAAAAATCAGCAAGACACAGGCTCCCCAAAGTTTAGGGCTGCTCTGTTGAAAAGAACCCCCACTTCGTTACACCTTAAATATCCCAGGAAAGACAAAAATGGATAAAGAAGTTGTGGTCCTTATGTACAATGGAATATCACTCACCCATGAAATCAACGTCATAAGGCTAGTAGCAGCATGATGAGTGGATTTAGGTACGACGATTCTAAGTGAAATAAGTCACACAGAAAATGACACTTATCATAAGATATCACTTATAGAGGGAATGTAAATACGGCAACCCTTGAACTGAATTACAAAACAGAAGTGAGACACACGTTTAGAAAACACACTATGGCTGTTTAACGGTAAAGGTGAGGTGGGGTGATGCATAAAACAAGGGTTTCAAATTAGCTCAGATACCGTTCCATAAACCCAATAGGTAATAGACAAGACCTACTCCTTGCTCAGTGAATTGGACTCAACACCCCCTATTCACCGCCCAAGAATATATCTGACAAGTAAGAATCTTAAAACCTATGTATTGATATCTCTCTGTAAGTGAGTCAAGTGGGTGTAAAGCGGCAGAAACACAGCAGTGAAAAGCAGCTAAACCCCATTATAAAAATCAATTACTTTTAAAAACCCGTGAAACAAAGACAGTGAAAGAGAGAGAAATTCTTACAAAATTCGTTCAGGGGCTGTGATGCCACCTGGATTGACCATATCTAGACCCACAGCTGACTGAGACATAAGGGTGGACACTCATGGGGCTGAGAGGTTTGGTGAGGTTGGGTGAGGAAACGCAGACCCTTTAAAGTAATACTGCGTGGTACCCATCCCATGGGTCCCAAATCTCCAGGTTCAAGGGCACCTTCCTACATCGAAAACATGCATGAGAAACCCAGAAGACGGTATACCATGTGATCGGGAAAGGTTTCTAAAACGCACCTCATTTCTCACCTCCTTCTGCTCGGGTTCGCCATTCCAGCCGCTTCACTAGCAATCTGCCTCTTTGGAGAATCAGCACCTTTCACCTCCTGTTCCTTACAGGTTGCAATTTGTCCTGAGGATGAACGGCAAGAGTGGGAACCAATGAGAGACTAGCTCTAGGTGTAGGGACAGGCACAGGACACTCTATTTTCTCATCAGGAAGAAGAATTAACCACAGGCTCAGCCTGCCGGCCGGAACCAAAATACGGCCTGAAGCAATCCTGCACTTTTGAGGCCAGCTGCCAAGAAAGCGAGTTGAAAAATGGAGCTCAGGGGCACTCCAATTCAGAAACCTGCAGACTTATAAATGATAACTCTCGTCCACAAATATATTGAGGGAAGGCAACGAAGAGGAGTTGAAAGCAAGGCAGAATTGCAGGAAACACATTTCAGGAGGGAGATTCGAATCGCCTTTAAAGCACAGGAAAAGCGGCAAAACCTCGACAATGATGCCCTTGGCCAAAAAGGGCGTATGCGTTTTTTCCTGAATATATTCAGGAAAAAACGCATACGCCCTTTTTGGCCAACCAAGCAACCTGGAAAGGCAAATCAGCGCTACACAGAAGTCTCGCTTCCCTCTGGTCAAAAGGGCAATGCTGAATAAAGTGTCAAAACCAGAAATGCAGGACAGGCCATGGAGAAATGGGAGCCTTGCTACGCTGATGGGCGGGACGTAAATTGCCAACAGCCACTCTGGAGAAGTGTACGGTATGTCCTGAAACATCTAAAAAACTCAGCTTAGAGAGCATAGGGCAATTCCACTCATGGGCGTATAAATTGGGAAAACTAAAAATCAGCAAGACACAGGCTCCCCAAAGTTTAGGGCTGCTCTGTTGACAAGAACCTCCACTTCATTACACCTTAAATATCCCAGGAAAGACAAAAATGGATAAAGAAGTTGTGGTCCTTATGTACAATAGAATATCACTCAGCCATGAAATCAACGTCATAATGCTAGTAGCAGCAAGATGAGTGGATTTAGGTAGGACGATTCCAAATGAAATAAGTCACACAGAAAATGACACTTATCATAAGATATCACTTATAGAGGGAATGTAAAAACCGCTACCCTTGAACTGAATTACAAAACAGAACAGAGACACACGTTTAGAAAAAACACTATGGCTGCTTAACGGTAAAGGTGTGGTGGGGTGATGCATAAAACAAGGGTTTCAAATTAGCTCAGATACCGTTCCATAAACTCAATAGGTAATAGACAAGACCTACTCCTTGCTCAGTGAATTGGACTCAACACCCCCTATTCACCGCCCAAGAATATATCTGACTAGTAAGAATCTTAAAACCTATGTATTGATATCTCTCTGTAAGTGAGTCAAGTGGGTGTAAAGCGGCATAAACACAGCAGTGAAAAGCAGCTAAACCCCATTATAAAAATCAATTACTTTTAAAAACCCATGAAACAAAGACAGTGAAAGAGAGAGAAATTCTTACACAATTCGTTCAGGGGCTGTGATGCCACCTGGATTGACCATATCTAGACCCACAGCTGATTGAGACATAAGGGTGGACACTCATGGGGCTGAGAGGTTTGGTGAGGTTGGGTGAGGAAACGCAGACCCTTTAAAGTAATACTGCGTGGAACCCATCCCATGGGTCCCAAATCTCCAGGTTCAAGGGCATCTTCCTACATCGAAAACATGCATGAGAAACCCAGAAGACGGTACACCGTGTGATCGGGAAAGGTTTCTAAAACGCACCTCATTTCTCATCTCCTTGTGCTCGGGTTCGCCATTCCAGCCGCTTCACTAGCAACCTGCCTCCTTGGAGAATCAGCACCTTTAACCTCCTGTTCCGTACAGGTTGCAATTTGTCCTGAGGATGAACAGGAAGAAGGGGAACCAATGAGAGACTAGCTCTAGGTGTAGGGACAGGCACAGGTCACTCTATTTTCTCATCAGGAAGAAGAATTAACCACAGGCTCAGCCTGCCGGCCGGAACCAAAATAGGGCCTGAAGCAATCCTGCTCTTTTGAGGCCAGCTCCCAAGAAAGCGAGTTGAAAAATGGAGCTCAGGGGCACTGCAATTCACAAACCTGCAGACTTATAAATGATAACTCTCGTCCACAAATATATTGAGGGAAGGCAACGAAGAGGATTTGAAAGCAAGGCAGAATTGCAGGAAACACATTTCAGGAGGGAGATTCGAATCGCCTTTAAAGCACAGGAAAAGGGGCAAAACCTCGACAATGACGCCCTTGGCCAAAAAGGGCGTATGCGTTTTTTCCTGAATATATTCAGGAAAAAACGCATACGCCCTTTTTGGCCAACCAAGCAACCTGGAAAGGCAAATCAGCGCTACAAAGAAGTCTCGCTTCCCATCGGTCAAAAGGGCCATGCTGAATAAAATGTCAAAACCAGAAATGCAGTACAGGCCATGGAGAAACGGGAGCCTGGCTACGCTGATGGGCGGGATGTAAATTGCCAACAGCCACTCTGGAGAAGTGTACGGTGCGTTCTGAAACATCTAAAAAACTCAGCTTAGAGAGCATAGGGCACTTCCACTCATGGGCGTATAAATTGGCAAAACTAAAAATCAGCAAGACACAGGCTCCCCAAAGTTTAGGGCTGCTCTGTGGACAAGAACCTCCACTTCGTTACACCTTAAATATCCCAGGAAAGACAAAAATGGATAAAGAAGTTGTGGTCCTTATGTACAATAGAATATCACTCAGCCATGAAATCAACGTCATAATGCTAGTAGCAGCAAGATGAGTGGATTTAGGTAGGACGATTCTAAATGAAATAAGTCACACAGAAAATGACACTTATCATAAGATATCACTTATAGAGGGAATGTAAAAACCGCTACCCTTGAACTGAATTACAAAACAGAACAGAGACACACGTTTAGAAAACACACTATGGCTGCTTAAAGGTAAAGGTGAGGTGGGGTGATGCATAAAACAAGGGTTTCAAATTAGCTCAGATACCGTTCCATAAACCCAATAGGTAATAGACAAGACCTACTCCTTGCTCAGTGAATTGGACTCAACACCCCCTATTCACCGCCCAAGAATACATCTGACTAGTAAGAATCTTAAAACCTATGTATTGATATCTCTCTGTAAGTGAGTCAACTGGGTGTAAAGCGGCAGAAACACAGCAGTGAAAAGCAGCTAAACCCCATTATAAAAGTCAATTACTTTTAAAAACCCGTGAAACAAAGTCAGTGAAAGAGAGAGAAATTCTTACACAATTCGTTCAGGGGTTGTGATGCCTCCTGGATTGACCATATCTAGACCCACAGCTGACTGTGACATAAGGGTGGACGCTCTTGGGGCTGAGAGGTTTGGTGAGGTTGGGTGAGGAAACGCAGACCCTTTAAAGTAAAAATGCGTGGTACCCATCCCATGGGTCCCAAATCTCCAGGTTCAAGGGCATCTTCCTACATCGAAAACATGCATGAGAAACCCCGAAGACGGTACACCGTGTGATCGGGAAAGGTTTCCAAAACGCACCTCATTTCTCATCTCCTTGTTCTCGGGTTCGCCATTCCATCCGCTTTACTAGCAATCTCCCTCCTTGGAGAATCAGCACCTTTAACCTCCTGTTCCGTACAGGTTGCAATTTGTCCTGAGGATGAACAGGAAGAGGGGGAACCAATGAGAGACTAGGTCTAGGTGTTGGGACAGGCACAGGTCACTCTATTTTCCCATCAGGAAGAAGAATTAACCACAGGCTCAGCCTACCGCCCGGGACCAGAATAGGGCCTGAAGCAATCCTGCGCTTTTGCGGCCAGCTCCCACTAAAGCGAGTTGAAAAATGGAACTCAGGGGCACTGCAATTCACAAACCTGCAGACTTATAAATGATAACTCTCGTCCACATATATATTGAGGGAAGACAACGAAGAGGAGGTGAAAGCAAGGCAGAATTGCAGGAAACAGATTTCAGGAGGGAGATTCGAATCGCCTTTAAAGCACAGGAAAAGCGGCAAAACCTCGACAATGATGCCCTTGGCCAAAAAGGGCGTATGCGTTTTTTCCTGAATATATTCAGGAAAAAACGCATACGCCCTTTTTGGCCAACCAAGCAACCTGGAAAGGCAAATCAGCGCTACAAAGAAGTCTCGCTTCCCATCGGTCAAAAGGGACATGCTGAATAATGTGTCAAAACCAGAAAGGCAGGACAGGCCATGGAGAAATGGGAGCCTTGCTACGCTGATGGGCGGGACGTAAATTGCCAACAGCCACTCTGGAGAAGTGTACGGTATGTCCTGAAACATCTAAAAAACTCAGCTTAGAGAGCATAGGGCACTTCCACTCATGTGCGTATAAATTGGGAAAACTAAAAATCAGCAAGACACAGGCTCCCCAAAGTTTAGGGCTGCTCTGTTGAAAAGAACCCCCACTTCGTTACACCTTAAATATCCCAGGAAAGACAAAAATGGATAAAGAAGTTGTGGTCCTTATGTACAATGGAATATCACTCACCCATGAAATCAACGTCATAAGGCTAGTAGCAGCATGATGAGTGGATTTAGGTACGACGATTCTAAGTGAAATAAGTCACACAGAAAATGACACTTATCATAAGATATCACTTATAGAGGGAATGTAAATACGGCAACCCTTGAACTGAATTACAAAACAGAACTGAGACACACGTTTAGAAAACACACTATGGCTGTTTAACGGTAAAGGTGAGGTGGGGTGATGCATAAAACAAGGGTTTCAAATTAGCTCAGATACCGTTCCATAAACCCAATAGGTAATAGACAAGACCTACTCCTTGCTCAGTGAATTGGACTCAACACCCCCTATTCACCGCCCAAGAATATATCTGACAAGTAAGAATCTTAAAACCTATGTATTGATATCTCTCTGTAAGTGAGTCAAGTGGGTGTAAAGCGGCAGAAACACAGCAGTGAAAAGCAGCTAAACCCCATTATAAAAATCAATTACTTTTAAAAACCCGTGAAACAAAGACAGTGAAAGAGAGAGAAATTCTTACAAAATTCGTTCAGGGGCTGTGATGCCACCTGGATTGACCATATCTAGACCCACAGCTGACTGAGACATAAGGGTGGACACTCATGGGGCTGAGAGGTTTGGTGAGGTTGGGTGAGGAAACGCAGACCCTTTAAAGTAATACTGCGTGGTACCCATCCCATGGGTCCCAAATCTCCAGGTTCAAGGGCACCTTCCTACATCGAAAACATGCATGAGAAACCCAGAAGACGGTATACCATGTGATCGGGAAAGGTTTCTAAAACGCACCTCATTTCTCACCTCCTTCTGCTCGGGTTCGCCATTCCAGCCGCTTCACTAGCAATCTGCCTCTTTGGAGAATCAGCACCTTTCACCTCCTGTTCCTTACAGGTTGCAATTTGTCCTGAGGATGAACGGCAAGAGTGGGAACCAATGAGAGACTAGCTCTAGGTGTAGGGACAGGCACAGGACACTCTATTTTCTCATCAGGAAGAAGAATTAACCACAGGCTCAGCCTGCCGGCCGGAACCAAAATACGGCCTGAAGCAATCCTGCACTTTTGAGGCCAGCTGCCAAGAAAGCGAGTTGAAAAATGGAGCTCAGGGGCACTCCAATTCAGAAACCTGCAGACTTATAAATGATAACTCTCGTCCACAAATATATTGAGGGAAGGCAACGAAGAGGAGTTGAAAGCAAGGCAGAATTGCAGGAAACACATTTCAGGAGGGAGATTCGAATCGCCTTTAAAGCACAGGAAAAGCGGCAAAACCTCGACAATGATGCCCTTGGCCAAAAAGGGCGTATGCGTTTTTTCCTGAATATATTCAGGAAAAAACGCATACGCCCTTTTTGGCCAACCAAGCAACCTGGAAAGGCAAATCAGCGCTACACAGAAGTCTCGCTTCCCTCTGGTCAAAAGGGCAATGCTGAATAAAGTGTCAAAACCAGAAATGCAGGACAGGCCATGGAGAAATGGGAGCCTTGCTACGCTGATGGGCGGGACGTAAATTGCCAACAGCCACTCTGGAGAAGTGTACGGTATGTCCTGAAACATCTAAAAAACTCAGCTTAGAGAGCATAGGGCAATTCCACTCATGGGCGTATAAATTGGGAAAACTAAAAATCAGCAAGACACAGGCTCCCCAAAGTTTAGGGCTGCTCTGTTGACAAGAACCTCCACTTCGTTACACCTTAAATATCCCAGGAAAGACAAAAATGGATAAAGAAGTTGTGGTCCTTATGTACAATAGAATATCACTCAGCCATGAAATCAACGTCATAATGCTAGTAGCAGCAAGATGAGTGGATTTAGGTAGGACGATTCCATATGAAATAAGTCACACAGAAAATGACACTTATCATAAGATATCACTTATAGAGGGAATGTAAAAACCGCTACCCTTGAACTGAATTACAAAACAGAACAGAGACACACGTTTAGAAAAAACACTATGGCTGCTTAACGGTAAAGGTGAGGTGGGGTGATGCATAAAACAAGGGTTTCAAATTAGCTCAGATACCGTTCCGTAAACTCAATAGGTAATAGACAAGACCTACTCCTTGCTCAGTGAATTGGACTCAACACCCCCTACTCACCGCCCAAGAATGTATCTGACTAGTAAGAATCTTAAAACCTATGTATTGATATCTATCTGTAAGTGAGTCAAGTGGGTGTAAAGCGGCAGAAACACAGCAGTGAAAAGCAGCTAAACCCCATTATAAAAGTCAATTACTTTTAAAAACCCGTGAAACAAAGACAGTGAAAGAGAGAGAAATTCTTACACAATTCGTTCAGGGGCTGTGATGCCACCTGGATTGACCATATCTAGACCCACAGCTGACTGAGACATAAGGGTGGACACTCTTGGGGCTGAGAGGTTTGGTGAGGTTGGGTGAGGAAACGCAGACCCTTTAAAGTAATACTGCGTGGTACCCATCCCATGGGTCCAAAATCTCCAGGTTCAAGGGCATCTTCCTACATCGAAAACATGCATGAGAAACCCCGAAGATGGTACACCGTGTGATCGGGAAAGGTTTCCAAAACGCACCTCTTTTCTCATCTCCTTGTTCTCGGGTTCGCCATTCCATCCGCTTTACTAGCAATCTCCCTCCTTGGAGAATCAGCACCTTTAACCTCCTGTTCCGTACAGGTTGCAATTTGTCCTGAGGATGAACAGGAAGATGGGGAACCAATGAGAGACTAGGTCTAGGAGTTGGGACAGGCACAGGTCACTCTATTTTCCCATCAGGAAGAAGAATTAACCACAGGCTCAGCCTGCCGCCCGGGACCAGAATAGGGCCTGAAGCAATCCTGCGCTTTTGCGGCCAGCTCCCAAGAAAGCGAGTTGAAAAATGGAGCTCAGGGGCACTGCAATTCACAACCCTGCAGACTTATAAATGATAACTCTCGTCCACAAATATATTGAGTGAAGGCAACGAAGAGGAGTTGAAAGCAAGGCAGAATTGCAGGAAACAGATTTCAGGAGGGAGATTCGAATCGCCTTTAAAGCACAGGAAAAGCGGCAAAAGCTCGACAATGATGCCCTTGGGCAAAAAGGGCGTATGCGTTTTTTCCTGAATATATTCAGGAAAAAACGCATACGCCCTTTTTGGCCAACCAAGCAACCTGGAAAGGCAAATCAGCGCTACAAAGAAGACTCGCTTCCCATCGGTCAAAAGGGCCATGCTGAATAAAGTGTCAAAACCAGAAATGCAGGACAGGCCATGGAGAAACGGGAGCCTGGCTACGCTGATGGGCGGGATGTAAATTGCCAACAGCCACTCTGGAGAAGTGTACGGTGTGTCCTGAAACATCTAAAAAACTCAGCTTAGAGAGCATAGGGCACTTCCACTCATGGGCGTATAAATTGGGAAAACTAAAAATCAGAAAGACACAGGCTCCCCAAAGTTTAGGGCTGCTCTGTTGACAAGAACCTCCACTTCGTTACACCTTAAATATCCCAGGAAAGACAAAAATGGATAAAGAAGTTGTGGTCCTTATGTACAATAGAATATCACTCAGCCATGAAATCAACGTCATAATGCTAGTAGCAGCAAGATGAGTGGATTTAGGTAGGACGATTCCAAATGAAATAAGTCACACAGAAAATGACACTTATCATAAGATATCACTTATAGAGGGAATGTAAAAACCGCTACCCTTGAACTGAATTACAAAACAGAACAGAGACACACGTTTAGAAAAAACACTATGGCTGCTTAACGGTAAAGGTGAGGTTGGGTGATGCATAAAACAAGGGTTTCAAATTAGCTCAGATACCGTTCCATAAACTCAATAGGTAATAGACAAGACCTACTCCTTGCTCAGTGAATTGGACTCAACACCACCTATTCACCGCCCAAGAATCTATCTGACTAGTAAGAATCTTAAAACCTATGTATTGATATCTCTCTGTAAGTGAGTCAAGTGGGTGTAAAGCGGCATAAACACAGCAGTGAAAAGCAGCTAAACCCCATTATAAAAGTCAATTACTTTTAAAAACCCGTGAAACAAAGACAGTGAAAGAAAGAGAAATTCTTACACAATTCGTTCAGGGGCTGTGATGCCACCTGGATTGACCATATCTAGACCCACAGCTGACTGAGACATAAGGGTGGACACTCTTGGGGCTGAGAGGTTTGGTGAGGTTGGGTGAGGAAACGCAGACCCTTTAAAGTAATACTGCGTGGTACCCATCCCATGGGTCCCAAATCTCCAGGTTCAAGGGCATCTTCCTACATCGAAAACATGAATGAGAAACCCAGAAGATGGTACACCGTGTGATCGGGAAAGGTTTCCAAAACGCACCTCATTTCTCATCTCCTTGTTCTCGGGTTCGCCATTCCTTCCGCTTTACTAGCAATCTCCCACCTTGGAGAATCAGCACCTTTAACCTCCTGTTCCGTGCAGGTTGCAATTTGTCCTGAGGATGAACAGGAAGAGGGGGAACCAATGAGAGACTAGGTCTAGGTGTTGGGACAGGCACAGGTCACTCTATTTTCCCATCAGGAAGAAGAATTAACCACAGGCTCAGCCTGCCGCCCGGGACCAGAATAGCGTCTGAAGCAATCCTGCGCTTTTGCGGCCAGCTCCCAAGAAAGCGAGTTGGAAAATGGAGCTCAGGGGCACTGCAATTCACAAACCTGCAGACTTATAAATGATAACTCTCTTCCACACATATATTGAGGGAAGGCAACGAAGAGGATTTGAAAGCAAGGCAGAATTGCAGGAAACACATTTCAGGAGGGAGATTCGAATCGCCTTTAAAGCACAGGAAAAGGGGAAAACCTCAACAATGACGCCCTTGGCCAAAAAGGGCGTATGCGTTTTTTCCTGAATATATTCAGGAAAAAACGCATACGCACTTTTTGGCCAACCAAGCAACCTGGAAAGGCAAATCAGCGCTACAAAGAAGACTCGCTTCCCATCGGTCAAAAGGGCCATGCTGAATAAAGTGTCAAAACCAGAAATGCAGGACAGGTCATGGAGAAACGGGAGCCTGGCTACGCTGATGGGCGGGATGTAAATTGCCAACAGCCACTCTGGAGAAGTGTACGGTGTGTCCTGAAACATCCAAAAAACTCAGCTTAGAGAGCATAGGGCACTTCCACTCATGGGCGTATAAATTGGGAAAACTAGAAATCAGCAAGACACAGGCTCCCCGATGTTTAGGGCTGCTCTGTTGACAAGAACCTCCACTTCGTTACACCTTAAATATCCCAGGAAAGACAAAAATGGATAAAGAAGTTGTGGTCCTTATGTACAATGGAATATCACTCAGCCATGAAATCAACGTCATAAGGCTAGTAGCAGCATGATGAGTGGATTTAGGTATGACGAGTCTAAGTGAAATAAGTCACACAGAAAAAACACTTATCATAAGATATCACTTATAGAGGGAATGTAAAAACCGCTACCCTTGAACTGAATTACAAAACAGAACAGAGACACACGTTTAGAAAAAACACTATGGCTGCTTAACGGTAAAGGTGAGGTGGGGTGATGCATAAAACAAGGGTTTCAAATTAGCTCAGATACCGTTCCATAAACTCAATAGGTAATAGACAAGACCTACTCCTTGCTCAGTGAATTGGACTCAACACCCCCTATTCACCGCCCAAGAATCTATCTGACTAGTAAGAATCTTAAAACCTATGTATTGATATCTCTCTGTAAGTGAGTCAAGTGGGTGTAAAGCGGCAGAAACACAGCAGTGAAAAGCAGCTAAACCCCATTATAAAAGTCAATTACTTTTAAAAACCCGTGAAACAAAGACAGTGAAAGAGAGAGAAATTCTTACACAATTCGTTCAGGGGCTGTGATGCCACCTGGATTGACCATATCTAGACCCACAGCTGACTGAGACATAAGGGTGGACACTCTTGGGGCTGAGAGGTTTGGTGAGGTTGGGTGAGGAAACGCAGACCCTTTAAAGTAATACTGCGTTGTACCCATCCCATGGGTCCAAAATCTCCAGGTTCAAGGGCATCTTCCTACATCGAAAACATGCATGAGAAACCCAGAAGACGGTACACCGTGTGATCGGGAAAGGTTTCTAAAACGCACCTCATTTCTCATCTCCTTGTGCTCGGGTTCGCCATTCCAGCCACTTCACTAGCAACCTGCCTCCTTGGAGAATCAGCACCTGTAACCTCCTGTTCCGTACAGGTTGCAATTTGTCCTGAGGATGAACAGGAAGAAGGGGAACCAATGAGAGACTAGCTCTAGGTGTAGGGACAGGCACAGGTCACTCTATTTTCTCATCAGGAAGAAGAATTAACCACAGGCTCAGCCTGCCGGCCGGAACCAAAATACGGCCTGAAGCAATCCTGCGCTTTTGAGGCCAGCTCCCAAGAAAGCGAGTTGAAAAATGGAGCTCAGGGGCACTGCAATTCACAAACCTGCAGACTTATAAATGATAACTCTCGTCCACAAATATATTGAGGGAAGGCAACGAAGAGGATTTGAAAGCAAGGCAGAATTGCAGGAAACACATTTCAGGAGGGAGATTCGAATCGCCTTTAAAGCACAGGAAAAGGGGCAAAACCTCGACAATGACGCCCTTGGCCAAAAAGGGCGTATGCGTTTTTTCCTGAATATATTCAGGAAAAAACGCATACGCCCTTTTTGGCCAACCAAGCAACCTGGAAAGGCAAATCAGCGCTACAAAGAAGACTCGCTTCCCATCTGTCAAAAGGGCCATGCTGAATAAAGTGTCAAAACCAGAAATGCAGGACAGGCCATGGAGAAACGGGAGCCTGGCTACGCTGATGGGCGGGATGTAAATTGCCAACAGCCACTCTGGAGAAGTGTACGGTGTGTCCTGAAACATCCAAAAAACTCAGCTTAGAGAGCATAGGGCACTTCCACTCATGGGCGTATAAATTGGGAAAACTAGAAATCAGCAAGACACAGGCTCCCCAATGTTTAGGGCTGCTCTGTTGACAAGAACCTCCACTTCGTTACACCTTAAATATCCCAGGAAAGACAAAAATGGATAAAGAAGTTGTGGTCCTTATGTACAATGGAATATCACTCAGCCATGAAATCAACGTCATAAGGCTAGTAGCAGCATGATGAGTGGATTTAGGTATGACGAGTCTAAGTGAAATAAGTCACACAGAAAAAACACTTATCATAAGATATCACTTATAGAGGGAATGTAAAAACCGCTACCCTTGAACTGAATTACAAAACAGAACAGAGACACACGTTTAGAAAACACACTATGGCTGCTTAAAGGTAAAGGTGAGGTGGGGTGATGCATAAAACAAGGGTTTCAAATTAGCTCAGATACCGTTCCATAAACCCAATAGGTAATAGACAAGACCTACTCCTTGCTCAGTGAATTGGACTCAACACCCCCTATTCACCGCCCAAGAATATAACTTACTAGTAAGAATCTTAAAACCTATGTATTGATATCTCTCTGTAAGTGAGTCAAGTGGGTGTAAAGCGGCAGAAACACAGCAGTGAAAAGCAGCTAAACCCCATTATAAAAATCAATTACTTTTAAAAACCCGTGAAACAAAGACAGTGAAAGAGAGGGAAATTCTTACAAAATTCGTTCAGGGGCTGTGATGCCACCTGGATTGACCATATCTAGACCCACAGCTGATTGAGACATAAGGGTGGACACTCATGGGGCTGAGAGGTTTGGTGAGGTTGGGTGAGGAAACGCATACACTTTAAAGTAATACTGCGTGGTACCCATCCCATGGGTCCCAAATCTCTAGGTTCAAGGGCATCTTCCTACATCGAAAACATGCATGAGAAACCAGGAAGACGGTACACCGTGTGATCGGGAAAGGTTTCTAAAACGCACCTCATTTCTCATCTCCTTGTGCTCGGGTTCGCCATTCCAGCCACTTCACTAGCAACCTGCCTCCTTGGAGAATCAGCACCTGTAACCTCCTGTTCCGTACAGGTTGCAATTTGTCCTGAGGATGAACAGGAAGAAGGGGAACCAATGAGAGACTAGCTCTAGGTGTAGGGACAGGCACAGGTCACTCTATTTTCTCATCAGGAAGAAGAATTAACCACAGGCTCAGCCTGCCGGCCGGAACCAAAATACGGCCTGAAGCAATCCTGCGCTTTTGAGGCCAGCTCCCAAGAAAGCGAGTTGAAAAATGGAGCTCAGGGGCACTGCAATTCACAAACCTGCAGACTTATAAATGATAACTCTCGTCCACAAATATATTGAGGGAAGGCAACGAAGAGGATTTGAAAGCAAGGCAGAATTGCAGGAAACACATTTCAGGAGGGAGATTCGAATCGCCTTTAAAGCACAGGAAAAGGGGCAAAACCTCGACAATGACGCCCTTGGCCAAAAAGGGCGTATGCGTTTTTTCCTGAATATATTCAGGAAAAAACGCATACGCCCTTTTTGGCCAACCAAGCAACCTGGAAAGGCAAATCAGCGCTACAAAGAAGACTCGCTTCCCATCTGTCAAAAGGGCCATGCTGAATAAAGTGTCAAAACCAGAAATGCAGGACAGGCCATGGAGAAACGGGAGCCTGGCTACGCTGATGGGCGGGATGTAAATTGCCAACAGCCACTCTGGAGAAGTGTACGGTGTGTCCTGAAACATCCAAAAAACTCAGCTTAGAGAGCATAGGGCACTTCCACTCATGGGCGTATAAATTGGGAAAACTAGAAATCAGCAAGACACAGGCTCCCCAATGTTTAGGGCTGCTCTGTTGACAAGAACCTCCACTTCGTTACACCTTAAATATCCCAGGAAAGACAAAAATGGATAAAGAAGTTGTGGTCCTTATGTACAATGGAATATCACTCAGCCATGAAATCAACGTCATAAGGCTAGTAGCAGCATGATGAGTGGATTTAGGTATGACGAGTCTAAGTGAAATAAGTCACACAGAAAAAACACTTATCATAAGATATCACTTATAGAGGGAATGTAAAAACCGCTACCCTTGAACTGAATTACAAAACAGAACAGAGACACACGTTTAGAAAACACACTATGGCTGCTTAAAGGTAAAGGTGAGGTGGGGTGATGCATAAAACAAGGGTTTCAAATTAGCTCAGATACCGTTCCATAAACCCAATAGGTAATAGACAAGACCTACTCCTTGCTCAGTGAATTGGACTCAACACCCCCTATTCACCGCCCAAGAATATAACTTACTAGTAAGAATCTTAAAACCTATGTATTGATATCTCTCTGTAAGTGAGTCAAGTGGGTGTAAAGCGGCAGAAACACAGCAGTGAAAAGCAGCTAAACCCCATTATAAAAATCAATTACTTTTAAAAACCCGTGAAACAAAGACAGTGAAAGAGAGGGAAATTCTTACAAAATTCGTTCAGGGGCTGTGATGCCACCTGGATTGACCATATCTAGACCCACAGCTGATTGAGACATAAGGGTGGACACTCATGGGGCTGAGAGGTTTGGTGAGGTTGGGTGAGGAAACGCATACACTTTAAAGTAATACTGCGTGGTACCCATCCCATGGGTCCCAAATCTCTAGGTTCAAGGGCATCTTCCTACATCGAAAACATGCATGAGAAACCAGGAAGACGGTACACCGTGTGATCGGGAAAGGTTTCTAAAACGCACCTCATTTCTCATCTCCTTGTGCTCGGGTTCGCCATTCCAGCCACTTCACTAGCAACCTGCCTCCTTGGAGAATCAGCACCTTTAACCTCCTGTTCCGTACAGGTTGCAATTTGTCCTGAGGATGAACAGGAAGAAGGGGAACCAATGAGAGACTAGCTCTAGGTGTAGGGACAGGCACAGGTCACTCTATTTTCTCATCAGGAAGAACAATTAACCACAGGCTCAGCCTGCCGGCCGGAACCAAAATACGGCCTGAAGCAATCCTGCGCTTTTGAGGCCAGCTCCCAAGAAAGCGAGTTGAAAAATGGAGCTCAGGGGCACTGCAATTCACAAACCTGCAGACTTATAAATGATAACTCTCGTCCACAAATATATTGAGGGAAGGCAACGAAGAGGATTTAAAAGCAAGGCAGAATTGCAGGAAACACATTTCAGGAGGGAGATTCGAATCGCCTTTAAAGCACAGGAAAAGGGGCAAAACCTCGACAATGACGCCCTTGGCCAAAAAGGGCGTATGCGTTTTTTCCTGAATATATTCAGGAAAAAACGCATACGCCCTTTTTGGCCAACCAAGCAACCTGGAAAGGCAAATCAGCGCTACAAAGAAGACTCGCTTCCCATCTGTCAAAAGGGCCATGCTGAATAAAGTGTCAAAACCAGAAATGCAGGACAGGCCATGGAGAAACGGGAGCCTGGCTACGCTGATGGGCGGGATGTAAATTGCCAACAGCCACTCTGGAGAAGTGTACGGTGTGTCCTGAAACATCCAAAAAACTCAGCTTAGAGAGCATAGGGCACTTCCACTCATGGGCGTATAAATTGGGAAAACTAGAAATCAGCAAGACACAGGCTCCCCAATGTTTAGGGCTGCTCTGTTGACAAGAACCTCCACTTCGTTACACCTTAAATATCCCAGGAAAGACAAAAATGGATAAAGAAGTTGTGGTCCTTATGTACAATGGAATATCACTCAGCCATGAAATCAACGTCATAAGGCTAGTAGCAGCATGATGAGTGGATTTAGGTATGACGAGTCTAAGTGAAATAAGTCACACAGAAAAAACACTTATCATAAGATATCACTTATAGAGGGAATGTAAAAACCGCTACCCTTGAACTGAATTACAAAACAGAACAGAGACACACGTTTAGAAAACACACTATGGCTGCTTAAAGGTAAAGGTGAGGTGGGGTGATGCATAAAACAAGGGTTTCAAATTAGCTCAGATACCGTTCCATAAACCCAATAGGTAATAGACAAGACCTACTCCTTGCTCAGTGAATTGGACTCAACACCCCCTATTCACCGCCCAAGAATATAACTTACTAGTAAGAATCTTAAAACCTATGTATTGATATCTCTCTGTAAGTGAGTCAAGTGGGTGTAAAGCGGCAGAAACACAGCAGTGAAAAGCAGCTAAACCCCATTATAAAAATCAATTACTTTTAAAAACCCGTGAAACAAAGACAGTGAAAGAGAGGGAAATTCTTACAAAATTCGTTCAGGGGCTGTGATGCCACCTGGATTGACCATATCTAGACCCACAGCTGATTGAGACATAAGGGTGGACACTCATGGGGCTGAGAGGTTTGGTGAGGTTGGGTGAGGAAACGCATACACTTTAAAGTAATACTGCGTGGTACCCATCCCATGGGTCCCAAATCTCTAGGTTCAAGGGCATCTTCCTACATCGAAAACATGCATGAGAAACCAGGAAGACGGTACACCGTGTGATCGGGAAAGGTTTCTAAAACGCACCTCATTTCTCATCTCCTTGTGCTCGGGTTCGCCATTCCAGCCACTTCACTAGCAACCTGCCTCCTTGGAGAATCAGCACCTTTAACCTCCTGTTCCGTACAGGTTGCAATTTGTCCTGAGGATGAACAGGAAGAAGGGGAACCAATGAGAGACTAGCTCTAGGTGTAGGGACAGGCACAGGTCACTCTATTTTCTCATCAGGAAGAAGAATTAACCACAGGCTCAGCCTGCCGGCCGGAACCAAAATACGGCCTGAAGCAATCCTGCGCTTTTGAGGCCAGCTCCCAAGAAAGCGAGTTGAAAAATGGAGCTCAGGGGCACTGCAATTCACAAACCTGCAGACTTATAAATGATAACTCTCGTCCACAAATATATTGAGGGAAGGCAACGAAGAGGATTTGAAAGCAAGGCAGAATTGCAGGAAACACATTTCAGGAGGGAGATTCGAATCGCCTTTAAAGCACAGGAAAAGGGGCAAAACCTCGACAATGACGCCCTTGGCCAAAAAGGGCGTATGCGTTTTTTCCTGAATATATTCAGGAAAAAACGCATACGCCCTTTTTGGCCAACCAAGCAACCTGGAAAGGCAAATCAGCGCTACAAAGAAGACTCGCTTCCCATCTGTCAAAAGGGCCATGCTGAATAAAGTGTCAAAACCAGAAATGCAGGACAGGCCATGGAGAAACGGGAGCCTGGCTACGCTGATGGGCGGGATGTAAATTGCCAACAGCCACTCTGGAGAAGTGTACGGTGTGTCCTGAAACATCTAAAAAACTCAGCTTAGAGAGCATAGGGCACTTCCACTCATGGGCTTATAAATTGGGAAAACTAAAAATCAGCAAGACACAGGCTCCCCAAAGTTTAGGGCTGCTCTGTTGACAAGAACCTCCACTTCGTTACACCTTAAATATCCCAGGAAAGACAAAAATGGATAAAGAAGTTGTGGTCCTTATGTACAATAGAATATCACTCAGCCATGAAATCAACGTCATAATGCTAGTAGCAGCAAGATGAGTGGATTTAGGTAGGACGATTCTAAATGAAATAAGTCACACAGAAAATGACACTTATCATAAGATATCACTTATAGAGGGAATGTAAAAACCGCTACCCTTGAACTGAATTACAAAACAGAGCAGAGTCACACGTTTAGAAAGCACACTATGGCTGCTTAAGGGGAAAGGTGAGGTGGTGTGATGCATAAAACAAGCTTTTCAAATTAGCTCAGATACTGTTCCATAAACCCAATAGGTAATAGACAAGACCTACTCCTTGCTCAGTGAATTGGACTCAACACCACCTATTCACTGCCCAAGAATCTATCTGATTAGTAAGAATCTTAAAACCTATGTATTGATATCTCTCTGTAAGTGAGTCAAGTGGGTGTAAAGCGGCATAAACACAGCAGTGAAAAGCAGCTAAACCCCATTATAAAAGTCAATTACTTTTAAAAACCCGTGAAACAAAGACAGTGAAAGAGAGAGAAATTCTTACACAATTCGTTCAGGGGCTGTGATGCCACCTGGATTGACCATATCTAGACCCACAGTTGACTGAGACATAAGGGTGGACACTCTTGGGGCTGAGAGGTTTGGTGAGGTTGGGTGAGGAAACGCAGACCCTTTAAAGTAATACTGCGTGGTCCCCATCCCATGGGTCCCAAATCTCCAGGTTCAAGGGCATCTTCCTACATCGAAAACATGAATGAGAAACCCAGAAGATGGTACACCGTGTGATCGGGAAAGGTTTCCAAAACGCACCTCATTTCTCATCTCCTTGTTCTCGGGTTCGCCATTCCTTCCGCTTTACTAGCAATCTCCCACCTTGGAGAATCAGCACCTTTAACCTCCTGTTCCGTACAGGTTGCAATTTGTCCTGAGGATGAACAGGAAGAGGGGGAACCAATGAGAGACTAGGTCTAGGTGTTGGGACAGGCACAGGTCACTCTATTTTCCCATCAGGAAGAAGAATTAACCACAGGCTCAGCCTGCCGCCCGGGACCAGAATAGCGTCTGAAGCAATCCTGCGCTTTTGCGGCCAGCTCCCAAGAAAGCGAGTTGAAAAATGGAGCTCAGGGGCACTGCAATTCACAAACCTGCAGACTTATAAATGATAACTCTCTTCCACACATATATTGAGGGAAGGCAACGAAGAGGATTTGAAAGCAAGGCAGAATTGCAGGAAACACATTTCAGGAGGGAGATTCGAATCGCCTTTAAAGCACAGGAAAACGGGAAAACCTCGACAATGACGCCCTTGGCCAAAAAGGGCGTATGCGTTTTTTCCTGAATATATTCAGGAAAAAACGCATACGCCCTTTTTGGCCAACCAAGCAACCTGGAAAGTCAAATCAGCGCTACAAAGAAGACTCGCTTCCCATCGGTCAAAAGGGCCATGCTGAATAAAGTGTCAAATCCAGAAATGCAGGACAGGCCATGGAGAAACGGGAGCCTGGCTACGCTGATGGGCGGGATGTAAATTGCCAACAGCCACTCTGGAGAAGTGTACGGTGTGTCCTGAAACATCCAAAAAACTCAGCTTAGAGAGCATAGGGCACTTCCACTCATGGGCGTATAAATTGGGAAAACTAGAAATCAGCAAGACACAGGCTCCCCAATGTTTAGGGCTGCTCTGTTGACAAGAACCTCCACTTCGTTACACCTTAAATATCCCAGGAAAGACAAAAATGGATAAAGAAGTTGTGGTCCTTATGTACAATGGAATATCACTCAGCCATGAAATCAACGTCATAAGGCTAGTAGCAGCATGATGAGTGGATTTAGGTATGATGAGTCTAAGTGAAATAAGTCACACAGAAAAAACACTTATCATAAGATATCACTTATAGAGGGAATGTAAAAACCGCTACCCTTGAACTGAATTACAAAACAGAACAGAGACACACGTTTAGAAAACACACTATGGCTGCTTAAAGGTAAAGGTGAGGTGGGGTGATGCATAAAACAAGGGTTTCAAATTAGCTCAGATACCGTTCCATAAACCCAATAGGTAATAGACAAGACCTACTCCTTGCTCAGTGAATTGGACTCAACACCCCCTATTCACCGCCCAAGAATATAACTTACTAGTAAGAATCTTAAAACCTATGTATTGATATCTCTCTGTAAGTGAGTCAAGTGGGTGTAAAGCGGCAGAAACACAGCAGTGAAAAGCAGCTAAACCCCATTATAAAAATCAATTACTTTTAAAAACCCGTGAAACAAAGACAGTGAAAGAGAGAGAAATTCTTACAAAATTCGTTCAGGGGCTGTGATGCCACCTGGATTGACCATATCTAGACCCACAGCTGATTGAGATATAAGGGTGGACACTCATGGGGCTGAGAGGTTTGGTGAGGTTGGGTGAGGAAACGCAGACCCTTTAAAGTAACACTGCGTGGTACCCGACCCATGGGTCCCAAATCTCCAGGTTCAAGGGCACCTTCCTACATCGAAAACATGCATGAGAAACCCAGAAGACGGTACACCGTGTTATCGGGAAAGGTTTCTAAAACGCACCTCATTTCTCATCTCCTTGTTCTCGGGTTCGCCATTCCAGCCGCTTCACTAGCAAACTGCCTCCTTGGAGAATCAGCACTTTAACCTCCTGTTCCGTACAGGTTGCAATTTGTCCTGAGGATGAACAGGAAGATGGGGAACCAATGAGAGACTAGGTCTAGGTGTTGGGACAGGCACAGGTCACTCTATTTTCCCATCAGGAAGAAGAATTAACCACAGGCTCAGCCTGCCGCCCGGGACCAGAATAGGGCCTGAAGCAATCCTGCGCTTTTGCGGCCAGCTCCCAAGAAAGCGAGTTGAAAAATGGAGCTCAGGGGCACTGCAATTCACAACCCTGCAGACTTATAAATGATAACTCTCGTCCACAAATATATTGAGGGAAGGCAACGAAGAGGAGTTGAAAGCAAGGCAGAATTGCAGGAAACAGATTTCAGGAGGGAGACTCGAATCGCCTTTAAAGCACAGGAAAAGCGGCAAAAGCTCGACAATGATGCCCTTGGGCAAAAAGGGCGTATGCGTTTTTTCCTGAATATATTCAGGAAAAACGCATACGCTCTTTCTGGCCAACCAAGCAACCTGGAAAGGCAAATCAGCGCTACAAAGAAGTCTCGCTTCCCATCGGTCAAAAGGGCCATGCTGAATAAAGTGTCAAAACCAGAAATGCAGGACAGGCCATGGAGAAACGGGAGCCTGGCTACGCTGATGGGCGGGATGTAAATTGCCAACAGCCACTCTGGAGAAGTGTACGGTGTGTCCTGAAACATCTAAAAAACTCAGCTTAGAGAGCATAGGGCACTTCCACTCATGGGCGTATAAATTGGGAAAACTAAAAATCAGAAAGACACAGGCTCCCCAAAGTTTAGGGCTGCTCTGTTGACAAGAACCTCCACTTCGTTACACCTTAAATATCCCAGGAAAGACAAAAATGGATAAAGAAGTTGTGGTCCTTATGTACAATAGAATATCACTCAGCCATGAAATCAACGTCATAATGCTAGTAGCAGCAAGATGAGTGGATTTAGGTAGGACGATTCCAAATGAAATAAGTCACACAGAAAATGACACTTATCATAAGATATCACTTATAGAGGGAATGTAAAAACCGCTACCCTTGAACTGAATTACAAAACAGAACAGAGACACACGTTTAGAAAAAACACTATGGCTGCTTAACGGTAAAGGTGAGGTGGGGTGATGCATAAAACAAGGGTTTCAAATTAGCTCAGATACCGTTCCATAAACTCAATAGGTAATAGACAAGACCGACTCCTTGCTCAGTGAATTGGACTCAACACCCCCTATTCACCGCCCAAGAATCTATCTGACTAGTAAGAATCTTAAAACCTATGTATTGATATCTCTCTGTAAGTGAGTCAAGAGGGTGTAAAGCGGCAGAAACACAGCAGTGAAAAGCAGCTAAACCCCATTATAAAAATCAATTACTTTTAAAAACCCGTGAAACAAAGACAGTGAAAGAGAGAGAAATTCTTACAAAATTCGTTCAGGGGCTGTGATGCCACCTGGATTGACCATATCTAGACCCACAGCTGATTGAGACATAAGGGTGGACACTCATGGGGCTGAGAGTTTTGGTGAGGTTGGGTGAGGAAACGCAGACCCTTTAAAGCAATACTGCGTGGTACCCATCCCATGGGTCCCAAATCTCTAGGTTCAAGGGCATCTTCCTACATCGAAAACATGCATGAGAAACCCAGAAGATGGTACACCGTGTGATCGGGAAAGGTTTCTAAAACGCACCTCATTTCTCATCTCCTTGTGCTCGGGTTCGCCATTCCAGCCACTTCACTAGCAACCTGCCTCCTTGGAGAATCAGCACCTTTAACCTCCTGTTCCGTACAGGTTGCAATTTGTCCTGAGGATGAACAGGAAGAAGGGGAACCAATGAGAGACTAGGTCTAGGTGTAGAGACAGGCACAGGTCACTCTATTTTCTCATCAGGAAGAAGAATTAACCACAGGCTCAGCCTGCCGGCCGGAACCAAAATAGTGCCTGAAGCAATCCTGCGCTTTTGAGGCCAGCTCCCAAGAAAGCGAGTTGAAAAATGGAGCTCAGGGGCACTGCAATTCACAAACCTGAAGACTTATAAATGATAACTCTCGTCCACAAATATATTGAGGGAAGGCAACGAAGAGGATTTGAAAGCAAGGCAGAATTGCAGGAAACACATTTCAGGAGGGAGATTCGAATCGCCTTTAAAGCACAGGAAAAGGGGCAAAACCTCGACAATGACGCCCTTGGCCAAAAAGTGCGTATGCGTTTTTTCCTGAATATATTCAGGAAAAAACACATACGCCCTTTTTGGCCAACCAAGCAACCTGGAAAGGCAAATCAGCGCTACAAAGAAGACTCGCTTCCCATCGGTCAAAAGGGCCATGCTGAATAAAGTGTCAAAACCAGAAATGCAGGACAGGCCATGGAGAAAGGGGAGCCTGGCTACGCTGATGGGCGGCATGTAAATTGCCAACAGCCACTCTGGAGAAGTGTACAGTGTGTCCTGAAACATCTAAAAAACTCAGCTTAGAGAGCATAGGGCACTTCCACTCATGGGCTTATAAATTGGGAAAACTAAAAATCAGCAAGACACAGGCTCCCCAAAGTTTAGGGCTGCTCTGTTGATAAGAACCTCCACTTCGTTACACCTTAAATATCCCAGGAAAGACAAAAATGGATAAAGAAGTTGTGGTCCTTATGTACAATAGAATATCACTCAGCCATGAAATCAACGTCATAATGCTAGTAGCAGCAAGATGAGTGGATTTAGGTAGGACGATTCTAAATGAAATAAGTCACACAGAAAATGACACTTATCATAAGATATCACTTATAGAGGGAATGTAAAAACCGCTACCCTTGAACTGAATTACAAAACAGAGCAGAGTCACACGTTTAGAAAGCACACTATGGCTGCTTAAGGGGAAAGGTGAGGTGGTGTGATGCATAAAACAAGCTTTTCAAATTAGCTCAGATACTGTTCCATAAACCCAATAGGTAATAGACAAGACCTACTCCTTGCTCAGTGAATTGGACTCAACACCACCTATTCACCGCCCAAGAATCTATCTGACTAGTAAGAATCTTAAAACCTATGTATTGATATCTCTCTGTAAGTGAGTCAAGTGGGTGTAAAGCGGCATAAACACAGCAGTGAAAAGCAGCTAAACCCCATTATAAAAGTCAATTACTTTTAAAAACCCGTGAAACAAAGACAGTGAAAGAGAGAGAAATTCTTACACAATTCGTTCAGGGGCTGTGATGCCACCTGGATTGACCATATCTAGACCCACAGCTGACTGAGACATAAGGGTGGACACTCTTGGGGCTGAGAGGTTTGGTGAGGTTGGGTGAGGAAACGCAGACCCTTTAAAGTAATACTGCGTGGTCCCCATCCCATGGGTCCCAAATCTCCAGGTTCAAGGGCATCTTCCTACATCGAAAACATGAATGAGAAACCCAGAAGATGGTACACCGTGTGATCGGGAAAGGTTTCCAAAACGCACCTCATTTCTCATCTCCTTGTTCTCGGGTTCGCCATTCCTTCCGCTTTACTAGCAATCTCCCACCTTGGAGAATCAGCACCTTTAACCTCCTGTTCCGTACAGGTTGCAATTTGTCCTGAGGATGAACGGGAAGAGGGGGAACCAATGAGAGACTAGCTCTAGGTGTAAGGACAGGCACAGGTCACTCTATTTTCTCATCAGGAAGAAGAATTAACCACAGGCTCAGCCTGCCGGCCGGAACCAAAATAGGGCCTGAAGCAATCCTGCGCTTTTGAGGCCAGCTCCCAAGAAAGTGAGTTGAATAATGGAGCTCAGGGGCACTGCAATTCACAAACCTGCAGACTTATAAATGATAACTCTCGTCCACAAATATATTGAGGGAAGGCAACGAAGAGGATTTGAAAACAAGGCAGAATTGCAGGAAACACATTTCAGGAGGGAGATTCGAATCGCCTTTAAAGCACAGGAAAAGGGGCAAAACCTCGACAATGACGCCCTTGGCCAAAAAGGGCGTATGCGTTTTTTCCTGAATATATTCAGGAAAAAACGCATACGCCCTTTTTGGCCAACCAAGCAACCTGGAAAGGCAAATCAGCGCTACAAAGAAGACTCGCTTCCCATCGGTCAAAAGGGCCATGCTGAATAAAGTGTCAAAACCAGAAATGCAGGACAGGCCATGGAGAAACGGGAGCCTGGCTACGCTGATGGGCGGGATGTAAATTGCCAACAGCCACTCTGGAGAAGTGTACGGTGTGTCCTGAAACATCTAAAAAACTCAGCTTAGAGAGCATAGGGCACTTCCACTCATGGGCTTATAAATTGGGAAAACTAAAAATCAGCAAGACACAGGCTCCCCAAAGTTTAGGGCTGCTCTGTTGACAAGAACCTCCACTTCGTTACACCTTAAATATCCCAGGAAAGACAAAAATGGATAAAGAAGTTGTGGTCCTTATGTACAATAGAATATCACTCAGCCATGAAATCAACGTCATAATGCTAGTAGCAGCAAGATGAGTGGATTTAGGTAGGACGATTCCAAATGAAATAAGTCACACAGAAAATGACACTTATCATAAGATATCACTTATAGAGGGAATGTAAAAACCGCTACCCTTGAACTGAATTACAAAACAGAGCAGAGTCACACGTTTAGAAAGCACACTATGGCTGCTTAAGGGGAAAGGTGAGGTGGTGTGATGCATAAAACAAGCTTTTCAAATTAGCTCAGATACTGTTCCATAAACCCAATAGGTAATAGACAAGACCTACTCCTTGCTCAGTGAATTGGACTCAACACCCCCTATTCACCGCCCAAAAATCTATCTGACTAGTAAGAATCTTAAAACCTATGTATTGATATCTCTCTGTAAGTGAGTCAAGTGGGTGTAATGCGGCATAAACACAACAGTGAAAAGCAGCTAAACCCCATTATAAAAGTCAATTACTTTTAAAAACCCGTGAAACAAAGACAGTGAAAGAGAGAGAAATTCTTACACAATTCGTTCAGGGGCTGTGATGCCACCTGGATTGACCATATCTAGACCCACAGCTGACTGAGACATAAGGGTGGACACTCTTGGGGCTGAGAGGTTTGGTGAGGTTGGGTGAGGAAACGCAGAACCTTTAAAGTAATACTGCGTGGTACCCATCCCATGGGTCCCAAATCTCCAGGTTCAAGGGCATCTTCCTACATCGAAAACATGCATGAGAAACCCAGAAGATGGTACACCGTGTGATCGGGAAAGGTTTCCAAAACGCACCTCATTTCTCATCTCCTTGTTCTCGGGTTCGCCATTCCATCCGCTTTACTAGCAATCTCCCTCCTTGGAGAATCAGCACCTTTAACCTCCTGTTCAGTACATGTTGCAATTTGTCCTGAGGATGAACAGGAAGAGGGGGAACCAATGAGAGACTAGGTCTAGGTGTTGGGACAGGCACAGGTCACTCTATTTTCCCATCAGGAAGAAGAATTAACTACAGGCTCAGCCTGCCGCCCGGGACCAGAATAGGGCGTGAAGCAATCCTGCGCTTTTGCGGCCAGCTCCCAAGAAAGCGAGTTGAAAAATGGAGCTCAGGGGCACTGCAATTCACAAACCTGCAGACTTATAAATGATAACTCTCGTCCACACATATATTGAGGGAAGGCAACGAAGAGGAGTTGAAAGCAAGGCAGAATTGCAGGAAACAGATTTCAGGAGGGAGATTCGAATCGCCTTTAAAGCACAGGAAAAGCGGCAAAACCTCGACAATGATGCCCTTGGCCAAAAAGGGCGTATGCGTTTTTTCCTGAATATATTCAGGAAAAAACGCATACGCCCTTTTTGGCCAACCAAGCAACCTGGAAAGGCAAATCAGCGCTACAAAGAAGTCTCGCTTCCCATCGGTCAAAAGGGCCCTGCTGAATAAAGTGTCAAAACCAGAAATGCAGGACAGGCCATGGAGAAATGGGAGCCTTGCTACGCTGATGGGCGGGACGTAAATTGCCAACAGCCACTCTTTAGAAGTGTACGGTATGTCCAGAAACATCTAAAAAACTCAGCTTAGAGAGCATAGGGCACTTCCACTCATGGGCGTATAAATTGGGAAAACTAAAAATCAGCAAGACACAGGCACCCCAAAGTTTAGGGCTGCTCTGTTGAAAAGAACCTCCACTTCGTTACACCTTAAATATCCCAGGAAAGAGAAAAATGGATAAAGAAGTTGTGGTCCTTATGTACAATGGAATATCACTCAGCCATGAAATCAACGTCATAAGGCTAGTAGCAGCATGATGAGTGGATTTAGGTACGACGATTCTAAGTGAAATAAGTCACACAGAAAAAGACACTTATCATAAGATATCACTTATAGAGGGAATGTAAAAACCGCTACCCTTGAACTGAATTACAAAACAGAACAGAGACACACGTTTAGAAAACACACTATGGCTGCTTAACGGTAAAGGTGAGGTGGGGTGATGCATAAAACAAGGGTTTCAAATTAGCTCAGATACCGTTCCATAAACTCAATAGGTAATAGACAAGACCTACTCCTTGCTCAGTGAATTGGACTCAACACCCCCTATTCACCGCCCAAGAATATATCTGACTAGTAAGAATCTTAAAACCTATGTATTGATATCTCTCTGTAAGTGAGTCAAGTGGGTGTAAAGCGGCAGAAACACAGCAGTGAAAAGCAGCTAAACCCCATTATAAAAGTCAATTACTTTTAAAAACCCGTGAAACAAAGACAGTGAAAGAGAGAGAAATTCTTACACAATTCGTTCAGGGGCTGTGATGCCACCTGGATTGACCATATCTAGACCCACAGCTGATTGAGACATAAGGGTGGACACTCATGGGGCTGAGAGGTTTGGTGAGGTTGGGTGAGGAAACGCAGACCCTTTAAAGTAATACTGCGTGGTACCCATCCCATGGGTCCCAAATCTCCAGGTTCAAGGGCATCTTCCTACATCGAAAACATGCATGAGAAACCCAGAAGACGGTACACCGTGTGATCGGGAAAGGTTTCTAAAACGCACCTCATTTCTCATCTCCTTGTGCACGGGCTCGCCATTCCAGCCGCTTCACTAGCAACCTGCCTCCTTGGAGAATCAGCACCTTTAACCTCCTGTTCCGTACAGGTTGCAATTTGTCCTGAGGATGAACAGGAAGAGGGGGAACCAATGAGAGACTAGCTCTAGGTGTAAGGACAGGCACAGGTCACTCTATTTTCTCATCAGGAAGAAGAATTAACCACAGGCTCAGCCTGCCGGCCGGAACCAAAATAGGGCCTGAAGCAATCCTGCGCTTTTGAGGCCAGCTCCCAAGAAAGCGAGTTGAATAATGGAGCTCAGGGGCACTGCAATTCACAAACCTGCAGACTTATAAATGATAACTCTCGTCCACAAATATATTGAGGGAAGGCAACGAAGAGGATTTGAAAACAAGGCAGAATTGCAGGAAACACATTTCAGGAGGGAGATTCGAATCGCCTTTAAAGCACAGGAAAAGGGGCAAAACCTCGACAATGACGCCCTTGGCCAAAAAGGGCGTATGCGTTTTTTCCTGAATATATTCAGGAAAAAACGCATACGCCCTTTTTGGCCAACCAAGCAACCTGGAAAGGCAAATCAGCGCTACAAAGAAGACTCGCTTCCCATCGGTCAAAAGGGCCATGCTGAATAAAGTGTCAAAACCAGAAATGCAGGACAGGCCATGGAGAAACGGGAGCCTGGCTACGCTGATGGGCGGGATGTAAATTGCCAACAGCCACTCTGGAGAAGTGTACGGTGTGTCCTGAAACATCTAAAAAAATCAGCTTAGAGAGCATAGGGCACTTCCACTCATGGGCGTATAAATTGGGAAAACTAAAAATCAGCAAGACACAGGCTCCCCAAAGTTTAGGGCTGCTCTGTTGACAAGAACCTCCACTTCGTTACACCTTAAATATCCCAGGAAAGACAAAAATGGATAAAGAAGTTGTGGTCATTATGTACAATAGAACATCACTCAGCCATGAAATCAACGTCATAATGCTAGTAGCAGCAAGATGAGTGGATTTAGGTAGGACGATTCCAAATGAAATAAGTCACACAGAAAATGACACTTATCATAAGATATCACTTATAGAGGGAATGTAAAAACCGCTACCCTTGAACTGAATTACAAAACAGAACAGAGACACACGTTTAGAAAACACACTATGGCTGCTTAACGGTAAAGGTGAGGTGGGGTGATGCATAAAACAAGGGTTTCAAATTAGCTCAGATACCGTTCCATAAACCCAATAGGTAATAGACAAGACCTACTCCTTGCTCAGTGAATTGGACTCAACACCCCCTATTCACCGCCCAAGAATATATCTGACTAGTAAGAATCTTAAAACCTATGTATTGATATCTCTCTGTAAGTGAGTCACGTGGGTGTAAAGCGGCAGAAACACAGCAGTGAAAAGCAGCTAAACCCCATTATAAAAATCAATTACTTTTAAAAACCCGTGAAACAAAGACAGTGAAAGAGAGAGAAATTCTTACAAAATTCGTTCAGGGGCTGTGATGCCACCTGGATTGACCATATCTAGACCCACAGCTGACTGAGACATAAGGGTGGACATTCTTGGGGCTGAGAGGTTTGGTGAGGTTGGGTGAGGAAACGCAGACCCTTTAAAGTAATACTGCGTGGTACCCATCCCATGGGTCCCAAATCTCCAGGTTCAAGGGCATCTTCCTCCATCGAAAACATGCATGAGAAACCCAGAAGACGGTACACCGTGTGATCGGGAAAGGTTTCTAAAACGCACCTCATTTCTCATCTCCTTGTTCTCGGGTTCGCCATTCCAGCCGCTTCAGTAGCAATCTGCCTCCTTGGAGAAGCAGCACCTTTAACCTCCTGTTCCGTACAGGTTGCAATTTGTCCTGAGGATGAACAGGAAGAGGGGGAACCAATGAGAGACTAGGTCTAGGTGTTGGGACAGGCACAGGTCACTCTATTTTCCCATCAGGAAGAAGAATTAACCACAGGCTCAGCCTGCCGCCCGGGACCAGAATAGGGCCTGAAGCAATCCTGCGCTTTTGCGGCCAGCTCCCAAGAAAGCGAGTTGAAAAATGGAGCTCAGGGGCACTGCATTTCACAAACCTGCAGACTTATAAATGATAACTCTCGTCCACAAATATATTGAGGGAAGGCAACGAAGAGGAGTTGAAAGCAAGGCAGAATTGCAGGAAACAGATTTCAGGAGGGAGATTCGAATCGCCTTTAAAGCACAGGAAAAGCGGCAAAACCTCGACAATGATGCCCTTGGCCAAAAAGGGCGTATGCGTTTTTTCCTGAATATATTCAGGAAAAAACGCATACGCCCTTTTTGGCCAACCAAGCAACCTGGAAAGGCAAATCAGCACTACAAAGAAGTCTCGCTTCTCATCGGTCAAAAGGGCCATGCTGAATAAAGTGTCAAAACCAGAAAGGCAGGACAGGCCATGGAGAAACGGGAGCCTGGCTACGCTGATGGGCGGGATGTAAATTGCCAACAGCCACTCTGGAGAAGTGAAAGGTGTGTCCTGAAACATCGAAAAAACTCAGCTTAGAGAGCATAGGGCACTTCCACTCATGGGCGTATAAATTGGCAAAACTAAAAATCAGCAAGAAACAGGCTCCCCAAAGTTTAGGGCTGCTCTGTTGACAAGAACCTCCACTTCGTTACACCTTAAATATCCCAGGAAAGACAAAAATGGATAAAGAAGTTGTGGTCCTTATGTACAATAGAATATAACTCAGCCATGAAATCAACGTCATAATGCTAGTAGCAGCAAGATGAGTGGATTTAGGTAGGACGATTCTAAATGAAATAAGTCTCACAGAAAATGACACTTATCATAAGATATCACTTATACAGGGAATGTAAAAACCGCTACCCTTGAACTGAATTACAAAACAGAGCAGAGTCACACGTTTAGAAAGCACACTATGGCTGCTTTAGGGGAAAGGTGAGGTGGTGTGATGCATAAAACAAGCTTTTTAAATTAGCTCAGATACCGTTCCATAAACCCAATAGGTAATAGACAAGACCTACTCCTTGCTCAGTGAATTGGACTCAACACCCCCTATTCACCGCCCAAGAATATATCTGACTAGTAAGAATCTTAAAACCTATGTATTGATATCTCTCTGTAAGTGAGTCAAGTGGGTGTAAAGCGCCATAAACACAGCAGTGAAAAGCAGCTAAACCCCATTATAAAAGTCAATTACTTTTAAAAACCCGTAAAACAAAGACAGTGAAAGAGAGAGAAATTCTTACAAAATTCGTTCAGGGGCTGTGATGCCACCTGGATTGACAATATCTAGACCCACAGCTGACTGAGACATAAGGGTGGACACTCTTGGGGCTGAGACGTTTGGTGAGGTTGGGTGAGGAAACGCAGACCCTTTAAAGTAATCCTGTGTGGTACCCATCCCATGGATCGCAAATCTCCAGGTTCAAGGGCATCTTCCTACATCGAAAACATGCATGAGAAACCCAGAAGACGGTACACCGTGTGATCAGGAAAGGTTTCCAAAACGCACCTCATTTCTCATCTCCTTGTTCTCGGGTTCGCCATTCCATCCGCTTTACTAGCAATCTCCCTCCTTGGAGAATCAGCACCTTTAACCTCCTGTTCCGTACAGGTTGCAATTTGTCCTGAGGATGAACAGGAAGAGGGGGAACCAATGAGAGACTAGGTCTAGGTGTTGGGACAGGCACAGTTCACTCTATTTTCCCATCAGGAAGAAGAATTAACCACAGTCTCAGCCTGCCACCCGGGACCAGAATAGGGCCTCAAGCAATCCTGCGCTTTTGCGGCCAGCTCCCAAGAAAGCGAGTTGAAAAATGGAGCTCAGGGGCACTGCATTTCACAAACCTGCAGACTTATAAATGATAACTCTCGTCCACAAATATATTGAGGGAAGGCAACGAAGAGGAGTTGAAAGCAAGGCAGAATTGCAGGAAACAGATTTCAGGAGGGAGATTCGAATCGCCTTTAAAGCACAGGAAAAGCGGCAAAACCTCGACAATGATGCCCTTGGCCAAAAAGGGCGTATGCGTTTTTTCCTGAATATATTCAGGAAAAAACGCATACGCCCTTTTTGGCCAACCAAGCAACCTGGAAAGGCAAATCAGCACTACAAAGAAGTCTCGCTTCTCATCGGTCAAAAGGGCCCTGCTGAATAAAGTGTCAAAACCAGAAATGCAGGACAGGCCATGGAGAAATGGGAGCATTGCTACGCTGATGGGCGGGACGTAAATTGCCAACAGCCACTCTGGAGAAGTGCACGGTATGTCCTGAAACATCTAAAAAACTCAGCTTAGAGAGCATAGGGCACTTCCACTCATGGGCGTATAAATTGGGAAAACTAAAAATCAGCAAGACACAGGCACCCCAAAGTTTAGGGCTGCTCTGTAGAAAAGAACCTCCACTTCGTTACACCTTAAATATCCCAGGAAAGAGAAAAATGGATAAAGAAGTTGTGGTCCTTATGTACAATGGAATATCACTCAGCCATGAAATCAACGTCATAAGGCTAGTACCAGCATGATGAGTGGATTTAGGTACGACAATTCTAAGTGAAATAAGTCACACAGAAAAAGACACTTATCATAAGATATCACTTATAGAGGGAATGTAAAAACCGCTACCCTTGAACTGAATTACAAAACAGAGCAGAGTCACACGTTTAGAAAGCACACTATGGCTGCTTTAGGGGAAAGGTGAGGTGGTGTGATGCATAAAACAAGCTTTTTAAATTAGCTCAGATACCGTTCCATAAACCCAATAGGTAATAGACAAGACCTACTCCTTGCTCAGTGAATTGGACTCAACACCCCCTATTCACCGCCCAAGAATATATCTGACTAGTAAGAATCTTAAAACCTATGTATTGATATCTCTCTGTAAGTGAGTCAAGTGGGTGTAAAGCGGCAGAAACACAGCAGTGAAAAGCAGCTAAACCCCATTATAAAAGTCAATTACTTTTAAAAACCCGTAAAACAAAGACAGTGAAAGAGAGAGAAATTCTTACAAAATTCGTTCAGGGGCTGTGATGCCACCTGGATTGACAATATCTAGACCCACAGCTGACTGAGACATAAGGGTGGACACTCTTGGGGCTGAGACGTTTGGTGAGGTTGGGTGAGGAAACGCAGACCCTTTAAAGTAATCCTGTGTGGTACCCATCCCATGGGTCGCAAATCTCCAGGTTCAAGGGCATCTTCCTACATCGAAAACATGCATGAGAAACCCAGAAGACGGTACACCGTGTGATCAGGAAAGGTTTCCAAAACGCACCTCATTTCTCATCTCCTTGTTCTCGGGTTCGCCATTCCATCCGCTTTACTAGCAATCTCCCTCCTTGGAGAATCAGCACCTTTAACCTCCTGTTCCGTACAGGTTGCAATTTGTCCTGAGGATGAACAGGAAGAGGGGGAACCAATGAGAGACTAGGTCTAGGTGTTGGGACAGGCACAGTTCACTCTATTTTCCCATCAGGAAGAAGAATTAACCACAGTCTCAGCCTGCCACCCGGGACCAGAATAGGGCCTCAAGCAATCCTGCGCTTTTGCGGCCAGCTCCCAAGAAAGCGAGTTGAAAAATGGAGCTCAGGGGCACTGCATTTCACAAACCTGCAGACTTATAAATGATAACTCTCGTCCACAAATATATTGAGGGAAGACAACGAAGAGGAGTTGAAAGCAAGCCAGAATTGCAGGAAACAGATTTCAGGAGGGAGATTCGAATCGCCTTTAAAGCACAGGAAAAGCGGCAAAACCTCGACAATGATGCCCTTGGCCAAAAAGGGCGTATGCGTTTTTTCCTGAATATATTCAGGAAAAAACGCATACGCCCTTTTTGGCCAACCAAGCAACCTGGAAAGGCAAATCAGCACTACAAAGAAGTCTCGCTTCTCATCGGTCAAAAGGGCCCTGCTGAATAAAGTGTCAAAACCAGAAATGCAGGACAGGCCATGGAGAAATGGGAGCATTGCTACGCTGATGGGCGGGACGTAAATTGCCAACAGCCACTCTGGAGAAGTGCACGGTATGTCCTGAAACATCTAAAAAACTCAGCTTAGAGAGCATAGGGCACTTCCACTCATGGGCGTATAAATTGGGAAAACTAAAAATCAGCAAGACACAGGCACCCCAAAGTTTAGGGCTGCTCTGTTGAAAAGAACCTCCACTTCGTTACACCTTAAATATCCCAGGAAAGAGAAAAATGGATAAAGAAGTTGTGGTCCTTATGTACAATGGAATATCACTCAGCCATGAAATCAACGTCATAAGGCTAGTAGCAGCATGATGAGTGGATTTAGGTACGACAATTCTAAGTGAAATAAGTCACACAGAAAAAGACACTTATCATAAGATATCACTTATAGAGGGAATGTAAAAACCGCTACCCTTGTACTGAATTACAAAACAGAACAGAGACACACGTTTAGAAAACACACTATGGCTGCTTAACGGTAAAGGTGAGGTGGGGTGATGCATAAAACAAGGGTTTCAAATTAGCTCAGATACCGTTCCATAAACCCAATAGGTAATAGACAAGACCTACTCCTTGCTCAGTGAATTGGACTCAACACCCCCTATTCACCGCCCAAGAATATATCTGACTAGTAAGAATCTTAAAACCTATGTATTGATATCTCTCTGTAAGTGAGTCACGTGGGTGTAAAGCGGCAGAAACACAGCAGTGAAAAGCAGCTAAACCCCATTATAAAAATCAATTACTTTTAAAAACCCGTGAAACAAAGACAGTGAAAGAGAGAGAAATTCTTACAAAATTCGTTCAGGGGCTGTGATGCCACCTGGATTGACCATATCTAGACCCACAGCTGACTGAGACATAAGGGTGGACATTCTTGGGGCTGAGAGGTTTGGTGAGGTTGGGTGAGGAAACGCAGACCCTTTAAAGTAATACTGCGTGGTACCCATCCCATGGGTCCCAAATCTCCAGGTTCAAGGGCATCTTCCTCCATCGAAAACATGCATGAGAAACCCAGAAGACGGTACACCGTGTGATCGGGAAAGGTTTCTAAAACGCACCTCATTTCTCATCTCCTTGTTCTCGGGTTCGCCATTCCAGCCGCTTCAGTAGCAATCTGCCTCCTTGGAGAAGCAGCACCTTTAACCTCCTGTTCCGTACAGGTTGCAATTTGTCCTGAGGATGAACAGGAAGAGGGGGAACCAATGAGAGACTAGGTCTAGGTGTTGGGACAGGCACAGGTCACTCTATTTTCCCATCAGGAAGAAGAATTAACCACAGGCTCAGCCTGCCGCCCGGGACCAGAATAGGGCCTGAAGCAATCCTGCGCTTTTGCGGCCAGCTCCCAAGAAAGCGAGTTGAAAAATGGAGCTCAGGGGCACTGCATTTCACAAACCTGCAGACTTATAAATGATAACTCTCGTCCACAAATATATTGAGGGAAGGCAACGAAGAGGAGTTGAAAGCAAGGCAGAATTGCAGGAAACAGATTTCAGGAGGGAGATTCGAATCGCCTTTAAAGCACAGGAAAAGCGGCAAAACCTCGACAATGATGCCCTTGGCCAAAAAGGGCGTATGCGTTTTTTCCTGAATATATTCAGGAAAAAACGCATACGCCCTTTTTGGCCAACCAAGCAACCTGGAAAGGCAAATCAGCACTACAAAGAAGTCTCGCTTCTCATCGGTCAAAAGGGCCATGCTGAATAAAGTGTCAAAACCAGAAATGCAGGACAGGCCATGGAGAAATGGGAGCATTGCTACGCTGATGGGCGGGACGTAAATTGCCAACAGCCACTCTGGAGAAGTGCACGGTATGTCCTGAAACATCTAAAAAACTCAGCTTAGAGAGCATAGGGCACTTCCACTCATGGGCTTATAAATTGGGAAAACTAAAAATCAGCAAGACACAGGCTCCCCAAAGTTTAGGGCTGCTCTGTTGATAAGAACCTCCACTTCGTTACACCTTAAATATCCCAGGAAAGACAAAAATGGATAAAGAAGTTGTGGTCCTTATGTACAATAGAATATCACTCAGCCATGAAATCAACGTCATAATGCTAGTAGCAGCAAGATGAGTGGATTTAGGTAGGACGATTCTAAATGAAATAAGTCACACAGAAAATGACACTTATCATAAGATATCACTTATAGAGGGAATGTAAAAACCGCTACCCTTGAACTGAATTACAAAACAGAGCAGAGTCACACGTTTAGAAAGCACACTATGGCTGCTTAAGGGGAAAGGTGAGGTGGTGTGATGCATAAAACAAGCTTTTCAAATTAGCTCAGATACTGTTCCATAAACCCAATAGGTAATAGACAAGACCTACTCCTTGCTCAGTGAATTGGACTCAACACCACCTATTCACCGCCCAAGAATCTATCTGACTAGTAAGAATCTTAAAACCTATGTATTGATATCTCTCTGTAAGTGAGTCAAGTGGGTGTAAAGCGGCATAAACACAGCAGTGAAAAGCAGCTAAACCCCATTATAAAAGTCAATTACTTTTAAAAACCCGTGAAACAAAGACAGTGAAAGAGAGAGAAATTCTTACACAATTCGTTCAGGGGCTGTGATGCCACCTGGATTGACCATATCTAGACCCACAGCTGACTGAGACATAAGGGTGGACACTCTTGGGGCTGAGAGGTTTGGTGAGGTTGGGTGAGGAAACGCAGACCCTTTAAAGTAATACTGCGTGGTCCCCATCCCATGGGTCCCAAATCTCCAGGTTCAAGGGCATCTTCCTACATCGAAAACATGCATGAGAAACCCAGAAGATGGTACACCGTGTGATCGGGAAAGGTTTCCAAAACGCACCTCATTTCTCATCTCCTTGTTCTCGGGTTCGCCATTCCTTCCGCTTTACTAGCAATCTCCCACCTTGGAGAATCAGCACCTTTAACCTCCTGTTCCGTACAGGTTGCAATTTGTCCTGAGGATGAACAGGAAGAGGGGGAACCAATGAGAGACTAGGTCTAGGTGTTGGGACAGGCACAGGTCACTCTATTTTCCCATCAGGAAGAAGAATTAACCACAGGCTCAGCCTGCCGCCCGGGACCAGAATAGCGTCTGAAGCAATCCTGCGCTTTTGCGGCCAGCTCCCAAGAAAGCGAGTTGAAAAATGGAGCTCAGGGGCACTGCAATTCACAAACCTGCAGACTTATAAATGATAACTCTCTTCCACACATATATTGAGGGAAGGCAACGAAGAGGATTTGAAAGCAAGGCAGAATTGCAGGAAACACATTTCAGGAGGGAGATTCGAATCGCCTTTAAAGCACAGGAAAACGGGAAAACCTCGACAATGACGCCCTTGGCCAAAAAGGGCGTATGCGTTTTTTCCTGAATATATTCAGGAAAAAACGCATACGCCCTTTTTGGCCAACCAAGCAACCTGGAAAGGCAAATCAGCGCTACAAAGAAGACTCGCTTCCCATCGGTCAAAAGGGCCATGCTGAATAAAGTGTCAAAACCAGAAATGCAGGACAGGCCATGGAGAAACGGGAGCCTGGCTACGCTGATGGGCGGGATGTAAATTGCCAACAGCCACTCTGGAGAAGTGTACGGTGTGTCCTGAAACATCTAAAAAACTCAGCTTAGAGAGCATAGGGCACTTCCACTCATGGGCTTATAAATTGGGAAAACTAAAAATCAGCAAGACACAGGCTCCCCAAAGTTTAGGGCTGCTCTGTTGACAAGAACCTCCACTTCGTTACACCTTAAATATCCCAGGAAAGAGAAAAATGGATAAAGAAGTTGTGGTCCTTATGTACAATGGAATATCACTCAGCCATGAAATCAACGTCATAAGGCTAGTAGCAGCATGATGAGTGGATTTAGGTATGACGATTCTAAGTGAAATAAGTCACACAGAAAAAGACACTTATCATAAGATATCACTTATAGAGGGAATGTAAAAACCGCTACCCTTGAACTGAATTACAAAACAGAGCAGAGTCACACGTTTAGAAAGCACACTATGGCTGCTTAAGGGGAAAGGTGAGGTGGTGTGATGCATAAAACAAGCTTTTCAAATTAGCTCAGATACTGTTCCATAAACCCAATAGGTAATAGACAAGACCTACTCCTTGCTCAGTGAATTGGACTCAACACCACCTATTCACCGCCCAAGAATCTATCTGACTAGTAAGAATCTTAAAACCTATGTATTGATATCTCTCTGTAAGTGAGTCAAGTGGTTGTAAAGCGGCATAAACACAGCAGTGAAAAGCAGCTAAACCCCATTATAAAAGTCAATTACTTTTAAAAACCCGTGAAACAAAGACAGTGAAAGAGAGAGAAATTCTTACACAATTCGTTCAGGGGCTGTGATGCCACCTGGATTGACCATATCTAGACCCACAGCTGACTGAGACATAAGGGTGGACACTCTTGGGGCTGAGAGGTTTGGTGAGGTTGGGTGAGGAAACGGAGACCCTTTAAAGTAATACTGCGTGGTCCCCATCCCATGGGTCCCAAATCTCCAGGTTCAAGGGCATCTTCCTACATCGAAAACATGAATGAGAAACCCAGAAGATGGTACACCGTGTGATCGGGAAAGGTTTCCAAAACGCACCTCATTTCTCATCTCCTTGTTCTCGGGTTCGCCATTCCAGCCGCTTCAGTAGCAATCTGCCTCCTTGGAGAAGCAGCACCTTTAACCTCCTGTTCCGTACAGGTTGCAATTTGTCCTGAGGATGAACAGGAAGAGGGGGAACCAATGAGAGACTAGGTCTAGGTGTTGGGACAGGCACAGGTCACTCTATTTTCCCATCAGGAAGAAGAATTAACCACAGGCTCAGCCTGCCGCCCGGGACCAGAATAGGGCCTGAAGCAATCCTGCGCTTTTGCGGCCAGCTCCCAAGAAAGCGAGTTGAAAAATGGAGCTCAGGGGCACTGCATTTCACAAACCTGCAGACTTATAAATGATAACTCTCGTCCACAAATATATTGAGGGAAGGCAACGAAGAGGAGTTGAAAGCAAGGCAGAATTGCAGGAAACAGATTTCAGGAGGGAGATTCGAATCGCCTTTAAAGCACAGGAAAAGCGGCAAAACCTCGACAATGATGCCCTTGGCCAAAAAGGGCGTATGCGTTTTTTCCTGAATATATTCAGGAAAAAACGCATACGCCCTTTTTGGCCAACCAAGCAACCTGGAAAGGCAAATCAGCACTACAAAGAAGTCTCGCTTCTCATCGGTCAAAAGGGCCATGCTGAATAAAGTGTCAAAACCAGAAAGGCAGGACAGGCCATGGAGAAACGGGAGCCTGGCTACGCTGATGGGCGGGATGTAAATTGCCAACAGCCACTCTGGAGAAGTGAAAGGTGTGTCCTGAAACATCGAAAAAACTCAGCTTAGAGAGCATAGGGCACTTCCACTCATGGGCGTATAAATTGGCAAAACTAAAAATCAGCAAGAAACAGGCTCCCCAAAGTTTAGGGCTGCTCTGTTGACAAGAACCTCCACTTCGTTACACCTTAAATATCCCAGGAAAGACAAAAATGGATAAAGAAGTTGTGGTCCTTATGTACAATAGAATATAACTCAGCCATGAAATCAACGTCATAATGCTAGTAGCAGCAAGATGAGTGGATTTAGGTAGGACGATTCTAAATGAAATAAGTCTCACAGAAAATGACACTTATCATAAGATATCACTTATACAGGGAATGTAAAAACCGCTACCCTTGAACTGAATTACAAAACAGAGCAGAGTCACACGTTTAGAAAGCACACTATGGCTGCTTTAGGGGAAAGGTGAGGTGGTGTGATGCATAAAACAAGCTTTTTAAATTAGCTCAGATACCGTTCCATAAACCCAATAGGTAATAGACAAGACCTACTCCTTGCTCAGTGAATTGGACTCAACACCCCCTATTCACCGCCCAAGAATATATCTGACTAGTAAGAATCTTAAAACCTATGTATTGATATCTCTCTGTAAGTGAGTCAAGTGGGTGTAAAGCGCCATAAACACAGCAGTGAAAAGCAGCTAAACCCCATTATAAAAGTCAATTACTTTTAAAAACCCGTAAAACAAAGACAGTGAAAGAGAGAGAAATTCTTACAAAATTCGTTCAGGGGCTGTGATGCCACCTGGATTGACAATATCTAGACCCACAGCTGACTGAGACATAAGGGTGGACACTCTTGGGGCTGAGACGTTTGGTGAGGTTGGGTGAGGAAACGCAGACCCTTTAAAGTAATCCTGTGTGGTACCCATCCCATGGATCGCAAATCTCCAGGTTCAAGGGCATCTTCCTACATCGAAAACATGCATGAGAAACCCAGAAGACGGTACACCGTGTGATCAGGAAAGGTTTCCAAAACGCACCTCATTTCTCATCTCCTTGTTCTCGGGTTCGCCATTCCATCCGCTTTACTAGCAATCTCCCTCCTTGGAGAATCAGCACCTTTAACCTCCTGTTCCGTACAGGTTGCAATTTGTCCTGAGGATGAACAGGAAGAGGGGGAACCAATGAGAGACTAGGTCTAGGTGTTGGGACAGGCACAGTTCACTCTATTTTCCCATCAGGAAGAAGAATTAACCACAGTCTCAGCCTGCCACCCGGGACCAGAATAGGGCCTCAAGCAATCCTGCGCTTTTGCGGCCAGCTCCCAAGAAAGCGAGTTGAAAAATGGAGCTCAGGGGCACTGCATTTCACAAACCTGCAGACTTATAAATGATAACTCTCGTCCACAAATATATTGAGGGAAGGCAACGAAGAGGAGTTGAAAGCAAGGCAGAATTGCAGGAAACAGATTTCAGGAGGGAGATTCGAATCGCCTTTAAAGCACAGGAAAAGCGGCAAAACCTCGACAATGATGCCCTTGGCCAAAAAGGGCGTATGCGTTTTTTCCTGAATATATTCAGGAAAAAACGCATACGCCCTTTTTGGCCAACCAAGCAACCTGGAAAGGCAAATCAGCACTACAAAGAAGTCTCGCTTCTCATCGGTCAAAAGGGCCCTGCTGAATAAAGTGTCAAAACCAGAAATGCAGGACAGGCCATGGAGAAATGGGAGCATTGCTACGCTGATGGGCGGGACGTAAATTGCCAACAGCCACTCTGGAGAAGTGCACGGTATGTCCTGAAACATCTAAAAAACTCAGCTTAGAGAGCATAGGGCACTTCCACTCATGGGCGTATAAATTGGGAAAACTAAAAATCAGCAAGACACAGGCACCCCAAAGTTTAGGGCTGCTCTGTTGAAAAGAACCTCCACTTCGTTACACCTTAAATATCCCAGGAAAGAGAAAAATGGATAAAGAAGTTGTGGTCCTTATGTACAATGGAATATCACTCAGCCATGAAATCAACGTCATAAGGCTAGTAGCAGCATGATGAGTGGATTTAGGTACGACAATTCTAAGTGAAATAAGTCACACAGAAAAAGACACTTATCATAAGATATCACTTATAGAGGGAATGTAAAAACCGCTACCCTTGAACTGAATTACAAAACAGAGCAGAGTCACACGTTTAGAAAGCACACTATGGCTGCTTTAGGGGAAAGGTGAGGTGGTGTGATGCATAAAACAAGCTTTTTAAATTAGCTCAGATACCGTTCCATAAACCCAATAGGTAATAGACAAGACCTACTCCTTGCTCAGTGAATTGGACTCAACACCCCCTATTCACCGCCCAAGAATATATCTGACTAGTAAGAATCTTAAAACCTATGTATTGATATCTCTCTGTAAGTGAGTCAAGTGGGTGTAAAGCGGCAGAAACACAGCAGTGAAAAGCAGCTAAACCCCATTATAAAAGTCAATTACTTTTAAAAACCCGTAAAACAAAGACAGTGAAAGAGAGAGAAATTCTTACAAAATTCGTTCAGGGGCTGTGATGCCACCTGGATTGACAATATCTAGACCCACAGCTGACTGAGACATAAGGGTGGACACTCTTGGGGCTGAGACGTTTGGTGAGGTTGGGTGAGGAAACGCAGACCCTTTAAAGTAATCCTGTGTGGTACCCATCCCATGGGTCGCAAATCTCCAGGTTCAAGGGCATCTTCCTACATCGAAAACATGCATGAGAAACCCAGAAGACGGTACACCGTGTGATCAGGAAAGGTTTCCAAAACGCACCTCATTTCTCATCTCCTTGTTCTCGGGTTCGCCATTCCATCCGCTTTACTAGCAATCTCCCTCCTTGGAGAATCAGCACCTTTAACCTCCTGTTCCGTACAGGTTGCAATTTGTCCTGAGGATGAACAGGAAGAGGGGGAACCAATGAGAGACTAGGTCTAGGTGTTGGGACAGGCACAGTTCACTCTATTTTCCCATCAGGAAGAAGAATTAACCACAGTCTCAGCCTGCCACCCGGGACCAGAATAGGGCCTCAAGCAATCCTGCGCTTTTGCGGCCAGCTCCCAAGAAAGCGAGTTGAAAAATGGAGCTCAGGGGCACTGCATTTCACAAACCTGCAGACTTATAAATGATAACTCTCGTCCACAAATATATTGAGGGAAGGCAACGAAGAGGAGTTGAAAGCAAGCCAGAATTGCAGGAAACAGATTTCAGGAGGGAGATTCGAATCGCCTTTAAAGCACAGGAAAAGCGGCAAAACCTCGACAATGATGCCCTTGGCCAAAAAGGGCGTATGCGTTTTTTCCTGAATATATTCAGGAAAAAACGCATACGCCCTTTTTGGCCAACCAAGCAACCTGGAAAGGCAAATCAGCACTACAAAGAAGTCTCGCTTCTCATCGGTCAAAAGGGCCCTGCTGAATAAAGTGTCAAAACCAGAAATGCAGGACAGGCCATGGAGAAATGGGAGCATTGCTACGCTGATGGGCGGGACGTAAATTGCCAACAGCCACTCTGGAGAAGTGCACGGTATGTCCTGAAACATCTAAAAAACTCAGCTTAGAGAGCATAGGGCACTTCCACTCATGGGCGTATAAATTGGGAAAACTAAAAATCAGCAAGACACAGGCACCCCAAAGTTTAGGGCTGCTCTGTTGAAAAGAACCTCCACTTCGTTACACCTTAAATATCCCAGGAAAGAGAAAAATGGATAAAGAAGTTGTGGTCCTTATGTACAATGGAATATCACTCAGCCATGAAATCAACGTCATAAGGCTAGTAGCAGCATGATGAGTGGATTTAGGTACGACAATTCTAAGTGAAATAAGTCACACAGAAAAAGACACTTATCATAAGATATCACTTATAGAGGGAATGTAAAAACCGCTACCCTTGTACTGAATTACAAAACAGAACAGAGACACACGTTTAGAAAACACACTATGGCTGCTTAACGGTAAAGGTGAGGTGGGGTGATGCATAAAACAAGGGTTTCAAATTAGCTCAGATACCGTTCCATAAACCCAATAGGTAATAGACAAGACCTACTCCTTGCTCAGTGAATTGGACTCAACACCCCCTATTCACCGCCCAAGAATATATCTGACTAGTAAGAATCTTAAAACCTATGTATTGATATCTCTCTGTAAGTGAGTCACGTGGGTGTAAAGCGGCAGAAACACAGCAGTGAAAAGCAGCTAAACCCCATTATAAAAATCAATTACTTTTAAAAACCCGTGAAACAAAGACAGTGAAAGAGAGAGAAATTCTTACAAAATTCGTTCAGGGGCTGTGATGCCACCTGGATTGACCATATCTAGACCCACAGCTGACTGAGACATAAGGGTGGACATTCTTGGGGCTGAGAGGTTTGGTGAGGTTGGGTGAGGAAACGCAGACCCTTTAAAGTAATACTGCGTGGTACCCATCCCATGGGTCCCAAATCTCCAGGTTCAAGGGCATCTTCCTCCATCGAAAACATGCATGAGAAACCCAGAAGACGGTACACCGTGTGATCGGGAAAGGTTTCTAAAACGCACCTCATTTCTCATCTCCTTGTTCTCGGGTTCGCCATTCCAGCCGCTTCAGTAGCAATCTGCCTCCTTGGAGAAGCAGCACCTTTAACCTCCTGTTCCGTACAGGTTGCAATTTGTCCTGAGGATGAACAGGAAGAGGGGGAACCAATGAGAGACTAGGTCTAGGTGTTGGGACAGGCACAGGTCACTCTATTTTCCCATCAGGAAGAAGAATTAACCACAGGCTCAGCCTGCCGCCCGGGACCAGAATAGGGCCTGAAGCAATCCTGCGCTTTTGCGGCCAGCTCCCAAGAAAGCGAGTTGAAAAATGGAGCTCAGGGGCACTGCATTTCACAAACCTGCAGACTTATAAATGATAACTCTCGTCCACAAATATATTGAGGGAAGGCAACGAAGAGGAGTTGAAAGCAAGGCAGAATTGCAGGAAACAGATTTCAGGAGGGAGATTCGAATCGCCTTTAAAGCACAGGAAAAGCGGCAAAACCTCGACAATGATGCCCTTGGCCAAAAAGGGCGTATGCGTTTTTTCCTGAATATATTCAGGAAAAAACGCATACGCCCTTTTTGGCCAACCAAGCAACCTGGAAAGGCAAATCAGCACTACAAAGAAGTCTCGCTTCTCATCGGTCAAAAGGGCCCTGCTGAATAAAGTGTCAAAACCAGAAATGCAGGACAGGCCATGGAGAAATGGGAGCATTGCTACGCTGATGGGCGGGACGTAAATTGCCAACAGCCACTCTGGAGAAGTGCACGGTATGTCCTGAAACATCTAAAAAACTCAGCTTAGAGAGCATAGGGCACTTCCACTCATGGGCGTATAAATTGGGAAAACTAAAAATCAGCAAGACACAGGCACCCCAAAGTTTAGGGCTGCTCTGTTGAAAAGAACCTCCACTTCGTTACACCTTAAATATCCCAGGAAAGAGAAAAATGGATAAAGAAGTTGTGGTCCTTATGTACAATGGAATATCACTCAGCCATGAAATCAACGTCATAAGGCTAGTAGCAGCATGATGAGTGGATTTAGGTACGACAATTCTAAGTGAAATAAGTCACACAGAAAAAGACACTTATCATAAGATATCACTTATAGAGGGAATGTAAAAACCGCTACCCTTGAACTGAATTACAAAACAGAGCAGAGTCACACGTTTAGAAAGCACACTATGGCTGCTTTAGGGGAAAGGTGAGGTGGTGTGATGCATAAAACAAGCTTTTTAAATTAGCTCAGATACCGTTCCATAAACCCAATAGGTAATAGACAAGACCTACTCCTTGCTCAGTGAATTGGACTCAACACCCCCTATTCACCGCCCAAGAATATATCTGACTAGTAAGAATCTTAAAACCTATGTATTGATATCTCTCTGTAAGTGAGTCAAGTGGGTGTAAAGCGGCAGAAACACAGCAGTGAAAAGCAGCTAAACCCCATTATAAAAGTCAATTACTTTTAAAAACCCGTAAAACAAAGACAGTGAAAGAGAGAGAAATTCTTACAAAATTCGTTCAGGGGCTGTGATGCCACCTGGATTGACAATATCTAGACCCACAGCTGACTGAGACATAAGGGTGGACACTCTTGGGGCTGAGACGTTTGGTGAGGTTGGGTGAGGAAACGCAGACCCTTTAAAGTAATCCTGTGTGGTACCCATCCCATGGGTCGCAAATCTCCAGGTTCAAGGGCATCTTCCTACATCGAAAACATGCATGAGAAACCCAGAAGACGGTACACCGTGTGATCAGGAAAGGTTTCCAAAACGCACCTCATTTCTCATCTCCTTGTTCTCGGGTTCGCCATTCCATCCGCTTTACTAGCAATCTCCCTCCTTGGAGAATCAGCACCTTTAACCTCCTGTTCCGTACAGGTTGCAATTTGTCCTGAGGATGAACAGGAAGAGGGGGAACCAATGAGAGACTAGGTCTAGGTGTTGGGACAGGCACAGTTCACTCTATTTTCCCATCAGGAAGAAGAATTAACCACAGTCTCAGCCTGCCACCCGGGACCAGAATAGGGCCTCAAGCAATCCTGCGCTTTTGCGGCCAGCTCCCAAGAAAGCGAGTTGAAAAATGGAGCTCAGGGGCACTGCATTTCACAAACCTGCAGACTTATAAATGATAACTCTCGTCCACAAATATATTGAGGGAAGGCAACGAAGAGGAGTTGAAAGCAAGCCAGAATTGCAGGAAACAGATTTCAGGAGGGAGATTCGAATCGCCTTTAAAGCACAGGAAAAGAGGCAAAACCTCGACAATGATGCCCTTGGCCAAAAAGGGCGTATGCGTTTTTTCCTGAATATATTCAGGAAAAAACGCATACGCCCTTTTTGGCCAACCAAGCAACCTGGAAAGGCAAATCAGCACTACAAAGAAGTCTCGCTTCTCATCGGTCAAAAGGGCCCTGCTGAATAAAGTGTCAAAACCAGAAATGCAGGACAGGCCATGGAGAAATGGGAGCATTGCTACGCTGATGGGCGGGACGTAAATTGCCAACAGCCACTCTGGAGAAGTGCACGGTATGTCCTGAAACATCTAAAAAACTCAGCTTAGAGAGCATAGGGCACTTCCACTCATGGGCGTATAAATTGGGAAAACTAAAAATCAGCAAGACACAGGCACCCCAAAGTTTAGGGCTGCTCTGTTGAAAAGAACCTCCACTTCGTTACACCTTAAATATCCCAGGAAAGAGAAAAATGGATAAAGAAGTTGTGGTCCTTATGTACAATGGAATATCACTCAGCCATGAAATCAACGTCATAAGGCTAGTAGCAGCATGATGAGTGGATTTAGGTACGACAATTCTAAGTGAAATAAGTCACACAGAAAAAGACACTTATCATAAGATATCACTTATAGAGGGAATGTAAAAACCGCTACCCTTGTACTGAATTACAAAACAGAACAGAGACACACGTTTAGAAAACACACTATGGCTGCTTAACGGTAAAGGTGAGGTGGGGTGATGCATAAAACAAGGGTTTCAAATTAGCTCAGATACCGTTCCATAAACCCAATAGGTAATAGACAAGACCTACTCCTTGCTCAGTGAATTGGACTCAACACCCCCTATTCACCGCCCAAGAATATATCTGACTAGTAAGAATCTTAAAACCTATGTATTGATATCTCTCTGTAAGTGAGTCACGTGGGTGTAAAGCGGCAGAAACACAGCAGTGAAAAGCAGCTAAACCCCATTATAAAAATCAATTACTTTTAAAAACCCGTGAAACAAAGACAGTGAAAGAGAGAGAAATTCTTACAAAATTCGTTCAGGGGCTGTGATGCCACCTGGATTGACCATATCTAGACCCACAGCTGACTGAGACATAAGGGTGGACATTCTTGGGGCTGAGAGGTTTGGTGAGGTTGGGTGAGGAAACGCAGACCCTTTAAAGTAATACTGCGTGGTACCCATCCCATGGGTCCCAAATCTCCAGGTTCAAGGGCATCTTCCTCCATCGAAAACATGCATGAGAAACCCAGAAGACGGTACACCGTGTGATCGGGAAAGGTTTCTAAAACGCACCTCATTTCTCATCTCCTTGTTCTCGGGTTCGCCATTCCAGCCGCTTCAGTAGCAATCTGCCTCCTTGGAGAAGCAGCACCTTTAACCTCCTGTTCCGTACAGGTTGCAATTTGTCCTGAGGATGAACAGGAAGAGGGGGAACCAATGAGAGACTAGGTCTAGGTGTTGGGACAGGCACAGGTCACTCTATTTTCCCATCAGGAAGAAGAATTAACCACAGGCTCAGCCTGCCGCCCGGGACCAGAATAGGGCCTGAAGCAATCCTGCGCTTTTGCGGCCAGCTCCCAAGAAAGCGAGTTGAAAAATGGAGCTCAGGGGCACTGCATTTCACAAACCTGCAGACTTATAAATGATAACTCTCGTCCACAAATATATTGAGGGAAGGCAACGAAGAGGAGTTGAAAGCAAGGCAGAATTGCAGGAAACAGATTTCAGGAGGGAGATTCGAATCGCCTTTAAAGCACAGGAAAAGCGGCAAAACCTCGACAATGATGCCCTTGGCCAAAAAGGGCGTATGCGTTTTTTCCTGAATATATTCAGGAAAAAACGCATACGCCCTTTTTGGCCAACCAAGCAACCTGGAAAGGCAAATCAGCACTACAAAGAAGTCTCGCTTCTCATCGGTCAAAAGGGCCCTGCTGAATAAAGTGTCAAAACCAGAAATGCAGGACAGGCCATGGAGAAATGGGAGCATTGCTACGCTGATGGGCGGGACGTAAATTGCCAACAGCCACTCTGGAGAAGTGCACGGTATGTCCTGAAACATCTAAAAAACTCAGCTTAGAGAGCATAGGGCACTTCCACTCATGGGCGTATAAATTGGGAAAACTAAAAATCAGCAAGACACAGGCACCCCAAAGTTTAGGGCTGCTCTGTTGAAAAGAACCTCCACTTCGTTACACCTTAAATATCCCAGGAAAGAGAAAAATGGATAAAGAAGTTGTGGTCCTTATGTACAATGGAATATCACTCAGCCATGAAATCAACGTCATAAGGCTAGTAGCAGCATGATGAGTGGATTTAGGTACGACAATTCTAAGTGAAATAAGTCACACAGAAAAAGACACTTATCATAAGATATCACTTATAGAGGGAATGTAAAAACCGCTACCCTTGAACTGAATTACAAAACAGAGCAGAGTCACACGTTTAGAAAGCACACTATGGCTGCTTTAGGGGAAAGGTGAGGTGGTGTGATGCATAAAACAAGCTTTTTAAATTAGCTCAGATACCGTTCCATAAACCCAATAGGTAATAGACAAGACCTACTCCTTGCTCAGTGAATTGGACTCAACACCCCCTATTCACCGCCCAAGAATATATCTGACTAGTAAGAATCTTAAAACCTATGTATTGATATCTCTCTGTAAGTGAGTCAAGTGGGTGTAAAGCGGCAGAAACACAGCAGTGAAAAGCAGCTAAACCCCATTATAAAAGTCAATTACTTTTAAAAACCCGTAAAACAAAGACAGTGAAAGAGAGAGAAATTCTTACAAAATTCGTTCAGGGGCTGTGATGCCACCTGGATTGACAATATCTAGACCCACAGCTGACTGAGACATAAGGGTGGACACTCTTGGGGCTGAGACGTTTGGTGAGGTTGGGTGAGGAAACGCAGACCCTTTAAAGTAATCCTGTGTGGTACCCATCCCATGGGTCGCAAATCTCCAGGTTCAAGGGCATCTTCCTACATCGAAAACATGCATGAGAAACCCAGAAGACGGTACACCGTGTGATCAGGAAAGGTTTCCAAAACGCACCTCATTTCTCATCTCCTTGTTCTCGGGTTCGCCATTCCATCCGCTTTACTAGCAATCTCCCTCCTTGGAGAATCAGCACCTTTAACCTCCTGTTCCGTACAGGTTGCAATTTGTCCTGAGGATGAACAGGAAGAGGGGGAACCAATGAGAGACTAGGTCTAGGTGTTGGGACAGGCACAGTTCACTCTATTTTCCCATCAGGAAGAAGAATTAACCACAGTCTCAGCCTGCCACCCGGGACCAGAATAGGGCCTCAAGCAATCCTGCGCTTTTGCGGCCAGCTCCCAAGAAAGCGAGTTGAAAAATGGAGCTCAGGGGCACTGCATTTCACAAACCTGCAGACTTATAAATGATAACTCTCGTCCACAAATATATTGAGGGAAGGCAACGAAGAGGAGTTGAAAGCAAGCCAGAATTGCAGGAAACAGATTTCAGGAGGGAGATTCGAATCGCCTTTAAAGCACAGGAAAAGCGGCAAAACCTCGACAATGATGCCCTTGGCCAAAAAGGGCGTATGCGTTTTTTCCTGAATATATTCAGGAAAAAACGCATACGCCCTTTTTGGCCAACCAAGCAACCTGGAAAGGCAAATCAGCACTACAAAGAAGTCTCGCTTCTCATCGGTCAAAAGGGCCCTGCTGAATAAAGTGTCAAAACCAGAAATGCAGGACAGGCCATGGAGAAATGGGAGCATTGCTACGCTGATGGGCGGGACGTAAATTGCCAACAGCCACTCTGGAGAAGTGCACGGTATGTCCTGAAACATCTAAAAAACTCAGCTTAGAGAGCATAGGGCACTTCCACTCATGGGCGTATAAATTGGGAAAACTAAAAATCAGCAAGACACAGGCACCCCAAAGTTTAGGGCTGCTCTGTTGAAAAGAACCTCCACTTCGTTACACCTTAAATATCCCAGGAAAGAGAAAAATGGATAAAGAAGTTGTGGTCCTTATGTACAATGGAATATCACTCAGCCATGAAATCAACGTCATAAGGCTAGTAGCAGCATGATGAGTGGATTTAGGTACGACAATTCTAAGTGAAATAAGTCACACAGAAAAAGACACTTATCATAAGATATCACTTATAGAGGGAATGTAAAAACCGCTACCCTTGTACTGAATTACAAAACAGAACAGAGACACACGTTTAGAAAACACACTATGGCTGCTTAACGGTAAAGGTGAGGTGGGGTGATGCATAAAACAAGGGTTTCAAATTAGCTCAGATACCGTTCCATAAACCCAATAGGTAATAGACAAGACCTACTCCTTGCTCAGTGAATTGGACTCAACACCCCCTATTCACCGCCCAAGAATATATCTGACTAGTAAGAATCTTAAAACCTATGTATTGATATCTCTCTGTAAGTGAGTCACGTGGGTGTAAAGCGGCAGAAACACAGCAGTGAAAAGCAGCTAAACCCCATTATAAAAATCAATTACTTTTAAAAACCCGTGAAACAAAGACAGTGAAAGAGAGAGAAATTCTTACAAAATTCGTTCAGGGGCTGTGATGCCACCTGGATTGACCATATCTAGACCCACAGCTGACTGAGACATAAGGGTGGACATTCTTGGGGCTGAGAGGTTTGGTGAGGTTGGGTGAGGAAACGCAGACCCTTTAAAGTAATACTGCGTGGTACCCATCCCATGGGTCCCAAATCTCCAGGTTCAAGGGCATCTTCCTCCATCGAAAACATGCATGAGAAACCCAGAAGACGGTACACCGTGTGATCGGGAAAGGTTTCTAAAACGCACCTCATTTCTCATCTCCTTGTTCTCGGGTTCGCCATTCCAGCCGCTTCAGTAGCAATCTGCCTCCTTGGAGAAGCAGCACCTTTAACCTCCTGTTCCGTACAGGTTGCAATTTGTCCTGAGGATGAACAGGAAGAGGGGGAACCAATGAGAGACTAGGTCTAGGTGTTGGGACAGGCACAGGTCACTCTATTTTCCCATCAGGAAGAAGAATTAACCACAGGCTCAGCCTGCCGCCCGGGACCAGAATAGGGCCTGAAGCAATCCTGCGCTTTTGCGGCCAGCTCCCAAGAAAGCGAGGTGAAAAATGGAGCTCAGGGGCACTGCATTTCACAAACCTGCAGACTTATAAATGATAACTCTCGTCCACAAATATATTGAGGGAAGGCAACGAAGAGGAGTTGAAAGCAAGGCAGAATTGCAGGAAACAGATTTCAGGAGGGAGATTCGAATCGCCTTTAAAGCACAGGAAAAGCGGCAAAACCTCGACAATGATGCCCTTGGCCAAAAAGGGCGTATGCGTTTTTTCCTGAATATATTCAGGAAAAAACGCATACGCCCTTTTTGGCCAACCAAGCAACCTGGAAAGGCAAATCAGCACTACAAAGAAGTGTCGCTTCTCATCGGTCAAAAGGGCCATGCTGAATAAAGTGTCAAAACCAGAAAGGCAGGACAGGCCATGGAGAAACGGGAGCCTGGCTACGCTGATGGGCGGGATGTAAATTGCCAACAGCCACTCTGGAGAAGTGAAAGGTGTGTCCTGAAACATCGAAAAAACTCAGCTTAGAGAGCATAGGGCACTTCCACTCATGGGCGTATAAATTGGCAAAACTAAAAATCAGCAAGACACAGGCTCCCCAAAGTTTAGGGCTGCTCTGTTGACAAGAACCTCCACTTCGTTACACCTTAAATATCCCAGGAAAGACAAAAATGGATAAAGAAGTTGTGGTCCTTATGTACAATAGAATATAACTCAGCCATGAAATCAACGTCATAATGCTAGTAGCAGCAAGATGAGTGGATTTAGGTAGGACGATTCTAAATGAAATAAGTCTCACAGAAAATGACACTTATCATAAGATATCACTTATAGAGGGAATGTAAAAACCGCTACCCTTGAACTGAATTACAAAACAGAGCAGAGTCACACGTTTAGAAAGCACACTATGGCTGCTTTAGGGGAAAGGTGAGGTGGTGTGATGCATAAAACAAGCTTTTTAAATTAGCTCAGATACCGTTCCATAAACCCAATAGGTAATAGACAAGACCTACTCCTTGCTCAGTGAATTGGACTCAACACCCCCTATTCACCGCCCAAGAATATATCTGACTAGTAAGAATCTTAAAACCTATGTATTGATATCTCTCTGTAAGTGAGTCAAGTGTGTGTAAAGCGCCATAAACACAGCAGTGAAAAGCAGCTAAACCCCATTATAAAAGTCAATTACTTTTAAAAACCCGTGAAACAAAGACAGTGAAAGAGAGAGAAATTCTTACAAAATTCGTTCAGGGGCTGTGATGCCACCTGGATTGACAATATCTAGACCCACAGCTGACTGAGACATAAGGGTGGACACTCTTGGGGCTGAGACGTTTGGTGAGGTTGGGTGAGGAAACGCAGACCCTTTAAAGTAATCCTGTGTGGTACCCATCCCATGGGTCGCAAATCTCCAGGTTCAAGGGCATCTTCCTACATCGAAAACATGCATGAGAAACCCAGAAGACGGTACACCGTGTGATCAGGAAAGGTTTCCAAAACGCACCTCATTTCTCATCTCCTTGTTCTCGGGTTCGCCATTCCATCCGCTTTACTAGCAATCTCCCTCCTTGGAGAATCAGCACCTTTAACCTCCTGTTCCGTACAGGTTGCAATTTGTCCTGAGGATGAACAGGAAGAGGGGGAACCAATGAGAGACTAGGTCTAGGTGTTGGGACAGGCACAGTTCACTCTATTTTCCCATCAGGAAGAAGAATTAACCACAGTCTCAGCCTGCCACCCGGGACCAGAATAGGGCCTCAAGCAATCCTGCGCTTTTGCGGCCAGCTCCCAAGAAAGCGAGTTGAAAAATGGAGCTCAGGGGCACTGCATTTCACAAACCTGCAGACTTATAAATGATAACCCTCGTCCACAAATATATTGAGGGAAGGCAACGAAGAGGAGTTGAAAGCAAGCCAGAATTGCAGGAAACAGATTTCAGGAGGGAGATTCGAATCGCCTTTAAAGCACAGGAAAAGCGGCAAAACCTCGACAATGATGCCCTTGGCCAAAAAGGGCGTATGCGTTTTTTCCTGAATATATTCAGGAAAAAACGCATACGCCCTTTTTGGCCAACCAAGCAACCTGGAAAGGCAAATCAGCACTACAAAGAAGTCTCGCTTCTCATCGGTCAAAAGGGCCCTGCTGAATAAAGTGTCAAAACCAGAAATGCAGGACAGGCCATGGAGAAATGGGAGCATTGCTACGCTGATGGGCGGGACGTAAATTGCCAACAGCCACTCTGGAGAAGTGCACGGTATGTCCTGAAACATCTAAAAAACTCAGCTTAGAGAGCATAGGGCACTTCCACTCATGGGCGTATAAATTGGGAAAACTAAAAATCAGCAAGACACAGGCACCCCAAAGTTTAGGGCTGCTCTGTTGAAAAGAACCTCCACTTCGTTACACCTTAAATATCCCAGGAAAGAGAAAAATGGATAAAGAAGTTGTGGTCCTTATGTACAATGGAATATCACTCAGCCATGAAATCAACGTCATAAGGCTAGTAGCAGCATGATGAGTGGATTTAGGTACGACAATTCTAAGTGAAATAAGTCACACAGAAAAAGACACTTATCATAAGATATCACTTATAGAGGGAATGTAAAAACCGCTACCCTTGTACTGAATTACAAAACAGAACAGAGACACACGTTTAGAAAACACACTATGGCTGCTTAACGGTAAAGGTGAGGTGGGGTGATGCATAAAACAAGGGTTTCAAATTAGCTCAGATACCGTTCCATAAACCCAATAGGTAATAGACAAGACCTACTCCTTGCTCAGTGAATTGGACTCAACACCCCCTATTCACCGCCCAAGAATATATCTGACTAGTAAGAATCTTAAAACCTATGTATTGATATCTCTCTGTAAGTGAGTCACGTGGGTGTAAAGCGGCAGAAACACAGCAGTGAAAAGCAGCTAAACCCCATTATAAAAATCAATTACTTTTAAAAACCCGTGAAACAAAGACAGTGAAAGAGAGAGAAATTCTTACAAAATTCGTTCAGGGGCTGTGATGCCACCTGGATTGACCATATCTAGACCCACAGCTGACTGAGACATAAGGGTGGACATTCTTGGGGCTGAGAGGTTTGGTGAGGTTGGGTGAGGAAACGCAGACCCTTTAAAGTAATACTGCGTGGTACCCATCCCATGGGTCCCAAATCTCCAGGTTCAAGGGCATCTTCCTCCATCGAAAACATGCATGAGAAACCCAGAAGACGGTACACCGTGTGATCGGGAAAGGTTTCTAAAACGCACCTCATTTCTCATCTCCTTGTTCTCGGGTTCGCCATTCCAGCCGCTTCAGTAGCAATCTGCCTCCTTGGAGAAGCAGCACCTTTAACCTCCTGTTCCGTACAGGTTGCAATTTGTCCTGAGGATGAACAGGAAGAGGGGGAACCAATGAGAGACTAGGTCTAGGTGTTGGGACAGGCACAGGTCACTCTATTTTCCCATCAGGAAGAAGAATTAACCACAGGCTCAGCCTGCCGCCCGGGACCAGAATAGGGCCTGAAGCAATCCTGCGCTTTTGCGGCCAGCTCCCAAGAAAGCGAGTTGAAAAATGGAGCTCAGGGGCACTGCATTTCACAAACCTGCAGACTTATAAATGATAACTCTCGTCCACAAATATATTGAGGGAAGGCAACGAAGAGGAGTTGAAAGCAAGGCAGAATTGCAGGAAACAGATTTCAGGAGGGAGATTCGAATCGCCTTTAAAGCACAGGAAAAGCGGCAAAACCTCGACAATGATGCCCTTGGCCAAAAAGGGCGTATGCGTTTTTTCCTGAATATATTCAGGAAAAAACGCATACGCCCTTTTTGGCCAACCAAGCAACCTGGAAAGGCAAATCAGCACTACAAAGAAGTCTCGCTTCTCATCGGTCAAAAGGGCCCTGCTGAATAAAGTGTCAAAACCAGAAATGCAGGACAGGCCATGGAGAAATGGGAGCATTGCTACGCTGATGGGCGGGACGTAAATTGCCAACAGCCACTCTGGAGAAGTGCACGGTATGTCCTGAAACATCTAAAAAACTCAGCTTAGAGAGCATAGGGCACTTCCACTCATGGGCGTATAAATTGGGAAAACTAAAAATCAGCAAGACACAGGCACCCCAAAGTTTAGGGCTGCTCTGTTGAAAAGAACCTCCACTTCGTTACACCTTAAATATCCCAGGAAAGAGAAAAATGGATAAAGAAGTTGTGGTCCTTATGTACAATGGAATATCACTCAGCCATGAAATCAACGTCATAAGGCTAGTAGCAGCATGATGAGTGGATTTAGGTACGACAATTCTAAGTGAAATAAGTAACACAGAAAAAGACACTTATCATAAGATATCACTTATAGAGGGAATGTAAAAACCGCTACCCTTGAACTGAATTACAAAACAGAGCAGAGTCACACGTTTAGAAAGCACACTATGGCTGCTTTAGGGGAAAGGTGAGGTGGTGTGATGCATAAAACAAGCTTTTTAAATTAGCTCAGATACCGTTCCATAAACCCAATAGGTAATAGACAAGACCTACTCCTTGCTCAGTGAATTGGACTCAACACCCCCTATTCACCGCCCAAGAATATATCTGACTAGTAAGAATCTTAAAACCTATGTATTGATATCTCTCTGTAAGTGAGTCAAGTGGGTGTAAAGCGGCAGAAACACAGCAGTGAAAAGCAGCTAAACCCCATTATAAAAGTCAATTACTTTTAAAAACCCGTAAAACAAAGACAGTGAAAGAGAGAGAAATTCTTACAAAATTCGTTCAGGGGCTGTGATGCCACCTGGATTGACAATATCTAGACCCACAGCTGACTGAGACATAAGGGTGGACACTCTTGGGGCTGAGACGTTTGGTGAGGTTGGGTGAGGAAACGCAGACCCTTTAAAGTAATCCTGTGTGGTACCCATCCCATGGGTCGCAAATCTCCAGGTTCAAGGGCATCTTCCTACATCGAAAACATGCATGAGAAACCCAGAAGACGGTACACCGTGTGATCAGGAAAGGTTTCCAAAACGCACCTCATTTCTCATCTCCTTGTTCTCGGGTTCGCCATTCCATCCGCTTTACTAGCAATCTCCCTCCTTGGAGAATCAGCACCTTTAACCTCCTGTTCCGTACAGGTTGCAATTTGTCCTGAGGATGAACAGGAAGAGGGGGAACCAATGAGAGACTAGGTCTAGGTGTTGGGACAGGCACAGTTCACTCTATTTTCCCATCAGGAAGAAGAATTAACCACAGTCTCAGCCTGCCACCCGGGACCAGAATAGGGCCTCAAGCAATCCTGCGCTTTTGCGGCCAGCTCCCAAGAAAGCGAGTTGAAAAATGGAGCTCAGGGGCACTGCATTTCACAAACCTGCAGACTTATAAATGATAACTCTCGTCCACAAATATATTGAGGGAAGGCAACGAAGAGGAGTTGAAAGCAAGCCAGAATTGCAGGAAACAGATTTCAGGAGGGAGATTCGAATCGCCTTTAAAGCACAGGAAAAGCGGCAAAACCTCGACAATGATGCCCTTGGCCAAAAAGGGCGTATGCGTTTTTTCCTGAATATATTCAGGAAAAAACGCATACGCCCTTTTTGGCCAACCAAGCAACCTGGAAAGGCAAATCAGCACTACAAAGAAGTCTCGCTTCTCATCGGTCAAAAGGGCCCTGCTGAATAAAGTGTCAAAACCAGAAATGCAGGACAGGCCATGGAGAAATGGGAGCATTGCTACGCTGATGGGCGGGACGTAAATTGCCAACAGCCACTCTGGAGAAGTGCACGGTATGTCCTGAAACATCTAAAAAACTCAGCTTAGAGAGCATAGGGCACTTCCACTCATGGGCGTATAAATTGGGAAAACTAAAAATCAGCAAGACACAGGCACCCCAAAGTTTAGGGCTGCTCTGTTGAAAAGAACCTCCACTTCGTTACACCTTAAATATCCCAGGAAAGAGAAAAATGGATAAAGAAGTTGTGGTCCTTATGTACAATGGAATATCACTCAGCCATGAAATCAACGTCATAAGGCTAGTAGCAGCATGATGAGTGGATTTAGGTACGACAATTCTAAGTGAAATAAGTCACACAGAAAAAGACACTTATCATAAGATATCACTTATAGAGGGAATGTAAAAACCGCTACCCTTGTACTGAATTACAAAACAGAACAGAGACACACGTTTAGAAAACACACTATGGCTGCTTAACGGTAAAGGTGAGGTGGGGTGATGCATAAAACAAGGGTTTCAAATTAGCTCAGATACCGTTCCATAAACCCAATAGGTAATAGACAAGACCTACTCCTTGCTCAGTGAATTGGACTCAACACCCCCTATTCACCGCCCAAGAATATATCTGACTAGTAAGAATCTTAAAACCTATGTATTGATATCTCTCTGTAAGTGAGTCACGTGGGTGTAAAGCGGCAGAAACACAGCAGTGAAAAGCAGCTAAACCCCATTATAAAAATCAATTACTTTTAAAAACCCGTGAAACAAAGACAGTGAAAGAGAGAGAAATTCTTACAAAATTCGTTCAGGGGCTGTGATGCCACCTGGATTGACCATATCTAGACCCACAGCTGACTGAGACATAAGGGTGGACATTCTTGGGGCTGAGAGGTTTGGTGAGGTTGGGTGAGGAAACGCAGACCCTTTAAAGTAATACTGCGTGGTACCCATCCCATGGGTCCCAAATCTCCAGGTTCAAGGGCATCTTCCTCCATCGAAAACATGCATGAGAAACCCAGAAGACGGTACACCGTGTGATCGGGAAAGGTTTCTAAAACGCACCTCATTTCTCATCTCCTTGTTCTCGGGTTCGCCATTCCAGCCGCTTCAGTAGCAATCTGCCTCCTTGGAGAAGCAGCACCTTTAACCTCCTGTTCCGTACAGGTTGCAATTTGTCCTGAGGATGAACAGGAAGAGGGGGAACCAATGAGAGACTAGGTCTAGGTGTTGGGACAGGCACAGGTCACTCTATTTTCCCATCAGGAAGAAGAATTAACCACAGGCTCAGCCTGCCGCCCGGGACCAGAATAGGGCCTGAAGCAATCCTGCGCTTTTGCGGCCAGCTCCCAAGAAAGCGAGGTGAAAAATGGAGCTCAGGGGCACTGCATTTCACAAACCTGCAGACTTATAAATGATAACTCTCGTCCACAAATATATTGAGGGAAGGCAACGAAGAGGAGTTGAAAGCAAGGCAGAATTGCAGGAAACAGATTTCAGGAGGGAGATTCGAATCGCCTTTAAAGCACAGGAAAAGCGGCAAAACCTCGACAATGATGCCCTTGGCCAAAAAGGGCGTATGCGTTTTTTCCTGAATATATTCAGGAAAAAACGCATACGCCCTTTTTGGCCAACCAAGCAACCTGGAAAGGCAAATCAGCACTACAAAGAAGTCTCGCTTCTCATCGGTCAAAAGGGCCATGCTGAATAAAGTGTCAAAACCAGAAAGGCAGGACAGGCCATGGAGAAACGGGAGCCTGGCTACGCTGATGGGCGGGATGTAAATTGCCAACAGCCACTCTGGAGAAGTGAAAGGTGTGTCCTGAAACATCGAAAAAACTCAGCTTAGAGAGCATAGGGCACTTCCACTCATGGGCGTATAAATTGGCAAAACTAAAAATCAGCAAGACACAGGCTCCCCAAAGTTTAGGGCTGCTCTGTGGACAAGAACCTCCACTTCGTTACACCTTAAATATCCCAGGAAAGACAAAAATGGATAAAGAAGTTGTGGTCCTTATGTACAATAGAATATAACTCAGCCATGAAATCAACGTCATAATGCTAGTAGCAGCAAGATGAGTGGATTTAGGTAGGACGATTCTAAATGAAATAAGTCTCACAGAAAATGACACTTATCATAAGATATCACTTATAGAGGGAATGTAAAAACCGCTACCCTTGAACTGAATTACAAAACAGAGCAGAGTCACACGTTTAGAAAGCACACTATGGCTGCTTTAGGGGAAAGGTGAGGTGGTGTGATGCATAAAACAAGCTTTTTAAATTAGCTCAGATACCGTTCCATAAACCCAATAGGTAATAGACAAGACCTACTCCTTGCTCAGTGAATTGGACTCAACACCCCCTATTCACCGCCCAAGAATATATCTGACTAGTAAGAATCTTAAAACCTATGTATTGATATCTCTCTGTAAGTGAGTCAAGTGGGTGTAAAGCGGCAGAAACACAGCAGTGAAAAGCAGCTAAACCCCATTATAAAAGTCAATTACTTTTAAAAACCCGTAAAACAAAGACAGTGAAAGAGAGAGAAATTCTTACAAAATTCGTTCAGGGGCTGTGATGCCACCTGGATTGACAATATCTAGACCCACAGCTGACTGAGACATAAGGGTGGACACTCTTGGGGCTGAGACGTTTGGTGAGGTTGGGTGAGGAAACGCAGACCCTTTAAAGTAATCCTGTGTGGTACCCATCCCATGGGTCGCAAATCTCCAGGTTCAAGGGCATCTTCCTACATCGAAAACATGCATGAGAAACCCAGAAGACGGTACACCGTGTGATCAGGAAAGGTTTCCAAAACGCACCTCATTTCTCATCTCCTTGTTCTCGGGTTCGCCATTCCATCCGCTTTACTAGCAATCTCCCTCCTTGGAGAATCAGCACCTTTAACCTCCTGTTCCGTACAGGTTGCAATTTGTCCTGAGGATGAACAGGAAGAGGGGGAACCAATGAGAGACTAGGTCTAGGTGTTGGGACAGGCACAGTTCACTCTATTTTCCCATCAGGAAGAAGAATTAACCACAGTCTCAGCCTGCCACCCGGGACCAGAATAGGGCCTCAAGCAATCCTGCGCTTTTGCGGCCAGCTCCCAAGAAAGCGAGTTGAAAAATGGAGCTCAGGGGCACTGCATTTCACAAACCTGCAGACTTATAAATGATAACTCTCGTCCACAAATATATTGAGGGAAGGCAACGAAGAGGAGTTGAAAGCAAGCCAGAATTGCAGGAAACAGATTTCAGGAGGGAGATTCGAATCGCCTTTAAAGCACAGGAAAAGCGGCAAAACCTCGACAATGATGCCCTTGGCCAAAAAGGGCGTATGCGTTTTTTCCTGAATATATTCAGGAAAAAACGCATACGCCCTTTTTGGCCAACCAAGCAACCTGGAAAGGCAAATCAGCACTACAAAGAAGTCTCGCTTCTCATCGGTCAAAAGGGCCCTGCTGAATAAAGTGTCAAAACCAGAAATGCAGGACAGGCCATGGAGAAATGGGAGCATTGCTACGCTGATGGGCGGGACGTAAATTGCCAACAGCCACTCTGGAGAAGTGCACGGTATGTCCTGAAACATCTAAAAAACTCAGCTTAGAGAGCATAGGGCACTTCCACTCATGGGCGTATAAATTGGGAAAACTAAAAATCAGCAAGACACAGGCACCCCAAAGTTTAGGGCTGCTCTGTTGAAAAGAACCTCCACTTCGTTACACCTTAAATATCCCAGGAAAGAGAAAAATGGATAAAGAAGTTGTGGTCCTTATGTACAATGGAATATCACTCAGCCATGAAATCAACGTCATAAGGCTAGTAGCAGCATGATGAGTGGATTTAGGTACGACAATTCTAAGTGAAATAGGTCACACAGAAAAAGACACTTATCATAAGATATCACTTATAGAGGGAATGTAAAAACCGCTACCCTTGTACTGAATTACAAAACAGAACAGAGACACACGTTTAGAAAACACACTATGGCTGCTTAACGGTAAAGGTGAGGTGGGGTGATGCATAAAACAAGGGTTTCAAATTAGCTCAGATACCGTTCCATAAACCCAATAGGTAATAGACAAGACCTACTCCTTGCTCAGTGAATTGGACTCAACACCCCCTATTCACCGCCCAAGAATATATCTGACTAGTAAGAATCTTAAAACCTATGTATTGATATCTCTCTGTAAGTGAGTCACGTGGGTGTAAAGCGGCAGAAACACAGCAGTGAAAAGCAGCTAAACCCCATTATAAAAATCAATTACTTTTAAAAACCCGTGAAACAAAGACAGTGAAAGAGAGAGAAATTCTTACAAAATTCGTTCAGGGGCTGTGATGCCACCTGGATTGACCATATCTAGACCCACAGCTGACTGAGACATAAGGGTGGACATTCTTGGGGCTGAGAGGTTTGGTGAGGTTGGGTGAGGAAACGCAGACCCTTTAAAGTAATACTGCGTGGTACCCATCCCATGGGTCCCAAATCTCCAGGTTCAAGGGCATCTTCCTCCATCGAAAACATGCATGAGAAACCCAGAAGACGGTACACCGTGTGATCGGGAAAGGTTTCTAAAACGCACCTCATTTCTCATCTCCTTGTTCTCGGGTTCGCCATTCCAGCCGCTTCAGTAGCAATCTGCCTCCTTGGAGAAGCAGCACCTTTAACCTCCTGTTCCGTACAGGTTGCAATTTGTCCTGAGGATGAACAGGAAGAGGGGGAACCAATGAGAGACTAGGTCTAGGTGTTGGGACAGGCACAGGTCACTCTATTTTCCCATCAGGAAGAAGAATTAACCACAGGCTCAGCCTGCCGCCCGGGACCAGAATAGGGCCTGAAGCAATCCTGCGCTTTTGCGGCCAGCTCCCAAGAAAGCGAGTTGAAAAATGGAGCTCAGGGGCACTGCAATTCACAAACCTGCAGACTTATAAATGATAACTCTCGTCCACAAATATATTGAGGGAAGGCAACGAAGAGGAGTTGAAAGCAAGGCAGAATTGCAGGAAACAGATTTCAGGAGGGAGATTCGAATCGCCTTTAAAGCACAGGAAAAGCGGCAAAACCTCGACAATGATGCCCTTGGCCAAAAAGGGCGTATGCGTTTTTTCCTGAATATATTCAGGAAAAAACGCATACGCCCTTTTTGGCCAACCAAGCAACCTGGAAAGGCAAATCAGCACTACAAAGAAGTCTCGCTTCTCATCGGTCAAAAGGGCCATGCTGAATAAAGTGTCAAAACCAGAAAGGCAGGACAGGCCATGGAGAAACGGGAGCCTGGCTACGCTGATGGGCGGGATGGAAATTGCCAACAGCCACTCTGGAGAAGTGAAAGGTGTGTCCTGAAACATCGAAAAAACTCAGCTTAGAGAGCATAGGGCACTTCCACTCATGGGCGTATAAATTGGCAAAACTAAAAATCAGCAAGACACAGGCTCCCCAAAGTTTAGGGCTGCTCTGTTGACAAGAACCTCCACTTCGTTACACCTTAAATATCCCAGGAAAGACAAAAATGGATAAAGAAGTTGTGGTCCTTATGTATAATAGAATATAACTCAGCCATGAAATCAACGTCATAATGCTAGTAGCAGCAAGATGAGTGGATTTAGGTAGGACGATTCTAAATGAAATAAGTCTCACAGAAAATGACACTTATCATAAGATATCACTTATAGAGGGAATGTAAAAACCGCTACCCTTGAACTGAATTACAAAACAGAGCAGAGTCACACGTTTAGAAAGCACACTATGGCTGCTTTAGGGGAAAGGTGAGGTGGTGTGATGCATAAAACAAGCTTTTTAAATTAGCTCAGATACCGTTCCATAAACCCAATAGGTAATAGACAAGACCTACTCCTTGCTCAGTGAATTGGACTCAACACCCCCTATTCACCGCCCAAGAATATATCTGACTAGTAAGAATCTTAAAACCTATGTATTGATATCTCTCTGTAAGTGAGTGAAGTGTGTGTAAAGCGCCATAAACACAGCAGTGAAAAGCAGCTAAACCCCATTATAAAAGTCAATTACTTTTAAAAACCCGTAAAACAAAGACAGTGAAAGAGAGAGAAATTCTTACAAAATTCGTTCAGGGGCTGTGATGCCACCTGGATTGACAATATCTAGACCCACAGCTGACTGAGACATAAGGGTGGACACTCTTGGGGCTGAGACGTTTGGTGAGGTTGGGTGAGGAAACGCAGACCCTTTAAAGTAATCCTGTGTGGTACCCATCCCATGGGTCGCAAATCTCCAGGTTCAAGGGCATCTTCCTACATCGAAAACATGCATGAGAAACCCAGAAGATGGTACACCGTGTGATCGGGAAAGGTTTCCAAAACGCACCTCATTTCTCATCTCCTTGTTCTCGGGTTCGCCATTCCATCCGCTTTACTAGCAATCTCCCTCCTTGGAGAATCAGCACCTTTAACCTCCTGTTCCGTACAGGTTGCAATTTGTCCTGAGGATGAACGGGAAGAGGGGGAACCAATGAGAGACTAGGTCTAGGTGTTGGGACAGGCACAGGTCACTCTATTTTCCCATCAGGAAGAAGAATTAACCACATTCTCAGCCTGCCACCCGGGACCAGAATAGGGCCTCAAGCAATCCTGCGCTTTTGCGGCCAGCTCCCTAGAAAGCGAGTTGAAAAATGGAGCTCACGGTCACTGCATTTCACAAACCTGCAGACTTATAAATGATAACTCTCGTCCACAAATATATTGAGGGAAGGCAACGAAGAGGAGTTGAAAGCAAGGCAGAATTGCAGGAAACAGATTTCAGGAGGGAGATTCGAATCGCCTTTAAAGCACAGGAAAAGCGGCAAAACCTCGACAATGACACCCGTGGCCAAAAAGGGCGTATGCGTTTTTTCCTGAATATATTCAGGAAAAAACGCATACGCCCTTTTTGGCCAACCAAGCAACCTGGAAAGGCAAATCAACGCTATAAAGAAGTCTCGCTTCCCATCGGTCAAAAGGGCCATGCTGAATAAAGTGTCAAAACCAGAAATGCAGGACAGGCCATGGAGAAACGGGAGCCTGGCTACGCTTATGGGCGGGATGTAAATTGCCAACAGCCACTCTGGAGAAGTGTATGGTGTGTCCTGAAACATCGAAAAAACTCAGCTTAGAGAGCATAGGGCACTTCCACTCATGGGCGTATAAATTGGCAAAACTAAAAATCAGCAAGACACAGGCTCCCCAAAGTTTAGGGCTGCTCTGTTGACAAGAACCTCCACTTCGTTACACCTTAAATATCCCAGGAAAGAGAAAAATGGATAAAGAATTTGTGGTCCTTATGTACAATAGAATATCACTCAGCCATGAAATCAACGTCATAATGCTAGTAGCAGCAAGATGAGTGGATTTAGGTAGGACGATTCTAAATGAAATAAGTCACACAGAAAATGACACTTATCATAAGATATCACTTATAGAGGGAATGTAAAAACCACTACCCTTGAACTGAATTACAAAACAGAGCACAGTCACACGTTTAGAAAGCACACTATGGCTGCTTAAGGGGAAAGGTGAGGTGGTGTGATGCATCAAACAAGCTTTTCAAATTCGCTCAGATACTGTTCCATAAACCCAATAGGTAATAGACAAGACCTACTCCTTGCTCAGTGAATTGGACTCAACACCCCCTATTCACCGCCCAAGAATTATCTGACTAGTAAGAGTCTTAAAACCTCTGTATAGATATCTGTCTGTAAGTGAGTCAAGTGGGTGTAAAGCGGCAGAAACACAGCAGTGAAAAGCAGCTAAACCCCATTATAAAAATCAATTACTTTTAAAAACCCATGAAACAAAGACAGTGAAAGAGAGAGAAATTCTTACACAATTCGTTCAGGGGCTGTGATGCCACCTGGATTGACCATATCTAGACCCACAGCTGACTGAGACATAAGGGTGGACACTCTTGGGGCTGAGAGGTTTGGTGAGGTTGGGTGAGGAAACGCAGACCCTTTAAAATAATACTGCATGGTACCCATCCCATGGGTCCCAAATCTCCAGGTTCAAGGGCATCTTCCTACATCGAAAACATGCATGAGAAACCCAGAAGATGGTACACCGTGTGATCGGGAAAGGTTTCCAAAACGCACCTCATTTCTCATCTCCTTGTTCTCGGGTTCGCCATTCCATCCGCTTTACTAGCAATCTGCCTCCTTGGAGAATCAGCACCTTTAACCTCCTGTTCCGTACAGGTTGCAATTTGTCCTGAGGATGAACGGGAAGAGGGGGAACCAATGAGAGACTAGCTCTAGGTGTAGGGACAGGCACAGTTCACTCTATTTTCTCATCAGGAAGAAGAATTAACCACAGGCTCAGCCTGCCGGCCGGAACCAAAATAGGGCCTGAAGCAATCCTTCGCTTTTGAGGCCAGCTCCCAATAAAGCGAGTTGAAAAATGGAGCTCAAGGGCACTGCAATTCACAAACCTGCAGACTTATAAATGATAAATCTCGTCCACAAATATATTGAGGGAAGGTAACGAAGAGGATTTGAAAGCAAGGCAGAATTGAAGGAAACAGATTTCAGGAGGGAGATTCGAATCGCCTTTAAAGCACAGGAAAAGCGGCAAAACCTCGACAATGATGCCCTTGGCCAAAAAGGGCGTATGCGTTTCTTCCTGAATATATTCAGGAAGAAACGCACATGCCCTTTTTGGCCAACCAAACAACCTGGAAAGACAAATCAGCGCTACAAAGAAGTCTCGCTTCCCATCGGTCAAAAGGGCCATGCTGAATAAAGTGTCAAAACCGGAAATGCAGGACAGGCCATGGAGAAACGGGAGCCTCGCTACGCTGATGGTTGGGATGTAAATTGCCAACAGCCACTCTGGAGAAGTGTACGGTGAGTCCTGAAACATCTAAAAAACTCACCTTAGAGAGCATACGGCACTTCCACTCATGGGCGTATAAATTGGGAAAACTAAAAATCAGCAAGACACAGGCACCCCAAAGTTTAGGGCTGCTCCGTTGACAAGAACCTCCACTTCGTTACACCTTAAATATCCCAGGAAAGAGAAAAATGGATAAAGAAGTTGTGGTCCTTATGTACAATGGAATATCACTCAGCCATGAAATCAACGTGATAAGGCTAGTAGCAGCATGATGAGTGGATTTAGGTACGACGATTCTAAGTGAAATAAGTCACACAGAAAAAGACACTTATCATAAGATATCACTTATAGAGGGAATATGAAAACCGCTAACCTTGAACTGAATTACAAAACAGAACAGAGTCTCACATTTAGAAAACACACTATGGCTGCTTAACGGGAAAGGTGAGGGGGGTGATGCATAAAACAAGGGTTTCAAATTAGCTCAGATACCGTTCCATAAACCCAATAGGTAATAGACAAGACCTACTCCTTGCTCAGTGAATTGGACTCAACACCCCCTATTCACCACCCAAGAATATATCTGACTAGTAAGAATCTTAAAACCTATGTATTGATATCTCTCAGTAAGTGAGTCAGGTGGGTGTAAAGCGGCAGAAACACAGCAGTGAAAAGCAGCTAAACCCCATTATAAAAATCAATTACTTTTAAAAACATGTGAAACAAAGACAGTGAAAGAGAAATTCTTACAAAATTCGTTCAGGGGCTGTGATGCCACCTGGATTGACCATATCTAGACCCACAGCTGATTGAGACATAAGGGTGGACACTCTTGGGGCTGAGAGGTTTGGTGAGGTTGGCTGAGCAAACGCAGACCATTAACAGTAATACTGCGTGTTACCCATCCCATGGGTCCCAAATCTCCAGGTTCAAGGGCATCTTCCTACATCGAAAACATGCATGAGAAACCCAGAAGATGGTACACCGTGTGATCGGGAAAGGTTTCCAAAACGCACCACATTTCTCATCTCCTTGTGCTCGGGTTCGCCATTTCAGCCGCTTTACTAGCAATCTCCCTGGAGAATCAGCACCTTTAACCTCCTGTTCCTTACAGGTAGCAATTTGTCCTGAGGATGTACGGGAAGAGGGGGAAACAATGAGAGACTAGCGCTAGGTGTTGGGACAGGCACAGGCCACTCTAATTTACCATCAGGAAGAAGAATTAACCACAGGCTCAGCCTGCCCCTCGGAACCAGAATAGGGCCTGAAGCAATCCTGCAGTTTTGCGCCCAGTTTCCAAAAAAGCGAGTTGAAAAATGGAGCTCAGGGGCACTGCAATTCACAGTCCTGTAGAGTTATAAATGGTAATTCAAGTCCAAAAATATATTGAAGCAAGGCAACGGAGAGGATTTGAAAGCAAGGCAGAATTGCAGGAAATTTATATAGTTTATATGTTAAGTGTTTATATACATTTAACATACATTAGACTATTTAGGTTAGCCCCATAATCCTAATTTTTCCATCCTTCTCCCTTTCATTTTGGTTAACCATTAGTTTGTTTTATAAGTCTGTGAGTGTCTTTTTCTGTGGAGGTATGTTCATTGGTAGCAATCTTAGGATAACTTGTATAAATGATATCATAGGATATTTGTCATTCCCTTTTGACTTACTTTACCTAATATGATTATTTCTAGGCTCATTTGTAGTCCTGAAGATGGCACTCTTCATTTTTTTCCCGAGGCTACGATTCCATTCTGTACATATACCACTTCTTCTTTGTCAATTCATCTGTTTATGGACCTTTTTTTTGCTTCCATATCTTGGCTATTTCAATATTGCTGCAGTGCACATTTACCTGCCTCTCTCTTTCCGATTCTGGTGGACTTAGATTATAGGCCCAAAAGGTGCCCTGCTATATCATCTGGTAGCTCAATTTTTACCTTTTAAAGCAGCTCCATTCAGTTTTCGTTAGTGCTGTTACCACTTTACATCCCACCAGCTGCTAGAAGGTACAAAGTTCTCTAAAACCCCTTCAGCATTCATAGTTTGTAGAAGTTTTGCTGATGGTCATTTGACTGGTGTGTGCTGAAACCTTTTTGGAGGTTGGATTTGCATGTGGCTAATAATTCCTTATACTGAGCTTTAGGCAGGTCCTTTTTTTCTTTTCCTCTGTTTTTTTTAAAGAGTGAGTACAACTCCTCTCTTCATATTGACTTCTGGAAAAATTTGTCATGTGTTGAATTTTCTTGCCTATTCCCTACCCCAGGGCATTTTTTGAGGGGAGGTGTCATTTACAGCCCTGAACTCCTTGTGACTATTAAGCAACCATTAGCACTGGATTTAAAGCTGCTGTTGTGAGAAACAGCCACAAGGCGGCAGCATTATTACGTTCTCAACCCTTGTTACTAGGGCAACAGAGACTTCATGGAGGTAGTGTTCCGAGGTTGTATATTAGAGAAGAATGTGCGGGGACAAGCCCACAGATTTCAGGAGGTAGATACGAATCGCATTTAGAGCACATGAAAAGCGGCAAAACGTCGACAATGATGCACTTGGCCTAAAAGGGCCTATGCGTTTTTTCCTGAATATATTCAGGAGAAAACGCATACGCCCTTTTTGGCCAACCAAGCAAGCCGGAAAGGCAAATCAGCATTACAAATAAGTCTCGCTTCCCATCCGTCCAAAAGCCATCCAAAAAAGTGTAAAAACCAGAAGTGCAGGACAGGCCAGGTAGAAAAGGGAGCCTTGTTAGGCTGATGGGTGAGATGTAAATTGCCAACGGCCACTCTGGAGAAGTGCATGGTGTTTCCTAAAACATCTAAAAAACACAGCTAGAGAGCATAGGGCCCTTCCACTCGTGGGCGTATAAAATGAGAAACCTAAAAATCAACAAGACACAGGCACCCCAAAGTTTAGGCCTGCTCTGTTTACAAGAACCTCCACTTCAGTACACCTTAAATATGCCAGGATAGAGGAAAATGGATAAAGAAGTGTGGTACTTATGCACAATGGCATATCACTCAGCCATGAAATCAGTGTCATACGGCTACTAGCAGGAAGATGAGTGGATTTAGGTACGATGTTTCTAAGTGAAATAAGTCACACAGAAAAAGACACTTATCATAAGATATCACTTATAGAGGGAAAGTAAAAATCGCTACCCATGACCTGATTACAAAACAGAACAGAGTAACACATTTAGAAAACATGGATGGCTGCTTAACTGGAAAGGTGAGGTGCGGTGAGGCATAAAACAAGGGTTTGAAATTAGCACACATACCGTTCCATAAACCAAATATGTAACAGACAATACCTACCCCTTGCTCAGTGAACTGGACTCAAAGCCCCGTATTCACCGCACAAGAGTATATCTGACTAGTAAGAATCTTAAAACCTATGTATTGATATCTCTCTGTAAATGAATCAAGTGGGTGTAAAGCGGCAAAAACACAGCAGTGAAAATCAGCTAAACACCTTTATAAAAATAGATTACAAAAAAAACCCAACAAAGACAGTGAAAGAGAGAGAAATTCGTAAAAAGTTCGTTCAGGGGCAGTGAAGCAACCAGGATTGACCATACCTAGACCCACAGCTGTATTAGCTATAAGGCTGGACACTCTTGGGGCTGAGAGGATTGGTGAGGTTGGGTGAGCAAACGCCTACCCTTTAAAGTAATAGTGCATGGTACCCATTCTTTGGGTCCCAAATCTCCAGGTTCAAGGGATTCTTCTTACAGCGAAAAAATGCATGGGAAACCCAGTGGATGGTATACAGTGTGATCGGGAAAGGTTTCCGAAACGCACCTCATTCCTCATCTCCTGGTGCTCGGGTTCGCCATTCCAGCCGCATTACTAACAATCTCCCCACTTGGACAATCAGCACCTTTAACCTCCTGTTTCGTACAGGTTGCAATTTGTCCTGAGGATGAATGGGAAGAGGGGGAACCCATGAGAGGGTAGCTCTAGGTGTTGGGACAGGCACAGGTCACTCTAATTTCCATCAGGAAGAAGAATTAACCACAGGCTCAGCCTGCCGCCCGGAACCAGAATAGGGCCTGAAGCCATCCTGCGGTTTTTCGGCCAACTCCCAAAAGAGCGAGTTGAAAAATGGAGATCAGGGGCACTGCAATTCACAAACCTGCAGACTTATAAATAATAACTCTCGTCCACAAATATATTGAGGGAAGGCAACGAAGAGGATTTGAAAGCAAGGCAGAATTGCAGGAAACAGATTTCAGGAGGGAGATTCGAATCGCCTTTAAAGCACATGGAAAGCGGCAAAACCTCGACAATGATGCCCTTGGCCAAAAAGGGCGTATGCGTTTCTTCCTGAATATATTCAGGAAGAAACGCATACGCCCTTTTTGGCCAACCAAACAACCTGGAAAGGTAAATCAGCGCTACAAAGAAGTCTCGCTTCCCATCGGTCAAAATGGCCATGCTGAATAAAGTGTCAAAACCAGAAATGCAGGACAGGCCATGGAGAAACGGGAGCCTGGCTACGCTGATGGGTGGGATGTAAATTGCCAACAGCCACTCTGGAGAAGTGTACGGTGTGTCCTGAAACGTCTAAAAAACTCAGCTTAGAGAGCATAGGGCACTTCCACTCATGGGCGTATAAATTGGGAAAACTAAAAATCAGCAAGACACAGGCACCCCAAAGTTTAGGGCTGCTCTGTTGAAAAGAACCTCCACTTCGTTACACCTTAAATATCCCAGGAAAGAGAAAAATGGATAAAGAAGTTGTGGTCCTTATGTACAATGGAATATCACTGAAATCATGAAATCAACGTCATAAGGCTAGTAGCAGGATGATGAGTGGATTCAGGTACGACGATTCTAAGTGAAATAAGTCACACAGAAAAAGACACTTATCATAAGATATCACTTATAGAGGGAATATGAAAACCGCTACCCTTGAACTGAATTACAAAACAGAACAGAGTCACACGTTTAGAAAACACACTATGCCTGCTTAACGGGAAAGGTGAGGGGGGTGATGCATAAAACAAGGGTTTCAAATTAGCTCAGATACCGTTCCATAAACCCAATGGGTAATAGACAAGACCTACTCCTTGCTCAGTGAATTCGACTCAACACCCCCTATTCACCACCCAAGAATATATCTGACTAGTAAGAATCTTAAAACCTACGTATTGATATCTCTCAGTAAGTGAGTCAGGTGGGTGTAAAGCGGCATAAACACAGCAGTGAAAAGCAGCTAAACCCCATTATAAAAATCAATTACTTTTAAAAACATGTGAAACAAAGACAGTGAAAGAGAAATTCTTACAAAATTCGTTCAGGGGCTGTGATGCCACCTGGATTGACCATATCTAGACACACAGCTGATTGAGACATAAGGGTGGACACTCTTGGGGCTGAGAGGTTTGGTGAGGTGGGCTGAGCAAACGCAGACCATTAACAGTAATACTGCGTGGTACCCATCCCATGGGTCCCAAATCTCCAGGTTCAAGGGCATCTTCCTACATCGAAAACATGCATGAGAAACCCAGAAGATGGTACACCGTGTGATCGGGAAAGGTTTCCAAAACGCACCTCATTTCTCATCTCCTTGTGCTCGCGTTCCCCATTCCCGCCGCTTTACTAGCAATCTCCCTCTTGGAGAATCAGCACCTTTAACCTCCTGTTCCTTACAGGTTGCAATTTGTCCTGAGGATGAACGGGAAGAGGGGGAAACAATGAGAGACTAGCGCTAGGTGTTGGGACAGGCACAGGCCACTCTAATTTACCATCAGGAAGAAGAATTAACCACAGGCTCAGCCTGCCCCTCGGAACCAGAATAGGGCCTGAAGCAATCCTGCAGTTTTGCGCCCAGTTTCCAAAAAAGCGAGTTGAAAAATGGAGCTCAGGGGCACTGCAATTCACAGTCCTGTAGAGTTATAAATGGTAATTCAAGTCCAAAAATATATTGAAGCAAGGCAACGGAGAGGATTTGAAAGCAAGGCAGAATTGCAGGAAATTTATATAGTTTATATGTTAAGTGTTTATATACATTTAACATACATTAGACTATTTAGGTTAGCCCCATAATCCTAATTTTTCCATCCTTCTCCCTTTCATTTTGGTTAACCATTAGTTTGTTTTATAAGTCTGTGAGTGTCTTTTTCTGTGGAGGTATGTTCATTGGTAGCAATCTTAGGATAACTTGTATAAATGATATCATAGGATATTTGTCATTCCCTTTTGACTTACTTTACCTAATATGATTATTTCTAGGCTCATTTGTAGTCCTGAAAATGGCACTCTTCATTTTTTTCCCGAGGCTACGATTCCATTCTGTACATATACCACTTCTTCTTTGTCAATTCATCTGTTTATGGACCTTTTTTTTGCTTCCATATCTTGGCTATTTCAATATTGCTGCAGTGCACATTTACCTGCCTCTCTCTTTCCGATTCTGGTGGACTTAGATTATAGGCCCAAAAGGTGCCCTGCTATATCATCTGGTAGCTCAATTTTTACCTTTTAAAGCAGCTCCATTCAGTTTTCGTTAGTGCTGTTACCACTTTACATCCCACCAGCTGCTAGAAGGTACAAAGTTCTCTAAAACCCCTTCAGCATTTATAGTTTGTAGACGTTTTGCTGATGGTCATTTGACTGGTGTGTGCTGAAACCTTTTTGGAGGTTGGATTTGCCTGTGGCTAATAATTCCTTATACTGAGCTTTAGGCAGGTCCTTTTTTTCTTTTCCTCTGTTTTTTTTAAAGAGTGAGTACAACTCCTCTCTTCATATTGACTTCTGGAAAAATTTGTCATGTGTTGAATTTTCTTGCCTATTCCCTACCCCAGGGCATTTTTTGAAGGGAGGTGTCATTTACAGCCCTGAACTCCTTGTGACTATTAAGCAACCATTAGCACTCGGTTTAAAGCTGCTGTTGTGAGAAACAGCCACAAGGCGGCAGCATTATTGCGTTCTCAACCCTTGTTACTAGGGCAACAGAGTCTTCATGGAGATAGTGTTCCGAGGTTGTATATTAGAGAACAATGTGCGGGGACAAGTCCCCAGATTTCAGGAGGTAGATACGAATCGCCTTTAGAGCACATGAAAAGCGGCAAAACGTCGACAATGATGCACTTGGCCTAAAAGGGCCTATGCGTTTTTTCCTGAATATATTCAGGAGAAAACGCATACGCCCTTTTTGGCCAACCAAGCAAGCCGGAAAGGCAAATCAGCACTACAAATAAGTCTCGCTTCCCATCCGTCCAAAAGCCATCCAAAAAAGTGTAAAAACCAGAAGTGCAGGACAGGCCAGGTAGAAAAGGGAGCCTTGTTAGGCTGATGGGTGAGATGTAAATTGCCAACGGCCACTCTGGAGAAGTGCATGGTGTTTCCTAAAACATCTAAAAAACACAGCTAGAGAGCATAGGGCCCTTCCACTCGTGGGCGTATAAAATGAGAAACCTAAAAATCAACAAGACACAGGCACCCCAAAGTTTAGGCCTGCTCTGTTTACAAGAACCTCCACTTCAGTACACCTTAAATATGCCAGGATAGAGGAAAATAGATAAAGAAGTGTGGTACTTATGCACAATGGCATATCACTCAGCCATGAAATCAGTGTCATACGGCTACTAGCAGGAAGATGAGTGGATTTAGGTACGATGTTTCTAAGTGAAATAAGTCACACAGAAAAAGACACTTATCATAAGATATCACTTATAGAGGGAAAGTAAAAATCGCTACCCATGACCTGATTACAAAACAGAACAGAGTCACACATTTAGAAAACATGGATGGCTGCTTAACTGGAAAGGTGAGGTGCGGTGAGGCATAAAACAAGGGTTTGAAATTAGCACACATACCGTTCCATAAACCAAATATGTAACAGACAATACCTACCCCTTGCTCAGTGAACTGGACTCAAAGCCCCGTATTCACCGCACAAGAGTATATCTGACTAGTAAGAATCTTAAAACCTATGTATTGATATCTCTCTGTAAATGAATCAAGTGGGTGTAAAGCGGCAAAAACACAGCAGTGAAAATCAGCTAAACACCTTTATAAAAATAGATTACAAAAAAAACCCCAACAAAGACAGTGAAAGAGAGAGAAATTCGTAAAAAGTTCGTTCAGGGGCAGTGAAGCAACCAGGATTGACCATACCTAGACCCACAGCTGGATTAGCTATAAGGCTGGACACTCTTGCGGCTGAGAGGATTGGTGAGGTTGGGTGAGCAAACGCCTACCCTTTAAAGTAATAGTGCATGGTACCCATTCTATGGGTCCCAAATCTCCAGGTTCAAGGGATTCTTCTTACAGCGAAAAAATGCATGGGAAACCCAGTGGATGGTATACAGTGTGATCGGGAAAGGTTTCCGAAACGCACCTCATTCCTCATCTCCTGGTGCTCGGGTTCGCCATTCCAGCCGCATTACTAACAATCTCCCCACTTGGACAATCAGCACCTTTAACCTCCTGTTTCGTACAGGTTGCAATTTGTCCTGAGGATGAATGGGAAGAGGGGGAACCCATGAGAGGGTAGCTCTAGGTGTTGGGACAGGCACAGGTCACTCTAATTTCCATCAGGAAGAAGAATTAACCACAGGCTCAGCCTGCCGCCCGGAACCATAATAGGGCCTGAAGCCATCCTGCGGTTTTTCGGCCAACTCCCAAAAGAGCGAGTTGAAAAATGGAGATCAGGGGCACTGCAATTCACAAACCTGCAGACTTATAAATAATAACTCTCGTCCACAAATATATTGAGGGAAGGCAACGAAGAGGATTTGAAAGCAAGGCAGAATTGCAGGAAACAGATTTCAGGAGGGAGATTCGAATCGCCTTTAAAGCACATGGAAAGTGGCAAAACCTCGACAATGATGCCCTTGGCCAAAAAGGGCGTATGCGTTTCTTCCTGAATATATTCAGGAAGAAACGCATACGCCCTTTTTGGCCAACCAAACAACCTGGAAAGGTAAATCAGCGCTACAAAGAAGACTCGCTTCCCATCGGTCAAAATGGCCATGCTGAATAAAGTGTCTAAACCAGAAATGCAGGACAGGCCATGGAGAAACGGGAGCCTGGCTACGCTGATGGGTGGGATGTAAATTGCCAACAGCCACTCTGGAGAAGTGTACGGTGTGTCCTGAAACGTCTAAAAACTCAGCTTAGAGAGCATAGGGCACTTCCACTCATGGGCGTATAAATTGGGAAAACTAAAAATCAGCAAGACACAGGCACCCCAATGTTTAGGGCTGCTCTGTTGAAAAGAACCTCCACTTCGTTACACCTTAAATATCCCAGGAAAGAGAAAAATGGATAAAGAAGTTGTGGTCCTTATGTACAATGGAATATCACTGAAATCATGAAATCAACGTCATAAGGCTAGTAGCAGGATGATGAGTGGATTCAGGTACGACGATTCTAAGTGAAATAAGTCACACAGAAAAAGACACTTATCATAAGATATCACTTATAGAGGGAATATGAAAACCGCTACCCTTGAACTGAATTACAAAACAGAACAGAGTCACACGTTTAGAAAACACACTATGCCTGCTTAACGGGAAAGGTGAGGGGGGTGATGCATAAAACAAGGGTTTCAAATTAGCTCAGATACCGTTCCATAAACCCAATGGGTAATAGACAAGACCTACTCCTTGCTCAGTGAATTCGACTCAACACCCCCTATTCACCACCCAAGAATATATCTGACTAGTAAGAATCTTAAAACCTACGTATTGATATCTCTCAGTAAGTGAGTCAGGTGGGTGTAAAGCGGCATAAACACAGCAGTGAAAAGCAGCTAAACCCCATTATAAAAATCAATTACTTTTAAAAACATGTGAAACAAAGACAGTGAAAGAGAAATTCTTACAAAATTCGTTCAGGGGCTGTGATGCCACCTGGATTGACCATATCTAGACCCACAGCTGATTGAGACATAAGGGTGGACACTCTTGGGGCTGAGAGGTTTGGTGAGGTGGGCTGAGCAAACGCAGACCATTAACAGTAATACTGCGTGGTACCCATCCCATGGGTCCCAAATCTCCAGGTTCAAGGGCATCTTCCTACATCGAAAACATGCATGAGAAACCCAGAAGATGGTACACCGTGTGATCGGGAAAGGTTTCCAAAACGCACCTCATTTCTCATCTCCTTGTGCTCGCGTTCGCCATTCCCGCCGCTTTACTAGCAATCTCCCTCTTGGAGAATCAGCACCTTTAACCTCCTGTTCCTTACAGGTTGCAATTTGTCCTGAGGATGAACGGGAAGAGGGGGAAACAATGAGAGACTAGCGCTAGGTGTTGGGACAGGCACAGGCCACTCTAATTTACCATCAGGAAGAAGAATTAACCACAGGCTCAGCCTGCCCCTCGGAACCAGAATAGGGCCTGAAGCAATCCTGCAGTTTTGCGCCCAGTTTCCAAAAAAGCGAGTTGAAAAATGGAGCTCAGGGGCACTGCAATTCACAGTCCTGTAGAGTTATAAATGGTAATTCAAGTCCAAAAATATATTGAAGCAAGGCAACGGAGAGGATTTGAAAGCAAGGCAGAATTGCAGGAAATTTATATAGTTTATATGTTAAGTGTTTATATACATTTAACATACATTAGACTATTTAGGTTAGCCCCATAATCCTAATTTTTCCATCCTTCTCCCTTTCATTTTGGTTAACCATTAGTTTGTTTTATAAGTCTGTGAGTGTCTTTTTCTGTGGAGGTATGTTCATTGGTAGCAATCTTAGGATAACTTGTATAAATGATATCATAGGATATTTGTCATTCCCTTTTGACTTACTTTACCTAATATGATTATTTCTAGGCTCATTTGTAGTCCTGAAAATGGCACTCTTCATTTTTTTCCCGAGGCTACGATTCCATTCTGTACATATACCACTTCTTCTTTGTCAATTCATCTGTTTATGGACCTTTTTTTTGCTTCCATATCTTGGCTATTTCAATATTGCTGCAGTGCACATTTACCTGCCTCTGTCTTTCCGATTCTGGTGGACTTAGATTATAGGCCCAAAAGGTGCCCTGCTATATCATCTGGTAGCTCAATTTTTACCTTTTAAAGCAGCTCCATTCAGTTTTCGTTAGTGCTGTTACCACTTTACATCCCACCAGCTGCTAGAAGGTACAAAGTTCTCTAAAACCCCTTCAGCATTTATAGTTTGTAGACGTTTTGCTGATGGTCATTTGACTGGTGTGTGCTGAAACCTTTTTGGAGGTTGGATTTGCCTGTGGCTAATAATTCCTTATACTGAGCTTTAGGCAGGTCCTTTTTTTCTTTTCCTCTGTTTTTTTTAAAGAGTGAGTACAACTCCTCTCTTCATATTGACTTCTGGAAAAATTTGTCATGTGTTGAATTTTCTTGCCTATTCCCTACCCCAGGGCATTTTTTGAGGGGAGGTGTCATTTACAGCCCTGAACTCCTTGTGACTATTAAGCAACCATTAGCACTCGGTTTAAAGCTGCTGTTGTGAGAAACAGCCACAAGGCGGCAGCATTATTGCGTTCTCAACCCTTGTTACTAGGGCAACAGAGTCTTCATGGAGATAGTGTTCCGAGGTTGTATATTAGAGAACAATGTGCGGGGACAAGTCCCCAGATTTCAGGAGGTAGATACGAATCGCCTTTAGAGCACATGAAAAGCGGCAAAACGTCGACAATGATGCACTTGGCCTAAAAGGGCCTATGCGTTTTTTCCTGAATATATTCAGGAGAAAACGCATACGCCCTTTTTGGCCAACCAAGCAAGCCGGAAAGGCAAATCAGCACTACAAATAAGTCTCGCTTCCCATCCGTCCAAAAGCCATCCAAAAAAGTGTAAAAACCAGAAGTGCAGGACAGGCCAGGTAGAAAAGGGAGCCTTGTTAGGCTGATGGGTGAGATGTAAATTGCCAACGGCCACTCTGGAGAAGTGCATGGTGTTTCCTAAAACATCTAAAAAACACAGCTAGAGAGCATAGGGCCCTTCCACTCGTGGGCGTATAAAATGAGAAACCTAAAAATCAACAAGACACAGGCACCCCAAAGTTTAGGCCTGCTCTGTTTACAAGAACCTCCACTTCAGTACACCTTAAATATGCCAGGATAGAGGAAAATAGATAAAGAAGTGTGGTACTTATGCACAATGGCATATCACTCAGCCATGAAATCAGTGTCATACGGCTACTAGCAGGAAGATGAGTGGATTTAGGTACGATGTTTCTAAGTGAAATAAGTCACACAGAAAAAGACACTTATCATAAGATATCACTTATAGAGGGAAAGTAAAAATCGCTACCCATGACCTGATTACAAAACAGAACAGAGTCACACATTTAGAAAACATGGATGGCTGCTTAACTGGAAAGGTGAGGTGCGGTGAGGCATAAAACAAGGGTTTGAAATTAGCACACATACCGTTCCATAAACCAAATATGTAACAGACAATACCTACCCCTTGCTCAGTGAACTGGACTCAAAGCCCCGTATTCACCGCACAAGAGTATATCTGACTAGTAAGAATCTTAAAACCTATGTATTGATATCTCTCTGTAAATGAATCAAGTGGGTGTAAAGCGGCAAAAACACAGCAGTGAAAATCAGCTAAACACCTTTATAAAAATAGATTACAAAAAAAACCCCAACAAAGACAGTGAAAGAGAGAGAAATTCGTAAAAAGTTCGTTCAGGGGCAGTGAAGCAACCAGGATTGACCATACCTAGACCCACAGCTGGATTAGCTATAAGGCTGGACACTCTTGCGGCTGAGAGGATTGGTGAGGTTGGGTGAGCAAACGCCTACCCTTTAAAGTAATAGTGCATGGTACCCATTCTATGGGTCCCAAATCTCCAGGTTCAAGGGATTCTTCTTACAGCGAAAAAATGCATGGGAAACCCAGTGGATGGTATACAGTGTGATCGGGAAAGGTTTCCGAAACGCACCTCATTCCTCATCTCCTGGTGCTCGGGTTCGCCATTCCAGCCGCATTACTAACAATCTCCCCACTTGGACAATCAGCACCTTTAACCTCCTGTTTCGTACAGGTTGCAATTTGTCCTGAGGATGAATGGGAAGAGGGGGAACCCATGAGAGGGTAGCTCTAGGTGTTGGGACAGGCACAGGTCACTCTAATTTCCATCAGGAAGAAGAATTAACCACAGGCTCAGCCTGCCTCCCGGAACCAGAATAGGGCCTGAAGCCATCCTGCGGTTTTTCGGCCAACTCCCAAAAGAGCGAGTTGAAAAATGGAGATCAGGGGCACTGCAATTCACAAACCTGCAGACTTTTAAATGATAACTCTCATCCACAAATATTTTGAGGGAAGGCAACGAAGACGATTTGAAATCAAGGCAGAATTGCAGGAAACAGATTTCAGGAGGTAGATTCGAATCGACTTTAAAGCACATGGAAAGCGGCAAAACCTCAACAATGATGCCCTTGGCCAAAAAGGGCGTATGCGTTTTTTCCTGAATATATTCAGGAAAAAACGCATACGCCCTTTTTGGCCAACCAAGAAACCTGGAAAGGCAAATCAGCGCTACAAAGAAGTCTCGCTTCCCATCGCTCAAAAGCGCCATGCTGAATAAAGGGTCAATACCAGAAATGCAGGAAAGCCCATGGAGAAATGGGAGCCTTGCTACGCGGATGGGCACGATGTAAATTGTGCACAGCCACTCTGGCGAAGTGCACCATGTGTCCTGAAACATCTACAAAGCACAGCTTAGAGAGCATAGGGCACTTCCACTCATGGGCGTATATATTGGGAAAACTAAAAATCAGCAAGACACATGCACCCCGAAGTTTAAGGCTGCTCTGTTGACAAGAACCTCCACTTCGTTACACCTTAAATATCCCAGGAAAGAGAAAAATGGATAAAGAAACTGTGGTCCTTATGTACAATGGAATATCACTCAGCCATGAAATCAACGTCATAAGGCTAGTAGCAGTATGATGAGTGGATTTAGGTACGACGATTCTAAGTGAAATAAGTAACACAGAAAAAGACACTTATCATAAGATATCACTTATAGAGGGGATGTAAAAACCGCTACCCTTGAACTGAATTACAAAACAGAACAGAGTCACACGTTGAAAAAACACACTATGGCTGCTTAACGGGAAAGGTGAGGTGGGGTGATGCATAAAACAAGGGTTTCAAATTACCTCAGATACCGTTCCATAAACCCAATATGTAATAGACAAGAACTACTCCTTGCTCAGTGAATTGGACTCAACACCCCCTATTCACCGCCCAAGAATCTATCTGACTAGTTAGAATCTTAAAACCTATGTATTGATATCTCTCTGTAAGTGAGTCAAGTGGGTGTAAAGCGGCAGAAACACAGCAGTGAAAAGCAGCTAAACCCCATTATAAAAATCAATTACTTTTAAAAACCCTTGAAACAAAGACAGTGAAAGAGAGAGAAATTCTTACAAAATTCGTTCAGGGGCTGTGATGCCACCTGGATTGACCATATCTAGACCCACAGCTGATTGAGACATAAGGGTGGACACTCTTGGGGCTGAGAGGTTTGGTGAGGTTGGGTGAGCAAACGCAGACCCTTTAAATTAATACTGCCTGGTACCCATTCTATGGATCCCAAATCTCCAGGGTCAATGGAATCTTCCTGCAGAGAAAAAATGCTTGGGAAACCCGGTGGATGGTATACAGTGTGATCGAGAAATGTTTCTGAAACGCTCCTCATTCCTCATCTCCTGGTGCTCGGGTTCGCCATTCCAGCCGCTTTACTAACAATCTCCCCACTTGGAGAATCAGCCCCTTTAACATCCTCTTCCGTACAGGTGGTAATTTTTCCTGAGGATGAATGGGAAGAGGGGGAACCCATGAGAGGCTAGCTGTAGCTGTTGGGACAGGCACAGGTAACCCTAATTTCCCATCAGGAAGAAGAATTGACCACAGGCTTAGCCTGCGCTCCGCAACCAGAATAGGGCCTGAAGCAATCCTGCGGGTTTGCGGCCAGCTCCCAAAAAAGCGATTTCGAAAATGGAGCTCAGGAGCACGGCAATTCACAAATCTGCGGAGTTATAAATGATAACTCTCGTCTAAAAATGTATTGAGGTAAGACAACGAAGAGGATTTCAAAGCAATACAGAATTGCAGGAAACAGTTTTTCCAGGTAGATTGGACTCGCCTTTAAAGCACATGAAATTCCGCAGAACTTCGACAATGATGCTGTTGGCCAAAAAGGGCGTCTGCGTTGTTTCTTGAATAAATTTTGGAAAAAACGCAGATGCTCTTTTTGGCCAACTAAACAAGCGGGCAATGCAAATCAGCATTACAAAAATGTCTCACTTCGCATTGGTCAAAAGGCCCATGCTGAAAAAGTGTAAAACCCAGAAATGCAGGGCAGGCCATGGAGAAAACGGAGCCTTGTTATGCTGATCGGCGGGATATAAATTGCCACCGGCCACTCTTGAGAAGTGTATGCTGTATCTTAGAACTTCTAAAACACAGAGCTACAAGCATACAGCACTTCCCCTCATGGGCGTATATCTTGGGAAAACCAAAAAATCGACAAGACACAGGCACCCCAAAGTTTAGGGCTGCTCTGTTTAGAAATGCCTCGATTTGGGTCCAACTTACATATCCTTGGAAGGAAAAAATGGAGAAAGAAGATGTGGTACTTATGTACAATGGAATATTACTCAGCAATTAAATCAATGAAATAAAGCCAGTGGCAGCAACTCGTGGAGACTGAGGTACGATCATTCTAAGTGACATAAGTCAGACATAAAAAGAGACTTATCATAAGGTATCACTTATAGAGAGTATCTAAAAATGCCTTCACATGAACGCAATTACAAAACAGAAACGGAGTCACACATTTAGAAAACACACTTATGGCTGCTAAAGGAGAAAGGTGGGGCGGGGTGATGCATAAACCAGGAGGTTGAAATTAGCACAGATACGGTTCCATAAACAAAATAGGTATTCGACAGGACCTACTCTATAGCTCAAAGAGCTGGAGTCAGCACACTGTTGTCACCAGAAAAGGATATATAAGACTGGTAAGAATCTGTAAAAGAATTTATTGATGTCTCTCTTTAAGTGAATCAAGTGGATAGATGTAGAGCAGGAAGAAACACAGTATTGAAAATCAGCTATACCCCATTATAAAATTAAATAACAAGAACAAAATAAAGACAGTGAGAGAGAGAGAAATTCTCACAAAATTTGTTCAAGGGCTGTGATGCAACCTGGACTGACCATATCTAGACACAGAGCTGGATGGGACCTAAGGCTCTACACTCGTTGGTCTGAGAGGCTTCGTGAGGATGGTACAGCAAATGCAGCACTTTTAGAGTAATACTGCCTGGCCCCCATTCCATGGGTTCCATATCTCCAGGTGCAGGGGACCCTTCCTACAGCTAAAACATGCATGGCACATCCAGAGGATGGTACACCGTCTGATCGGGAAGAGTTTGGAAAACTCACCTCATCTCCACGTCTCCTGGTATTCGGGTTCCCCAGCTCCTTTCCTTAGAGTCTCCCCACTTTGGGAAGGCAGCACACTCAACAGCCGGTTTTGCACGGCTTGGAATTTTCCGGTGAAGAAGGGGAATGGCGGGATGGAATGAGACACAAGCCTTAGATGTTTGGACAGGCATATGCCACTCTAGTTTCCTACCTGGAAGAAGAATTTCCCTATCCTTCAGGTGCCCCAGTAACTGGAATGGGTCTGTAGAAATCCTGCCCCTTTGTGTCTGCTTCCCTAAACAAGTTGAAAACCGGTGCTCAGGGGCACTGCAATTCACAAACATGCAGGGTTGTAATTGACACCTCTAATGGAGTCATTTCTTGAGCCAAGTATTCGTAAAGGCCTTGTAAGCAAGGCAGAATTGCAGGAAAGGGATTTCAAGGGGTAGTTTGCACTCGTCATCAAAGCACATGCAAAGCTGCTGAACATCGCCAATGATGCAGTTTGCCAAAAAGGCCGTATGCGTTATTCCTTAATATATTCAGGAAAAACCCTTACTCCATTTTTGGCCAACAAAACAGGCGGGCAATGTAAATTAATACTACAAAGAGATATCACTTCGCACCAGTCAGAATGGCCAACCTCACAAACTGTAAAACCTGAAATGCAGGACAGGGCGTGGAGAAAAGGGAACCCTGACAAGATGATGGTGGGAATGTAAATTGCTAACAGCCACTCTGGAGAAGTGGGTGGTGATTCCTTAAAAATCTAAAAACCAGAGCTTCAGAGCATATGGCGCTTCCACTCCTGGGCCTGTATCTTGGAAAAAACGTAAATTGACAGGACCCAGGCACTCTAAAATTTATGCAGCCCTGTTTACAAGAGCCTCTACTCGGAAGCTACCTAAAAGTCCTTGGAGGGAAGAATGGATAAAGAAATTATGGTAGATATGTACAATGGAATATTACTCAGCCATGAAGTGAATGAAATAAGGCCATTTAGGGCCACTCAGAAGGACCTACATACATTCATATTAAGTGTCATAAATCAGGCAATGAAAAATATCATATGATATTACTTATCGGTGGAATCTAAAAATTGATAGAAAGGTACTATCTTACAACACAGAAAAAGAGTCCCAGACTTAGAACACAGACTTATGGTTACCAAACTGGAAAGGTGTGTTGGAGGCATAAATCATGAGGTTGGAGTTAGTATATACATATTTACAGAGAGAAAACTTGTAATTAACATGGACCTGCTGTAGAGCACTTGGAACTCTTCTCAACAACCTTTAGTAACCTCAATGGGAAAATAATTCTAAAAAGAATATATAGTTATCTCTGTATAAATGAATCATGTTGGTGTATGTCAAAAATGAACACAACATGATAAATCAACTATATACTCCATTATAAATTTAAAATTAAGTTAAAGAAAAGAAAAATGATCACTAAATTTGTTTAGTCGCAGTGAACATACTAGTGTCACATCCCTGGACACAGACACAATTTGGTCCCAAGGCTGGACTGTTGTAGGCCTGAGGACCTCGGGAGGATATGCCAGCTAATTCGCCCCCCTTGAACATGGGCAACCTGGTCCCCTCTGCATGGGATCACTATCTCCAGATCTAAGTGTGCCCTCATACTACTAAACCAACCCTCTGACACCCAAAGGATGGTGGACTCTCTGGGCTGGATGACATTTGGAAAATCACCTGCTCTCAACATATCCTGGTGTTTGGGTTCCGACCTCCCTACTCCTTCGTAAGGGTCATCCCACTCTACAAGACAGCACCCTCAACAGGTGATTTTGCAGGGGTTTATACTTGTTCGGGGGATGAAGGGTAAGGGGGAAGAAGGAATGGGACAGAAGCCCTTACATGTCTGGACAGGCACATTCCACTCTAATTTAATACCCAAGAACAGGACTTGCCCTACACCTAAGGTTGTGTCAGTAACCAGAGAGGGACAGTAGAAACCCTGCCGCCTTCTGTTTCCCACAACAACAATTCTAAAACTGGACCTTATACGCACTTCATATTCACAATGCCTGGGGAGCTGTAAATGACAACAGCCCTCAAAAAATGTCTTGGGGTAGGTAATCGAAGTAGACTTCAAAACAAGGCAACCTTTCAATAACCCTTTTTCAAGGGGTAAATCTTACTGACACTGTTCAAAAAAAAAGCACATATGAAGATACTCACCATTGCTTTATGTTAGACAAATGCAAATCAGATGTACAAAGAAGTATCACATGGAACCACTCAGAATAGCCACCATCACAATGTCTACAAACAAGAAATGCTTCAGAGGGTGTGGAAAAAAGAGAAACCTACTACTTTTTTTTTTTTAATCTGCGTTGGGTCTTCGTTGCTGCGCACGGCTTTTCTATAGTTGCAGCAAGCGGGGGCTACTCATCATTGTGGTACGAAGCCTTCTCTTTGTGGTGGCTTCTCTTGTTGTGGAGCACAAGCTGTAGGCACACATGCTTCAGTAGTTGTGGCTCGTGGGCTCTAGAGCGCAGACTGAGTAGTTGTGGTACACGGGCTTACTTGTTCTGTGGCATGTGAGATCTTCCCGGGTCAGGGCTCCAACCTGTGTCCCCTGAACTGGCAGGCAGATTCTTAACCACTGCACCACCAATTCTATGCTATCGGTGGCAATGCCAATTGGTAACAGCCACTATGGAGCACAGAATGGAGGTTACCAGAGTAAGGGGAGGTGGGAGGGATAAATTGGAAATTGGGATTGACATATACACACCACTATATATAAAAGAGATAACAAATAAGGGCTTACTGTATAGCACAGGGAACTCTACTCAATACTCTGTAATGACCTGTATGGGAAAGGAATCCAAAAAGGATTGGATATATGTATAACTGCTTCACTGTGCTGTGCAGCAGAAAGTAACACAACATTGTAAATCAACTCTATTCCAAAAAAATTGAAATTGAAATGAAATGAAGTAAAATAAAATAAAATAGAGCTACCAGATGATCCAGCAAGTTCACTCCTGTGTGCATATCTGGAGGAAAGCATAAATCGAAAAGACACATCTTCCCCAATGTTCACTGCAACACTCTTTACAATAGCGAAGACATGGAAGCAACCAAAATGTCCATCAACATATGAATGTAGGTAAAGAATATGTGATACATATATATAATGGAATATGACTCAGCCATAAAATAGAAGAAAATAATGCCAGTTGCAGTAACATGGATGGACCTAGAGATGATTGTACTAAGTGAAGTAAGTCAGACAGAGGAAGACAAATATTGGATGATATCACTTCTAGGTGGAAGCTAAAAATTGATACAAATGAACTAACTTACAAAACAGAGGCAGACTCACAGACTTGGAAAACAAACTTATGGTTACCAAAGGGGAGAGGTGGGGGGTAGGGATAAATCAGGAGCTTGGGGTAAACATACGAATACTACTATATATAACAGATAAGCAACAAGGACCTACTGTATAGCACAGGGAGCTCTACTCAGTGTTCTGGGAATACCGTTATCAGAAAAGGATCTGATAAAGAATGAATATATGCATATGTGTAACTGAATCACTTGCTGTGCAACTGAAATTAACACAACATTGTAAATCAACTATACTCCAATAACATTTAAATTTCAAAATAAAGAAAATCACCTATATTTCAAAAGAAAAAAAAAGAATTCCCATCTCTTTATATGGCTTGATAGCTTACTTTTTTAGTGCTCAATATTATCCCATTCCCAGAATATATTAATACTATATCATTTCATTCACCTATTGGAGGACACCTTAGTTTCATTCACATTTTGGCAATATTGAATTAGGTGCTATAAATATCCATATGCAGGTTTTCCTCTGGAAGTATGTTTTAAACTACTTTCAGTAAATATCAATGAGAACACTCGATGGATTGTACAGTAAGGGAATGCTCAATATTCTAGCAAGTGTCAATCAGACTACCAAAGTAGCTGTATTATTTTTCATTTCCACCAATGACAAATGACATTTCATATTGTTCCACATCTCCTACAGAATTTGTTCTTGTCATTGTTCACATTTTAGCCATTCTAAGTGTTACATAGTGGTATGGAATTGTATTTTTAATTTGCTTTTTCATGGCAGCATGTAATCTGGATTATTCTTCTGTATTCTTATATGCATAGTGTCTATTTTCTTTGGTGAGGTGTCCATAAAGTATATTGGTCCACATTTTATTTAAGTTGCTTTCATTTTTTTCTACCCAATCTGTATTTGTTTTATTTATTTTCGTGCCTTATTGCATTAGCAAGGACTTGGAGTAAAATATGGAAAAGGAGTCATGAAAGGGGACATCCTTGCTTTTACCTGAACTTAGTGGAAAAGCTTCATGATTCTGACCATTAATCATGATGTAAGATAAAAGTTTCCTGTAAATCTTTGTTATCAACTTGAGAAAGCTCCAGTCTATTTCTTTAACTGAGAGTTTTTATGAAGAATGGGTGTTAGATTTTTTCAAAGGTCTTCTGAATCTATTGATATGCTAATGATTGTCTTTAAGGTGTTGATATGATGGATATAATTACTTGATTCTAGAATGTGGAACCAGCCTTTCATACCTGGGATTATTTCCTCTCATTCATGATATAAAATTCTCTCAAAATATTGTTGGATTCGATTTGGTAATATTTTGTTGAGGATTTTTGCATTGATGTTCCTGAGAGATATCGGTCAGTTTTCTTTACTATTGATATGTTCTTCTAAGTTTGGATGTTGTGGATTTAGTGTCAGACATTCATTTGGGGAGATTCTCAGTCATTTTTAAAAAATATTTTCTGTTCTTTATTATCTTTATTCTCCTCCTGCTATACCCATTATGTATAGGTCACAGCATTTTTCATTGTTTCTCAATTATTGATTACTCTGTTCTGTTGATTCCTTTCCTGCCCATTTTCTCTTTTCTTTTGAGATTTAAAGGTTTCTCCTGATATGTCTTCAAGCTCACAGATATTTCTCCTCAGCCAGCTCTTTGACTGCTAAAACAAAATACGAGAGAGTTGGTATTTTATAAACAACAGAATATTTTTGTTTTCTCATAATTGCTGAGGCTGGAAAGTTCAAGAACAAGTAACCAGGGGCTTCCCTGGAGGTGCAGTGGTTAAGAATCTGCCTACCAATAAAGGGGACAAGGGTTCGAGCCCTGGTCCAGGAAGATCCCACATACCATGGAACAACTAAGCCCGTGCACCACAAATACTGAGCCTGTGCTCTAGAGTCCACAGGCCACAACCACTGAGCCCATAAGCCACAACCACTGAAACCCACACACCTAGAGCCGGTGCTCCGCAACAAGAGAAGCCACTCAATGAGAAGCCCGCACACCGCACCAAAGACCCAACACAGCCAAAAAATTAATTAATTAATTATCTAATTATTTTTTTTAAAAAAAGAACAAGTTGCCAGCTGACTTAGTGTCTGGCGAGGGACCAATTTCTGGTTCATAATGTGGGTCTTCTCGCTCGGCAATGAAATCATGGAATGGGCATAAGATCTTCTGTGTGCTACATTTATTAGGTCACTAATCCCATGTTTGAGGTCTCTGGCCTCATAACCTAATCACCTCCCAAAAGCCCCACCTCCTAATACCATCCACATGGGAGCTGGGTTTCAAAATTTTAAAATTAGAGGTACAAAATATTTACACCATAACAGGGACCACAGAGTTAACTGATTTTTCCTTTCATGTTAAAGGTTTGCACATTTATATTTATTATATAATCCCAAAACCCTTGTTTTTTTTATAAGATTCTTTTTCCGTATACGCCAGTACAGACCACTGAGTAGAGTTCCCTGTGCTATAAAGCAGGTCTTTATCTATTTTATATATAGTAGTGTGTATAAGTCAGTCCCAATCTCCCAATTTATCCCTTCCCCACTTATTCCCTGGTAACCATAATTTTGTTTTCTATATCCATGATTCTATCTCTGTTGTGTAAATAAATTCATTTGTACCTATTTTTTTCTTTTATAGATTCCTCATATAAGCAATATCATATGATATCTGTCTTTCTGTGTCTGACTTGCTTCACTCAGTATAACAATCTGTAGGTCCATCCATGTCGCTACAAAACCCTTAATTGTTAAGGATAACTCTCAATTTTTCCCAGTATCATCAGCAATTCTTTCTGGCAGACACGTGATAACAGTTTTTAAACAGGGATATTGAGACCAAGGCTCCTGACCTGCAAACAAACAAAACATCATTCATATAGTGAAAACTTTGCAAATCAAAGGATGAAAGCACTTGGTCTAAATCCCTTTGCACCCACTGCTGACAGAGGGCAGAGGAGTTTGACTCACTAATCTTCCTTACGTGCACTTCTTCCTAATGGGGTATTCCATCTAAAACTTATAAGAAGCGGGGATGTATCATGGAACACACCAATCGCTACTACAGATTCTGAAGCAGCAAAAAAAAAAAAACATGATAAATCCATCCAAAGGGTTCTGTCCACATTGTTACAATAGTTTCCTTCACACTGTGAACCCTTTTCAAACCCTATCACTTGAACCTATTTTTATTTTTTTCAACAAAAATAATGTTAATCTGCAGTCAGACACTCCAGTAATATTACACTATCCCTTGTGCAAGTATGTAGGGATTTGAGGAGCTATGGGAGGCCACCATGAGAGGTTGCCTAGAGTAATTTGGACATTTCATTCAATGTTGGTTCTTCTCCCTAAGATGTCTGCTATCCTCTTCTTTTTGTAGCTACTAGCATTGAGAAAGTGACCAAGATAAGGCCCTTCTCTTTTACTGCCCATGAATGGAACTGTGATTAACCCCACAGAACTTGGTGCTTCCAGAATCCCCTGAACCTACTGACCCTCCATGCATGGCACGACATAGATAAGGATGGTGACGTGTATCCTTGTATAGAGCATGTTATAAAATGTTTGACTCTTCCCTTCCTCATAATTCCAAAGAATAGGTTTCTTTGGATTTCTGCTTAATGCTGCTGGAGTTGGTACATAAGTTGAGGGAGGTATCAGGGCACACCAAAAGAGAGGGTAACTGCACAGAAAATACAAGCAGGTACATTTCTGTGTAGTTTCAAGCAGCTTATTTGCTATATCAACCATGGTGACATGTTGACCCTTCCTCTTTCTACTAGTAGTACAACAAACATAAAGGATATTTAGGCTGCTTGTTTTATCCCCACCTCTCACAATTGATCTGCATTAACATATAGGACAATGAAGGGCCCTTTCTACCATCTTAACCAATATTTGAGAACTAGAAAATGTCCAGATTTTTCTGGGGTTTATTTTCATATTCCCCAATCAGGCCTATGAAGGAATCTTACCTATTGTGTTTATTAATGAAGTCATATCTCTGACGGCATCCCATCATCAACAAAACTGGAAAGAAATTTGAAGGGTCTTCGATTTTACCATATTTGAAATAACAATATTTTAGCCTGACACGTTTTTGGATTTTAGAAAAAAATATTTTAAATCAGACAAAAAATCATTTTTATGACACAAAAAGACAGCAATAGTTTTATATTTTTATCTGTTCCACTTGCACACAAGTGTCTCATGGGGTTATGTAAAGCTCTCCTGTTGGGTGCTGTGCATGGTGCAAGTATGGATTAAAGCTTAGGAATCTTAAGCTTCAGTCACCTGAAACATTTAAATTAGGATGCAAGCAATCCTGTCCAACATTTGAAAAGAGCAAGACACTCTCTTTATTTTACTTGTTAGGTAATTAATCTATCTTTTCCCCAAGGAGAGAAACAAGTGGCATCTTCCATCAATGTGTTGCACAAATATCTTTGAACAGAGAGTGAAAGCAGAGGCTGATACAGGATGTGAAAAAAAAATGAGAGACCCTTGTGGCATTTTCTCCTAACTTATTGCAATCTCCCATTTAAAATGTGGGAATAATCAATCTTCTGAGATAAAAGACCCAAGGAAGGTTTTTGCTTCTGTGGAATAAGGGGATTGCTAAAGATTTCAGGAGGCAAGACGAATTAGTGAGAATGACCATGAGAAATCAGAGAAAAGTCAGATCCATGGATGAAGTGATGTTTACCACTCTGAATCAATGAGAAGTAGGAGCAACTGAAAAGAAAGCTGATACAACATTTTCTGAATAAATGTAACCTTTCAGCTGTCATAGAAAAATTAATACTCACTATGATACAACATATTTAGTTTAGAAAGTTAACTTAAATTTAAAGCTTAATAATTACATTTATTGAAGAAATGAAAATATATTTGTGGTTTAGAATAAATAATGTGTTCTGCTACAGGTAAGAAGACTACATAAATAAATAGAAATAAGACTAAATAAATAAAGAGGAAAATAACAAATTAGATGTTATTAACATTAAAAACTGACACTCATCTAAAGAAAGAGAAGGAGAGACAGAAAGAGAGAAGAACTCATCTCAAGCATGTATTAAAAACTCCTAAATAAGAAGTCTTCAGATGTTAAAAAAAAAAGGAAGTCTTCAATAAGAAGATAATGGAATAGCAAACTGGGGGAAATATACCAAAAGATATTTCAAAAAAGAGAGTACAGAATGTTAAGTAAACATATCAAAAGATGCTTGGCTTCTTAGTAGTCAATTAAATGCAAAAGCGTGATACCTGGAATTATCACTCACCAACCAGAGGGTTCAAATGAAAATGACAGGTATTATCAAGTTTGACAAGAATGTGTATAATCCTTGAATCTCATTCACTGCTGCTGAAGATGAAAAATCATACAAATGTTTTGAAAATATTTAGAAATATCTAAAAAGATAAACACAAGAAAGCTATGACTCGAAAATTTTACTACTACGTGTATACTGAACAATAATTTATACACACACCACCAAAGCTCAAGTTCTAGAATTTATATACCAGTGCTGTTCTCAATAGACACAAACTGAAAATCACTCATATTGTAATACACATTGGAATAAATTAATTAATAGTTAAATATTTACATTATCGAATCCTATGCAACAGTGGCAATGCATGATCACAACAACAGGCAACCATATAGGCATATTCACAAACAACATAAAATAAAAAAGCCCAATCCAAAAGTGATTTTACTGTGCCATAACATTTATATAAAATACAAAATACAGGTAAAGTTATCTTTTTGTTAGATACCAGAACAATATTAAACCTTAAGGGGAGTCACTAGAATGGGACCAGGGGGCCTCTGAGTATCTGGCAATTTTCTGTGTCTTTATCTAGAAGCTATGTTTAGAGTGTATTCAGATGCTGAATTTTCTGAAATTTGTCATTTCCTTACAAACCATGCATGTTTTTCGTTGTTTTTTATACATAACAAAAACTAAAAAAGATAGACCAGGGAAGGCAATTGTATTAGCACTTTAATATCCATGCTTTTCAAGGTGGAAGTGAAAAGTATTAAATACTTGACATTGTGATTACTTCTTAAAAGTAAGGTGAAAATTTGAGGTTAATAAATAAGACATACTTCTTCATATATAATCCTCAAAGAGGAGGGGTAGAAAGGAGTATTATTCTTTTTCTTTAATACAGAATCGTTAAGATACAAAATAATGAAAACAGACTAGGTTTAAAAAAGAGCACACTGGACTTCCCTGGTGGCACAGTGGGTAAGAATTTGCCTGCCAATGCAGGGAACAGGGGTTCCATCCCTGGTCTGGGAAGATCCCACATGCCACAGAGCAACTAAGCCCGTGTGCCACAAGTACTGAGCCTGTGCTCTAGAGCCTGCAAGCAACAACTATTGAGCCTGCATGACACAACTACTGAAGCCCATGCACCTAGAGCCCATACTCCACAACAAGAGAAACCACCGCAAGGAGAAGCCCGTGCACCACAACGATGAGTGACCCCTGCTTCTCTAGTAACAACTGGAGAAACCCTGTGCAGCAACGAAGACCCAACACAACCAAAAATTTAAAAAATTAAATCTTTTGACTTCTGAGATGACTCACTCACGTGGCTGTAGGTAAGAGGCCTCAGTTCCTTGCCACATGGATCTCTCCTTAGGGCCACTTGAGTGTCCTCATGACATGGCAGCTGGCTTACCCTAGGATGAGTGATCTAGCAGAAACCAAAGCAGAAGCTGCAATGTCTTTTATAACTTTGGAAGCTGCACTTTGTCATTTCTGCAATTTCTTATTAGTTAAACAGTCAACCCTTTTCAAGTGCGAGGAGCCACACTGGTACATGGAGACTGGGAGATAATTAGGGGATAATTAGGTCCATCCTGGAGGCTGGCTAACAAAGTGGCTGACTAGCCAAAGTCTGAATTTTGTTTTCTTCACTTCTGGAGAGAAAATGGTTAGTGAACCTCATTGGTGGTCTTTGAGATGTACCAAAGCTACCTCTTGCTCTCACCCCCAGCTGTGTGGCTGACAGGGTCTTGGTGCTCCAGCGGGGTGTCAAGCCTGTGCCTCTGAGGTGGGACAGCCGAGTTCAGGACATTGGTCTACCAGAGACCTCTGGCACCTTGTAATATCAAATGGCGAAAGCTCTTCCAGAGATATCCGTCTCAACGCTAAGACCCAGCTCCACTCAGAGACCAGCAAGATCCAGTGCTGGACATCCCATGCCAAACAACTAGCAAGACAGGAATGCAGTCCCACCCATTAGCAGAGAGGCTGCCGAAAATCACAATAAGGTCACCGACACCCCAAAACACACTACCAGATGCGGATCTGTTCACCAGAAAGACAAGATCCAGACACACCCACCAGAACACAGGCACCAGTCCCCTCCATCGAAAGCCTACACAACCCACTGAACCAACCTTATCCACTGGTGGCAGACACCAAATACTACGGGAACTACGAATCTGCAGCCTCTGAAAAGGAGACCCCAAACACAGTCCCCAAAGCCAAATGAGAAGACACAGAAACACACAGCAGATGAAGGAGCAAGGTAAAAACCCACCAGACCAAACAAATGTGGAGGAAATAGGCAGTCTACCTGAAAATGAATTCAGAGTAATGATAGTAAAGATGATCCCAAATCTTGGTACCGGAATGGAGAAAAGACAAGAAACGTTTAACAAGGACCTAGAAGAACTAAAGAACAAACAAACAATGATGAACAACACAATAAATGGAATTAAAAATTCTCTAGAAGGAAACAATAGCAGAATAACTGAGGCAGAAGAATGGATAAATGACCTGGAAGATAAAATAGTGGAAATAACTACTGCAAAGCAAAATAAAGAAAACAGAATGAAAAGAATTGAGGACAATCTGAGACATCTCTGGGAAAACATGAAACGCACCAACATTCGAATATAGGGTTCCCAGAAGTAGAAGAGAAAAAGAAAGACACTGAGAAAATATTTAAAGAGATTATAGTGAAAACTTCCCTAATATGGGAAAGGAAATCGTTAATCAAGTCCAGGAAGCGCAGGGAGTCCCATACAAGATAAACCCAAGGAGAAACATGCCAAAACATATATTAATCAAACTATCAAAAATTAAATACAAAGAAAAAATATTAAAAGCAGCAAGGGAAAAACAACAAATAACATACAAGGGAATCCTCGTACGGTTAACAGGTGAACTTTCAGCAGAAACTCTGCAAGCCAGAAGGGACTGGCAGGACATATTTAAAGTAATGAAAGGGGAAAAGCTACAACCAAGATTACTCGACCCACCAAGGATCTCGTTCAGATTCGACAGAGAAATTAAAACCTTTACAGACAAGCAAAAGCTAAGAGAATTCAGCACCACCAAACCCGCTTTACAACAAATGCTAAAGGAACTTCTCTAGGCAGGAAACACAAGAGAAGGAAAAGACCTACAATAAGAAACCCAAAACAATTAAGAAAATGGTAATAAGAACATACATATCAATAATTACCTTAAAAGTAAATGGATTAAATGCTCCAACCAAAAGACATAGACTGGCTGAATGGATCCGAAAACACGACCGGTATGTTTGTGGTCTACAAGAGACCCACTTCAGACATAGGGACACATACAGATGGAAAGTGAGGGGATGGAATAAGATATTCCATGCAAATGGAAATCAAAAGAAAGCTAGAGTAGCAATTCTCATATCAGACAAAAAAGACTTTAAAATAAAGACTATTACAGGAGACAAAGAAGAACACTACATAATGATCAAGGGATCAATCCAAGAAGAAGATATAACAATTGTATAATTTTATGCACCCAACATAGGAGCACCTCAAAACATAAGGCAAATGCTAACAGCCATAAAAGGGGAAATCGACAGTAACACAATCATAGTAGGGGACTTTAGCACCCCTCTTTCACCAATGAACAGATCATCCACAATGAAAATAAATAAGGAAACACAAGCTTTAAATGATACATTAAACAAGATGGACTTAATTGATATTTAGAGGACATTCCATCCAAAAACAACAGAATACACTTTTTCTCAAGTGCTCCTGGAACATTCTCCAGGATATAGATCATATCTTGGGTCACAAATCAAGCCTTGGTAAATATAAGAAAATTTAAATCGTATCAAGTATCTTTTCCGACCACAATGCTATAAGACTAGATATCAATTACAGGAAAAAAAAATCTGTAAAACATAAAAACACATGGACGCTCAACAATACACTACTTAATAACCAAGACATCACTGAAGAAATCAAAGAGGAAATAAAAAAATACCTAGAACAAATGACAATGAAAACATGAAGACCCAAAACCTATGGGATGCAGCAAGAGCAGTTCTAAGAGAGAAGTTTATAGCAATACAATCCTACCTCAAAAAACAAGAAATATCTCAAATAAACAAGTTAACCTTACACCTAAAGCAATTAGAGAAAGAAAGAAAGAAAAAAAAAAGTCAGCAGAGGAAAGACATCATAAAGATCAGACCAGAAATAAATGAAAAAGAAATGAAGGAAACAACAGCAAAGATCAAATAAACTAAAAGCTGGTTCCTCGAGAGGATAAACAAAATTGATAAACCATTAGCCAGACTCATCAAGAAAAAAAGGGAGACGACTCAAATCAATAGAATTACAAATGAAAAAGGAGAAGTAACAACTGACACTGCAGACATACAAAGGATCATGAGAGATTACTGCAAGCAACTATATACCAATAAAATGAACAACCTGGAAGAAATGGACAAATTCTTAGAAAAGCACAACCTTCCAACACTGAACCAGGAAGAAATAGAAACTACAAACAAACCAATCCCAAGCACTGAATTTGAGACTGTGATTAAAAATCTTCCAACAAACAAAAGCCCAGGACCAGATGGCTTCACAGGCAAATTCTATCAAACATTTAGAGAAGAGTTAACACCTATCCTTCTCAAACTCTTCCAAAATATAGCAGAGGGAGGAACTTTCCCAAACTTATTCTATGAGACCACCATCTCCCTGACACCAAAACCAGACAAAGATGTCACAACGAAAGAAAACTACAGGTCAATATCACTGATGAACATAGCTGCAAAAATCCACTGCACAATACTAGCAAACAGAATCCAACAGCGCCTTAAAAGGATCATACACCATGATCAAGTGGGGTTTATCCCAGGGATGCAAGGATTCTTCAATACATGCAAATCAATGGGATACACCATATTAAAAAACTGAAGGATAAAAACAATATGGTCATCTCAATAGATGCAGAAAATGCTTTCGACAATATTAAACACCCATTTATCATAAAAACCCTCCAGAAAGTAGGCATAGAGGGAACTTTCCTCAACATAATAAAGGCCATATATGACAAACCCACAGCCAGCATCGTTCTCAATGGTGAAAAAGTGAAACCATTTCCACCAAGATCAGGAACAAGACAAGGTTGCCCACTCTCACCACTATTATTCCACACACTTTTGGAATTTTTAGCTACAGCAATCAGAGAAGAAAAAGAAATAAAAGGAATCCAAATCGGAAAAGAAGAAGTTAAGCTCTCACTGTTTGCAGATGACATGATACTATACATAGAGAATCCTAAAGATGCTACCAGAAACCTACTAGAGTTAATCAATGAACTGGTAAGGTTGCAGGATACAAAATTAATGTACAGATATCTCTTTCATTCCTATACACTAAAGATGAAAATTCTGAAAGAGAAATTAGGGAAACACTCCCATTTACCACTGCAACACAAAGAATAAAATACCTAGGAATAAACCTACCTAAGGAGACAAAAGACGTTTACTCAACAAACTATAAGACACTGATGAAAGAAATCAAAGACGACACAAACAGAGATATACCATGTTCTTGGATTGGAAGAATCAACATTGTGAAAATGACTCTACTACCCAAAGCAATCTACAGATTCAATGCAATCCCTATCAAACTACCAATGGAATTTTTCAGAGAACTAGAACAAAATAATTTCACAATTTGTATGGAAACACAAAAGACCCCGAACAGCCAAAGCAATCTTGAGAAGAAAAACAGAACTGGAGGAATCAGGCTCCCTGACTTCAGACAATACTACAAAGCTACAGTAGTCAAGACAGTATGGTACTGGCACAAAAACAGAAATATAGAGCAATGGAACAGAAGAGAAAGCCCAGACATAAACCCATACACATATGGTCACCTTAATTTTGATAAAGGAGGCAAGACTATACAATGGAGAAATCACAGCCTCTTCAATAAGTGGTGCTGGGAAAACTGGACAGCTACCAGTAAAAGAATGATATTAGAAGACTCCCTAACACCATACACAAAAATAAACTCAAAATGGATTAGAGACCTAAATATAAGACTGGACACTATAAAACTCTTAGAGGAAAACATAGGAAGAACACTCTTTGACATAAATCACAGCAAGATCTTTTTTGATCCACCTCCTAGAGTAATGGAATTAAAAACAAAAATAAACAAGTGGGACCTAATGAAACTTCAAAACTTTTGCACAGCAAAGGAAACCATAAACAAGACGAAAAGACAACCCTCAGAATGGGAGAAAATATTTGCCAATGAATCAACGGACAAAGGATTAATCTCCAAAATATATAAACAGCTCATTCAGCTCAATAGCAAAGAAAAAATCACCCCAATCCAAAAATGGGCAGAAGACCTAAATAGACATTTCTCCAAAGAAGACATACAGACGGCCACGAAGCACATGAAAAGATGCTCAACATCACTAATTATTAGAGAAATGCAAATCAAAACTACAATGAGGTATCACCTCACTCCTGTTAGAATGGGCATCATCAGAAAATCTACAAACAACAAATGCTGGAGAGGGTGTGGAGAAAAGGGAACCCTCTTGCACTGTTGGTGGGAATGTAAATTGATACAGCCACTATGGAGAACAATATGGAGGTTCCTTAAAAAACTAAAAATAGAATTACCATATGACCCAGCAATCCCACTACTGGGCATATACCCAGAGAAAACCATAATTCAAAAAGACACATGCACCCGAATGTTCATTGCAGCACTATTTACAATAGCCAGGTCATGGAAGCAACCTAAATGCCCATCAACAGACAAATGGATAAAGAAGTTGTGGTACATATATACAATGGAATATTACTCAGCCATAAAAAGGAACGAAATTGAGTCATTTGTTGAGACGTGGATGGAGCTAGAGACTGTCATACAGAGTGAAGTAAGTCAGAAAGAGAAAAACAAATATCATATATTAATGCATGTATGTGGAACCTAGAGAAATGGTACAGATGAGCCAGTTTGCAGGGCAGAAGTTGAGACACAGATGTAGAGAATGGACATATGGACACGAAGGGGGGAAAACTGTGGTGAGGTGGGGATGGTGGTGTGCTGAATTGGGCGATTGGGATTGACATGTATACACTGATGTGTATAAAATTGATGCCTAATAAGAACCTGCAGTATAAAAAAGCAAACAAAACAACTAATACTAAACTTTCATTGGGTTATTTGTATGGAAATATGTTAATATAAATGTTTCAGACATTACATGAAATTTCTAAAAATCTTATATTTGTATTTGTATGGAAATATGTATGGAAATATGTTAATATAAATGTTTCAGACATTACATGAAATTTCTAAAAATCTTATATGTTCTGGTATAATGTTATAAGTAATAATCCTAGTTATTACTTTAAAATGTATATCTCAGAAATAACTAATTTTCTTGTCAACTGCATTATTATGAACTTTCATCAAATCTTTTACCATGGTCATTTTTAAGGCTTTTGTCATTTACAGACAGTTCTGGGTGTACTCTGATGATTTTGCAAATATGTTCCTATAAAAGGGTTTCATCTTCAAGAAATTCATGGAAAAGACTCTGACATGTACAGGTTTCTGGTAACTGACTGTACTGCTGAACTGAATGAATAAGCATTTTCAGAACTCTGATGAAAAACTGATGAACTCATAAAAGTGCTAACAAAAGATCAAGATGAAAAAAAACAATTAATTACATGGGACTGAGTGAACTGATGAGGATGAGTATAATTTTTGTGACTTTCTGTCTGAATTAAAAAAAAAAAATCCCACAAGGATTCAGAGGCAAAGAATATACAAATCAATTTTCACTGCAAAGTAAAGGAGCTGTTACAGTGGAGGATTACTGGACTGAATGTCAATATTATGACATAGTATGAGTGTGTTTCATGTTTGGTAATGGCAATCATTGTTGCTTTTGTTGTGGTCATCCATGTACAATGCTTGGTGTCAGTCTATTTATCTCTTGTAAAAATAAAATACAGTGTGTCTGTGTGTGAAAAAAAAAAAAGGAAATGATATAAATGTGACTATGAATGAGTGAATTCAATAGTTAAAATGATCTATTATATTAGTGATATATATTGTGGAATTAGTATTGTTTTTCTCTAAAGAGCAATGTGGAATAAAAGTTATTTGTTTCATTTAAAAAAAAAAAAAAAAAAAAAAAAGAGCACTCCATGACATGGAACGCTAAACCTAAGTATTTTCAGTACTATAGTAAATGTAAATGGATTAATATCTCCTATTAAAGTGTAATTTTTTTATATTATGTGGAACTAAATTTTTTTCACAATATACAGGTAAAATAAAAGAATTACCTTAGAAAGGAGAAAACATTCCATGTATTTAAAAACAATAAAACAATAAGCATATAATATGCATCTTAGATATAAGTAGTCTTTAATTTCAGAAAAATTTGTCATTATTGTAATTAGTATTATTATACCAATTTCTTTAAAACATTTCAATACTTTTTGTATTTGAAAAAATATTTTAATATTTTTTCTTCTCTCTTTTGTGGGCTAATACATGGTAAGTATTTAGCTGCTAACATAACTTAAAAATATATTTTGTTTTTTTACAGCCGAACAAAACTGAATCAAGAAGAAATAGATAACTTGAACATACTGATCACTAAAAGCAAAATAGAGGGCTTCCCTGGTGGCGCGGTGGTTGAGAATCTGCCTGCCAATGCAGGGGACACGGGTTCGAGCCCAGGTCTAGGAAGATCCCACATGCCGCGGAGCAAATGGACCCGTGAGCCACAACTACTGAGCCTGAGCGTCTGGAGCCCGTGCTCCACAACAAGAGAGGTCACGATAGTGAGAGGTCCACTCACCGTGATGAAGAGTGGCCCCCGCTCACTGCAACTAGAGAAAGCCCTCACACAGAAACGAAGACCCAACACAGCCAAAATAAATAAATAAATAAATAGAATTTAAAAAAAAATAGAATCTGTAATTTAAAAAAACTCCCTACCAACAGAAGTCCAGGATCAGATGGTTTCACAGGCAAATTCTACCAAATATAAAAAGCAGAACTTACACTGATTCTTCTCAAACTCTTCGAAAAGATTGAAGAGTAAGGAATACTTCCAAAGACATTCTATGAAGCCACTATCACGCTGATATCAAAAACAGATGGGGAGGGGGGACTTCCCTGGTGGCACAGTGGTTAAGAATCTGTCTGCCACTGCAGGGGACATAGGTTCGCGACCTGGTCTGGAAAGATCCCACATGCCATGGAGCAACTAAGCCTGTGTGCCACAACTACTGAGCCTGCGCTCTACAGCCCACGAGCCACAACTACTGAGCCTGATAGACACAACTGCTGAAGCCCACGCACCTAGAGCCCATGATCTGCAGCAAAAGAAGCCACCACAATGAACAGCCTGCACACCACAATGAAGAGTAGCCCCCGCTCATCGCAACTAGAGAGAGCCCGAGCACAGCAACGAATGTCCAATGCATCCAAAAATAAATAAAGAAAGAAATTTACTTTAAAAAAACCAAATAAAACAGATGGGGACTTTTCTCTTGGTCCAGCAGTTAAGATTTTGCCTTCCAGTGCAGGGGGTGCGGGTTCGATCCCTGGTTTTGGAGCTAAGATCCCACATACCTCACAAACAAGAAACCAAAACATAAAACAGAAGCAATATTGGAACAAATTCAATAAAGACTTTTAAAAAAAACACAGAGAAAGACACTACCGAAAAAGAAAACTGCAGGCCAATATCGTTGATAAATATAGATGCAAAAATTCTCAACTGAATATTAGAAAACCGAATCCGACAACACATAAGAGGATCATACACCATGACCAAATTTGATTCACCCCAGTTTCACAAAGCTGTTTCAACATATGCAAATCAATCAACATGATACACCCCATCGACAAAGGAAAAACAAGAAACAAACGATCATCTCATTAGATGGCGAAAAAGCATTTGAAAAGCTTCAACATCCATTCATGGTAAAAACACTTACCAACGTGGGTACAGAGGAAACATATCTCAACATAATAAAAGCTATTTATGACAAACCCACAGCCAATATAATACTCAACGTTCATAAGCTGAAAGCCTTCCCGCTAAAATCTGGAACAAGACAAGGATGCCCACTCTCACGTCTTCTCTTCAACATAGTATTGGATGTCCTAGCCACAACAATCAGACAAGAAAAAGAAATACAATCTAACCAAATTGGAAGGGAAGAGGTAAAGTTGCCATTATATGCAGATGACATGATAATATATATAAAGGAAACCCTAAAAATTCCACACAAACACTACTAGAACTGATAAACAAATTCAGCAAAGTACCAGGATACAAGATTAACATATATAAATTGGTTGCATTTCCTGGTTTTTCTTTCTTTTTTTTTTAAATTTATTTTGGCTGCATTGGGTCTTCATTGCTGTGCACGGGCTTTCTCTAGTTGTGGCCAGTGGGGACTAGACTTTCTTGTGGTGCGCAGGCTTCTCATTGCAGTGGCTTCTCTTGTTGTGGAGCACGGGCTCTAGGCATGCAGGCTTAAGTAGTTGTGGCACATGGGCTCAGTATTTGTGGCTCACTGGCTCTAGAGTGCAGGCTAAGTAGTTGTGGCACACAGGTTTAGTTGCTCCACGGCATGTGAGATATTCCTGCATCAGGGCTCAAACCCATGTCCCCTGTATTGGCAGGCGGATTCTCAACCACGGAGCCACCAGGGAAGTCCCTGGTTGCATTTCTTTATACTAACAATGAAATATCAGAAAGGAAATGTAAACAAGCAATCCTTTTTTTAATGGCATCAAAAAAATAAAATGCTTAGGATTAAACCTCACGAAGGAGGTGAAAGACTTATATACTGAGAACTACAAAACATTAGTAAAGGAAGCTGAAGATGATTCAAAGAAATGGAAAGACATCCCACGCTCTTGGATGGGAGGAATTAATACTGTTAAAATGGCTATACTACCCAAAGCAATCTAAAGACTTAATGTGATCCTTATCAAATTACCCATGACATTTTCCCCAGAACTAGAACAAATAATCCTAAAATGTATCTGGAACCATAAAAAAGTCAGAAATGTGAACACAATCCTCAGGAAAAAGAACAAAGCAGGAGGCATAACCCTCCTAAACTTCAGAAAATACTACAAAGTTACAGTAATCAAAGCCGCATTGTATTGGCACAGAAAGAGATACATGGATCAATGGAATAGAATAGAGAGCTAAGAAATAAACCCACACACCTATGGTCAATTAACCTTTGACAAAGGAGGCAAGAATATACAATGGGGAAAAGACAGTCTCTTCAGCAAGTGGTGTTTTGAAAGTTGGAGAGCCGTATGCAAATCAGTGAAGTCAGAACATACCCTCACACCATTCACAAAAATAAACTCAAAACGGCTTATATGCTTAAATATAAGATAGGACACCTTATAACTCCTAGAAGAGAACATAAGCAAAACATTCTCTGACATAAGTCATACCAAAATTTTCCTAGGTAGTTCTCCCTAGGCAGTACAAATACAGTAAGTCACCTACATACGAACCTTCAAGTTGCAAACTTTCAAAGATGCAAACGTCCATTCGCGTGTCCAATCATGTAAGTTAGTTCACGTGTCTGACATACATTGTCACGTGCATGCTTCCTCTATATGTGGTTGTGCTTTTGTGTACTTTACAGTACTGTGTAGAGTACAGTAGTACAGTACCTTTATTTTAAGCCCAAGATGTCTGGAAGCAAGCGTAAAAGCAGACGTGATGTAGCTGGTACTGTTAAGAAGCGCCAAGCGATAATGACGGAAACAAAAGTGAAAGTAATTGAGAGAGTGGAGCGAGGCAAAAAGATGTTAGACATCGCTCATTCTTATAATATGAATCATTCAATCATTGGCACGAATCTAAAGAACAAGGACAAGATCATGGAATATGTGAAGTCTGCTGTGCCGACGATGTTGACACAATATCCAAGAAGCATGGAAAAGTGATGGAGGAGATGGAGAAACTTCTCAGTGTGCGGATGCAGGATCAACATCAGCGCTGAGTCCTGCTCAACTTAACGCTGATTCAAGAGAAAGCTAAAAGCCTTTATGAAGACTTGAAGAAGAAACACGGCAAAGAATCAGAGGGCACTTCTTTTAACGCCAGCCATGGCTGCTTTCATCGGTTCAAGGTTAGAGCCAGCCTTCACAATGTAAAAGTAAGTGGAGAGACAGCAAGTGCAGATAGGGTAGCTGTCCAGGAACTTCCAGAAACACTTTGAGAAATTATTGATGATGGTGTGTATTTACCCAACCAAGTTTTTAATGTGGATGAGACACAACTGTACTGGAAGAGGATGCCAGACCGAAGTTACGTCAGTAAGGAGGAAAAGTTGATGCCGGGCTGTAAAGCAGCAAAGGATAGGCTAACTGTTGTTTGGTGGCAATGCTTCCGGTGAATTGAAGCTGAAACCTCTCTTAGTTTATCATTCACAGAACCCAAGAACCCTTAAAAACATAGCCAAGGGCTCTCTTCCTGTTGTGTGGAAGTGTAACCCCAAATCCCGGATTACACAGGCCACGTTCCAGGACTGGTTTTGCCACCACTTTATCCCAGATGTAGAGAAATATTGCTTGGAGAAGGACGTTCCAGCAAAACATTCTTTTGCTGCTCGACTCTGCTCTGGGCCACCCCCCATTCATGGATGACTTTCATCCCAACGTCAAAGTACTGCATCTGTCACCAAATACTACGTTGCTCATCCAACCTATGGACCAGGGCGTTATAGCGACTTTCAAGAAATATTATTTATGTCACACTTTTTGTCAGGCAGTAAAGGTAAGTGACAAATCAGGAACAACCTAGGGACAACTTTGGGAGGACCATAACATCTACAAGACCATAAAAAACATTGACTTTGCATGGTGTGAGGGTATGGCGGTCACGATGAATGGGGTTTGGAAGAACCTTTGCCCACAGTTTGTTCATGATTTTTGTGGATTTGAGAAGGTAGATCAGAAGTCCGAAGAGGTCTTCAGCAACGTAGTGACCCTCAGCGAGAAGCTGGAGCTAGATCTGCAAGAGGACGATTTCGCTGACCTCCTTGCTGTGCAACATGAGGAGCTTACTGATGGAATTGGAGGCCCAGAGAAAGGATGAAGAGGGACAGGAGGAAGAAAAAGTAACTGAAGAACTGAAGAGATTCACGACACAGAAAATGGCAAGGGAATCTTCGTTATTTGAGGAAGCACTGTTAGTTTTTGAGGCACAGGACCCGAACCTAGAATGGGACCCAAAGGTGGCAGCAGCCATTCAGATTGCAATCCAGTGTTACCTTGTCATCTATGATGAGAAAAAAAGAGCTACTACCCAGACATCAATGGATCATTCTTTCAAGAGGGTAGATAGAATTAAATCCAGCAAGGAACCAGAACCTTTGCCATCAACGTCAGGTATGAGTGAAATTGCAGCTTGCCCTCTGTCTCCTACTGCTGATAATCCTTCACCCCTACCATCTCCCACCTCCCCTCCCTCCTCCAATCAGTAACTCTGCTCGCCTGTTCCCTCGATGCCAGCCCGAGTATCCCAGCTGTTGTACTGTATTACTGTACTTTTCAAGTTACTGTACTGTAAGATTAAAAATGCTTTCTTTGTTTTTGTGCTTGTTTTTTATGTATTGTTTGCGTGAAAAGTATTATAAACCTATTACGGTACAATAGCATATAGCCGACTGTGTAAGTTGTGTACCTAGGCGAACTTTGTTGGACTTACAAACAAATTGAACTTACAAACGCACTCTTGGAACAGAACTTGTTCATATGTAGGGGACTTACTGTCAAAGCAAAAAAGAAACAGGAACTAATCAAACTTATAAGCTTTTGCACAGCAAAGGAAACCATAATCAAAATAAAAATACAACCTATGGACTGGGAGAAAATATTAGCAAATGATGAGACTGACAAGGGCTTAATTTCCAAACTATACAAACAGCTCATACAACTCAATAACAAAATAACAAATAACTCAATGGAAAAATGGGTAGAAGACCTAAATAAACATTTCTCCAAAGAAGACATACAGAGAGCCAATAGGCGCATGAAAAGATGCTCATCATCACTAATTATTAGATAAATGCAAATCCAAATTACAATGAGGTATCACTTCACACTGATCAGAATGGCCATCATTAAAAAAAATCTACAATTAACAAATGCTGGAGGGGATATGGAGAAAAGGGAACGCTTCTACACTGTCGGTGGCCATGTAAGTTGGTGCAGCCACTATGGAAAACAGTATGGAGGTTCCTCAAAAAAACTATAGGGTTGCCATATGATCTAGCAATCCCACTTGTGGACATATATCTAGACAAAAATATAATTCAAAAAGATACATGAAACCCTATGTTCATAAAAGCACTATTTATAACAGCCAAGACATGGAAACAACCTAAATGTTCATTGAAAAATGAGTGTATAAAGAAGGTGTGGTATATGTATACAAAAGATATTACTCAGACATAAAAAAGAATGAAATAATGCCATTTGCAGCAACATGGATTGACCTAGAGATAATGATACTAAGTGAAGTAAGTCAGAGAGAGAAAGACAAATACCATATAATATAACTTATATGTGGAATCGAAAACAGGACACAAATGAGCATGTCAGTGAAACAGAAACAAACACACAGATATAGAAAAGAGAGTTGTGGTTGCCAAGGAGAGAGTGAAGGAAAGATTGGGAGTTTTGGAATAGCAGAAGCAAACTTTTCTACATAGGATAGACAACCCACCAAGACCTACTGTATAGCACAGGAAACTATATTCAATACCCTGTGATAAACCATAATGGAAAAGAATATATATAGATATATAGATATAGATATATAGATATAGATAGATATATAGATAGATATATATAAAACTGAATCACTTTGCTGAACAGCAGAAATTAATACAACAATGTATAAAGGCTGCAGAGGGTGTGGAGAAAAGGGAACCCTCCTGAACTGTTGGTGGGAATGTAAACTGATACAGCCACTATGGAGAACAGTATGGAGATCCCTTAAAAGCTAAAAAATAGAACTACCATATGACCCAGCAATCCCACTACTGGGCATATACCCGGAGAAAACCATAATTCAAAAAGATACATGTACCCCAATGTTCACTGTAGCACTATTTACAATAGCCAGGACATAGAAGCAACCTAAATGTCCATTGACAGATGAATATATATAGAAGATGTGGCACATCTATACAATGGAGTATTACTCAGCCATAAAAAGGAACAAAATTGAGTTATTTGCAGTGAGTTGGTTGGACCTAGAGTCTGTCATACAGAGTGAAGTAAGTCAGAAAGAGAAAAACAAATACCGTACGCTAACACATATATATGGAATCTAGAAAAATGGTACTGACGAACCTAGTGACAGGGCAGGAATAAAGACACAGATGTAGAGAACGGACTTAAGGACACAGGGGGCAAGGGGAGACAGGGACATAGTGAGAGAGTAGCACTGACATATATACACTACCAAATGTAAAATAGCTAGTGGTAAGCTGCCGCATAGCACAGGGAGATCAGCTTGGTGCTTTATCTCCCCCATAGGGGTGGGATAGGGAGTGTGGGAGGGAGGCTCAAGGGGGGGGGATATGGGGAATATATGTATACATATAGCTGATTCACTTTGTTGTAAAGCAGAAACTAATACAGTGTTATAAAGTAAGTATACTCCAATAAACATGTATTTAAAAAACCCACAACATTGTAAATCAACTACACTTGAAAATATTTCTTAAGTGCAAACAATTTTCTGAATGTAAGTTTTACTGTGTGTGTGTGTACCACAGGTTCAAAATATATGAATTATGTCAAATTGATTACATTACTTTTCAAAATAAAGAATTTTTGATATTTTACATCAGCCTCATGTTATAAATGCAGAAAAACCATATTATTTTTTTCTAAAGTTGAGAAATAGCCATTTTGCTCATTCGGTATGCTATAAACCATTAACTCTTAAAAAGGGATTCGTGACCTCTTCCTTCCAAAGAAATATTTCTCCACTCACACAATTTTAATAGAATGTTCCACCATGAACTGACTTCCCACCTTAGAGACACGAGATTTGCATCCTGAAATCTCTTTCTTGCAAAAATGTCCAATTATCATCCTAGCATTACAGAAAAGAAATGCTTTTTTCCAGATCTCAAATTCCATACAACTTTAGTCAAGACATCATGTATGTTTTTTTTTCACACACACACACAGACTGTATTTTATTTTTACAAGAGATAAATCAACTGACACCAAGCACTGTCAATGGATGACCACAACAAAAGCAACAATGATTGCAATTACCAAACACGAAACACACTCATACTATGTCATAATATTGACATTCAGTCCAGTAATCCTCCACTGTAACAGCTCCTTTACTTTGCAGTGAAAGACATCATGCATTTTTAAATAATCAGCACTCACCTGAGGTCTTTAAAAATCAACATAAACATAATTTTGTGTTCTCTTTCATTTACTCTGGTTCTAAGTGGTCATTTCTAAACGAAAGTATTTAAGTATGTTAACGTCATCTTTTTTTTTTTTTATTAACGTCATCTTATAACATCATATTGCAAATGACTACCGTGTCTCCAAAGATGAAATATGAGGAACTCACAATTAGGCTCTCCAAAGTTTTCATCTCTGAATGTGTATGACTCTTCTGCTGAACTCCACACTGTTCATTATTCTCTGAGAATATTCTTTTTCTTGTATGGCCATCTCACATGCTCTTTCATTTCATGAAGTTTTTTCCTACAATGTTATGCCTAGTTTATTTCTGAGAATATGCATTATTTCAGAATGATATTTATAGACACAAAGACTTCTCTATAATTCTCTGAGAGTTTCAAGAACTCCTTCTTCTTTTTTTTTTAATACCTAGATTCTGAAGCTCTCCACAAAGCATTACTAAACTTGCATTTACATAAGTATCTACACATTAATCACACATTAATGCATTCACAAATGTATTATGATTTATTGCTAATTTTGGAGCTGTCTTATTTACCACCCTCTTGGAAATCACTTTAATATTTGCACTTAGGACTTGAAAGAGAATGGATAAATAAAAACCGGAAGAATATGCAAATACAATTTATATATTTCTCATAAAATTAGGTGATGATCTAACCTTTATCCAGAAGAAAAGAAGAGCCCAGATACTCTGCAGGCATGATCCTCGAGAATGTGTGGTCTTCCAGCAGGAAAACATGCAGTAATCCATGTGGCAGAGTTTACCTGTGACCAGCTGGGGTTAGTGACCTATGCATTCCTTACATGCAACATATCAGGAGTGGAAAAAGGGAATTTGTCCGTTGTGGCAATAAGTATAATGAAGATTTGTAGCAGGTCATGCTCATATGTTCAACACAGGTACAATCAAAAGTTTGCTCAATTCTGGTAGATCTAAGTCTGTATCTGTTACCTTGTCTTTAACGAGGAAATGTCAGAACTGACTTACCAAAAAAAAAAGTGTTTTGTTTGTTTGTTTGTTTTAATTAGAGTCACGGTGAGTAAGGCAGAGTTCAGAACAGCTAATGTGACTTAGTGATTCTCTCATCAGGAAATACAGTTTCTACTTCCCTGTTTATTCTCCACATCCTGTAGTAAGTAAAGTTTCCATGAAAGATAAATCTACAGCGTGAAAAGAAAAGAAAACTTACATGTGTTGATAAGGTCATTTTGACAGGTTTTACCACGTATGTCAGTGTTTCTGGGGATGGACACAAGCCAGAGCTCCCTACTCTGACATTTTCACTGATGTCATTCTCCTTGATCCTCAATTTGAAAGTGGATAAAAATGTTTTCTATGCTTTCTTCTTTAAGAAATTAAATAAAGAATGCTTTCTAGACATGATCCTCTAATGATTTGCAGTCAGTGGTCATCAACAGAGGAAAAGCACACAGAAGGGTGACATTCAGTCAGGTAAGAAAATTCTCCCTGAAATCAGAGCTTCATCTTTAACATGCAATCAAAGGCTTTCACAGGTTCTTCATCACTCTGCACTCAGCCCTACCATATGGGATTGGCTCTGAGAATCTCACATCAGATGACTGACAAACATGTCATAGTACACTGATCAGGTACCAGATCCTGCCTCTCTTAATGATCTCCCACAGGAACATTGGAATATTCTAGGATATTTCCTGGAGCCCTCTATTCTACACAGGTACACTTCCAAGTAGAAGCAGAAGCTTGGATTCTCACTGGGACCCCTGCTCTGTCCAACCAACCTCTCTAGAAATATGATGTTCTAATCTCTCCTGATTAGAACATTTCAAGGTCTCTCCCTGTGCTAATTTAGTAAAGGTAAAAGAGAAACAAGAAAGAACAAACTATGCAGGGAGCAATATATAAGATTCCTTTACTTAACGTATTTATCTGATATACCCAAATACTGAGAAATATAGATTCATTTCATAATGGTCAAGGAAAGAGGAGGAGGAACCTCCATGCCAACAGTATATATAAAATGGAATCAATATTGCATAAGCTCCAGCTTAAGCTTAGCTACGAGGTACTAACCCTTCTCATAAAGAAGCAATAGTTCTCCATCATTTGAAGCACACTGAGGACTCAGACAGCTGGACACTGAAGGTGTAGCCTCCTCACTCGAATTCTGTACCTGCATCACAGAGTAGTGAAATATTCCCAAAGAATTATTAAGGATGAGGGGGGGAGGCGAAATAAAAAAGATGAATCCATAGTCTGTCCTACCGTCTGTTCTGTTGGATATTACCACCATCTTGGCCCAATATGACCTTCCCACTTTTCTCTGGGTCTCCCTACTTTCCACCTCCATCCTCTCATTATATCTTACCTACACTTGGGAACGACTCTAGTTTTTCCACTTATCTTTATCAACAAGTAATCCAAATAGCAACTGTGTATATAACTCCTTAGAAACCTCAGGTCTGACTCAGTAATAATACATGACCTTCAAAGTCCAAAGTTTTCCTAATTCCCTTTATTATTATTTTTTTTCTAATTTCCATGTACTTACACTCTTAAGACCTCCACTGTTCTCAGGTTCGTCTTCCCTGCAAAATCTGTCAACCTAGACATAGACTTAAGTACCACCCACTAATTATCTCCTAGGGAATCCAATTTTTAAAAAAGCCTCAGCAAGCCTTATGGACTTTATTAAAGACTCTTTAAGATAACCCATGGGAGATAGCAGCACACCCACAGATATCTATCTAATACACCCTCAGAGTAATTTTTTTTTCTCTTTTATAAAGTCTCTTCTGGCCAATGAAGACTCTCAGCTCTTCTTCTTCAACATATGCAGTGTCTCACCCTTCTGATTGCTCTCTGCTCTATCCCAGGTCCACTCCCTTTCCTGATATTACATTCTTTCCCAATTTTGTATGTTGGTAAAATCAAATAACATAAAATACAACATGTAAGTTATTATAAAGTGCACCGTTCAGTGATATTAAATGCATTCATATTATTGGGCGATCAACATCACCATTTATCTTTCTAATTCTTTTCTACGTTTTAAAACTGTAACTCTATATCCTTTAAATATAACTTTCCTTTTTGTTCCATAACCACCTGAAAAGCATCATTACCCTCCCAATTTCTATGGTTTTGACTACCCTAAGTACCCCCATAAAATTGAAATAAGTAGTTGTATTGTTATGACTCACTAAAAGTCACAAAAATGGCATTTTTGGTAGCTAAATTTCCTCAAGATTCATCCATGTTGTAGCATATTCCTAGATCTTTTCCTTCTTAACACTGAATAATATTGTATTATATGGGTATACCACACTTTGCTTATCCAGGAACTAGTGGATGAACACTTAGGTTGCTTTCATATTTTAGCTACTGTGATTATTACTGCTCTAAACACTGGAGTACAAATAGTTCTTTAAGACCCTGATTTCAATACCTTTGGGTATACCTCATAGTAAAATTCCTGGATCATGTAGTAATTCTATTTTTCAATATCTGAAAAATTGCCATACTCTTTTGCAAAGCAGCTGTATCATTCTGCATTCCCTCTGACATAGCACAATGGTTCCAACTCCCTCACATCCTCACCAATAGTTGTTTTCTGCTTGTGTATGTGTGTGTGTGCTTGTGTGTGTATGCATGCACACAAATATATAAACATGCATTTAGTGATATGGAGCATCTATTCAAGTGCTTAGTCATTTGTACATCTTTTGGAAGAACCATCTATTGAAGTCTTTTATCCATTTTTGAATCAGGGTGTTTGCTTTTTGTTCAGTTGTAGGAGTTCTCTGTATATTCTGAATAGAAATCTCTTGTCAGATAGATGGCTCTGAAATATTTTCTCCCATCTTGTGGGTTGCCATTTTATTCTGTTTACATTTCTTTGATACACATTTTTTTTAACTTATGTACTGCAAATTGTTTATTTTTTTTGTTAGCTGTACCTTTGTTGTTCCTTCGTTTCATATGGAGGAAAACACTGCCAAATCCAATATCATGAAGCTCTTGTCCTGTATCTTCTTCTAAGACTTTTTATATTATTAGGTCTTATATTTAGTTTCTTCATACGTTTTCATTAATTTTTGCATATGATGTTAGGTAAGGGTCCATCTTCCTTCTTTTGCATGTTGACCACAAGACTTCTCAGCACCATGTGTTGAAAATACTATCCTTTCTACTTTGAAAAGTCTTGGCAACTTGTCAAAAATCATTTGGCCATATATCAGGGTTTATTTCTGGGTGTTGTATTCTATTCTATTCTATTGGTCTTGAATAAGGGAGAAAATAGCATAACCTATCCAGGTTGATGAAGAACATAAAGAAAGACCAGGACTGAGAATTAGGAGGGCAATATAAAACAGCAGGGAGTAAAAGACAGTGTGAGAGAAGATCTTGTATTTGCGAGTTCATGGAAATAGGATCATGCTAAAACCACTAAACGCCTGACTTTGAACAATACGGTAAATGTGCCAGCAAGAAACATAACACTTACCCATCTCTGGGAAATATAGTATGGGCATAAAGATAAACTACACACAAATATATTAAAAAGGGAAGGGTTTTCATGGTGTGAGAATATTGTGGCATTTGAAATACAATTTACTTCTGTTCTACCATTGTCTCTAAAATTTATCAAAGTGTATATACAAGCAATTCCAATCCTGGTAATGTGCTTGACAGGTTTATATATGAACTTCAGTAGAGCAGTAAATGTACATTCATAGTAGGACTGTTCCCTAAACCAAAAAACAAAACACAAAAACTGCAAAGACTAGAGTTCACTTTGTCAACACACATACAGATGCAATGATGGTTAACGGTCCGAAAACAGAAGGTGAGCATGGGTGCAAGAGGTTAATCCCCAGGCTGGGGTGGGGTGCAGAGTTTGAAGGTAACACAAGTAGAAAAGGCTTTTGTCCTATCCTTGATTTTTGAGGTATGGAAATTCACAGGTCACTACCTTCATTTCAAACTGAATGAATGCACTATTCAATTTTTTTAAACAGGCGAAGTAAACATGAGTGATAATAAATTTCAAACTGTCGCTAATCAAATAAGATACTAAGAAAACTTAAATAATATGATTTAAGAATGAAGTAGAGAGATTGTCCAACATGGTAGCATTCAAAGACCCAGAGCTTGATGCCTCTCATGGGCACACCAAAGTCACAACTGTTTACAGAACAGCAATTGATGAAAAAGGCCGGGACCTACCATAAAAGATGTTTTACAGCTAAAGATATAAGGAAGGCACCTCGACAAGACAGAAAGGAAGGGCAAAATCTCAATAGAGTCAAGACCCATACCACCAAGTGGGTGGCCCACAAATGGGAGAATAATTACAATTTCAGAGGTGCTCCCAGGTAGCAAGGGGTATGAAGCCAACATCAGGCTCCCAAGCCCAGGGATCCTGTTGTGGAAAGAAGAGTTCCTAGAAAGTTGGGCTTTGAAGACCAGTAGTGCTTATTTTCCAGAGAGCCAGAGGGTTGTGGGAAATAGAGATTCCACTCTTAAAAGATGCTCACAAAATCCCACATGATCTGAGAATCAGAACAGAAGCAGTCATTTGAAAGGATCCCGGGTCACACCTACCTCCTGAGCTTGGAGAGTCTCCCAGAGAGGCAAGAGGCAACTACAGCACAGCCTCAGGGACAGAGACACTGGCAGCAGCCATTCGGGGGAGCTCCTTCTACCTCGTGGACGCTGGTAGCAGCAAGCATAATTTCAGAATCCTCCCTGTAGCTTATCAGCCTCAGGACCGAGCCCCACCCATTTCCACCAGACTACAGACACAAGTACTAGGATGCTGCAGGCCAAGCAACTAACTGAGCAGGGGCATAGCCCCATCCACCAGCAAACAGGCTGCCTTCAGATCCTCTCAGTGCACAGCTGCCCCTGGACATGGGTCCAGCCACCAAAAGCCCCAGGACCAGCCTCCACACCTCAGTGGACAGGCACCAGCCCCAGAGTCCCTGGCCCCTCTGACAAGTGAGCCTGCTCTGGCCTTGGAGTCAGCCTCACCATCGGCAGGTGGTAACTGCACAGGGACTGGATGGAGCTTGGACCTACCCAACAGCAAACCTGCTTTAGCAGTGGGATCAGCCTCATACACCGACAGGCACACACCAGCTCCAGGGATACCACAGCCCAGCAGCCTGTGTAACCAGGCCACTTAATTGCAGGCCAGAAGCAGCCATGGACTCAGCTGGGTCCTGACCCTGCCCATCAGAATGCCAACACAAGATTAGGGATACCCCCGGCCCTGCAGAGAGCTGTGTCAGGAACAGTGATCCAACACCAACTCTGTGGCTCCTGGGCCCTGCAGCCAGAACGCAGAACCTGTCTCTTCCTCCCAGTAGCCAGCATAGCCCCAGAACCAGTGACTGGGCACTAGCCCTGATATCACCTGGACTGCAATTCTACCCATAAGTGAACCAGCACCAGATTTGGTGTCCCCCAGAGTTGTGCAGCCAGCTGCCTTATGATTTAGTCTCACCAAGCAGCACAGACAGCCTCCATACAAGGCAGAGCCTGGCAAACAAGCAGTCTGGGGGCAGCCAAGCCTACCAGACTACCCACAGTAGTCAGCCCACCACAGCAGAAGAGCCCAAGCAGCCCACATAGGGGGTACATACACCTAGAATATATAGCTCTAGTGACCAGGGGAGAGGGGGCTGCTGGGACCCATAGGACAGCTCCTACAAAAGGCCACTTCCCAAAGGTCAGGAAATGTAACGAACCTACTACACACATAGCAATAAAAACAGGAAGTTAAGAAAAATGAGGTGACACGGAAACACGATCCAAATGAAGGACCAAGATAAGAATTCAGAAGAAGATCTAAGTGAAGTGGAGATAGCCAATCTCGTCAACAAAGGGTTCAAGGTAATGACTGTAAAGATGATCAAAGAACTCAGGAGAAGAATGGACGACCAGAGCAAGAAGTTAGATTTTTTTTTAAAAAGAGTTAGACATTAAAGAACAACAAAACAGAGATGAGGAATACAATAACTGAAATGAAAAATACATTAAAGGAAACTACTGTAGACTAAATGATACAGAGGAATGAATCAGAAAACTGAAGGACAGAGTACTGGCAATCACTGAAGATGAACGGTAAAACAATAGATTAAAATGAAATGAGGAAAGTTGAACAGACTTGTGAAACAACATCAAGTGTACTAATATTTGCATTATACTGGTCCCAGAAGCAAAAAGGAAAGACAAAGCAGTGTAGAGCATACCTGAAGACATAAGAGTTGAAAACTTCCCTAACCTGGGAAAGAAAACAGACATCCAAGTCCAGTAAACACAGTAAGGCCAAAACAGGATCAACCCAAAGAGGACCACACCAAGACTCATTGTAATTAAAATGGAAAAAAAAATAAAGATAAAAAGACACTATTAAAAGGAGCAAAGGAAAAGCAACAAGTTACAAACATGGGAAATTGCACAAAGTTATCTGCTGACTTTTCAGGATAACCTCTGCATGCCAGAAGGGAGTGGCATGGTATATTTAAAGTCATGAAAGGGAAAAGCCTATAAGCAAAAATACTCTACCCAGCAAGGCTCTCCCTCAGCTTTGATGGTGAGATCTAACGTTTTACAGAGAAGCAAAACTAAAAGAGCTCAGTATCGCCAAACCAGCTTTAGGAGAAATCTTAAAGGGGCTTTTCTAAGTGAAAAAGAAAAGGTCACGATTGAAACATAAAAATTAGGAAAGGAAACTTACTAAAGGAAAAACCTCATTGGTTAAGGCAAATATTCAACAAAGGTAGTAAATCAACCATGGACACAGCTAATAGGAAGGATGAAAAAAAAAACAGTAATAAAATCATCTATATTCACAATAAGAAGTTAAGGGACACACTAAACAAGTAGATGTAAAATACAAGGTCAAATTCAGTAACTGTGGGGGAGCAGAGTAAAAATGCAGGGTTGTTAGTGTCCATGTGAAATTAAGAGCTCAGCAACTTAAATAATCACACACACACACACACACACACACACACATCTGAAAGAAATCCAAACATAATATTAAAGATAGTCCTCACATCACAGATGAAGGAAATAAAAGGGGAAGAAAGGAATACTGAAGAAATTAAAGAGGGATTCTAAAAATACCCAAGACGAATGAAAATGAACACACAATGATCCAAAATCTATGGGACACAGCCAACGCAGTTCACAGGGGGAAGTTATAGTGATACAAGCTTATTCTTAGGAATCAAGAAAAATATCAAATAAACAACCTAACATTACACCTGAAGGAATTAGAAAAAGAAGAAAAAACAAAACTCAAAGCTGTCAGAAAGAAAAATTAAGAAAACTATACCATATGCAATGACATCAAAAAGAATAAGACTCCTAGGAATAAACACACCTAAGCAGGTAAAAGACATGTGCTCAGAAATCTATCAGCCATTGGTGAAAGAAGTTGAAGACAACACAAAAAGATGGAAAAATATAGCATGTGCATCGACTGGAAGAATTAATACTGTTAAAATAACCATACTACCAAACACAATCTACAGATTTAATGCAATTCCTATCAGAATACCAAAACATTTTCACAGAACTTGAAAAAGTAATTTTAAAATTTGTATAGAAACACAAAGACCCCAAATAGCCAAACAATCTTGAGAAAGAACACAGCTGGAGGCATCAGGCACCTTGACTTCAGACTATACTGCAAAGCGACAGTAATCAAAGAGAAAGGTACCAGAGCAAAAAGAGACACAAAGATCACTGGAATAGAATAGAGATCCCAGAAATAAGCCCACACACTTATATTTAATTGATTTATGACAAAGCAGGCAATATGGAGAAAAAACTGTCTCTTCAATAAGTGGTACTGGGAAAACTGGTCAGCTACATGGAAAAGAATAAAATTAGATTATTTTAGCACACCATATATAAAATAAATGCAAAACTGAATAAAGACCTAAATGTAGGACCAGAAACCATAAAACCCCTAGAGGAAAATATAGAACATTCTTCAACATAAATGATAGCAACAGTTTTAGGTTCAGTCTACTAAGGCAAATGAAACAAAAGCAAAAATAAACAAATGGGACTTCACTAAACTTAAAAGATTTTGCACAGCAAAGGAAACCAAAGACAAAATGAAAAGACAACCTGCTGAGGGAGAGACCATATTTGCACATGATAAGAGGTTAACATCAAAAAAGATGACCAAGCAAGGGTTCATACCTAAACTACAGAAACAGCACATACAACTCAATATCAAAAAAACACCCAAAATCTTTTTTAAAAAAATGAGAAGACCTAAATAGACATTTTTTTCCAAGGAAAAACTACATATAGACAGCCAGAACTCACAAAGATGCTAAACATAGTTAATCGGCAGTAAAATGCAAATCAAAACTATGAGATATATCACCTCAGTCTTGTCAGAATGGCTGTCATCCAAAAGATCACAAATAACAAAGGTTGGTGAGGATGTGGAGAAAGGGAAACTCTTGTACACTCTTGATGTGAATGTGAAGTAGTGCAGCTACTGTGGAAAGCAGAATGGAGGTTCCACAAAAAACGAAAAATAGAACTACCATAATATCCAGCAATTTCACTGTTGGGTATATCAGAAGAAAACAAAAACACTATTTCAAAAAAAATAACTGCACACCAATGTTCATAACAGTGTTATTTGCCATAGCCAAGATATAGAGTCAAACTAAGTGTTCATCAATAGCTTCGTGGATAAAAAAGATTTTTTATGATGACTTCAGCAAAAAATGAAATTTTGCCATTTGCAAGAACATGGATGGATTTGGAGGGTATTATGCTTAGTAAAATAAACCGCAGAGAAACCAAGCATGGCATGTTATGAGAAAAAAAGCATGGTATGGTATGAGAAAACAAGCATGGTATGTTATCACTTACACGTGGCATCTAAAAAATTGAATACAATAACAACAAAAAAACAGACTCACAGATTAAAGAACAGACTAGTGGTTACCAGCAGGGAGAGATAGGGTGGAGGGGCAAAATAGTGGTAGGAGATTTTGAGGTACAATCCACTATGTATAAAATCAATAATCTACAGTGATGTACTGTATAGCATGGGGAATATAGCCACTCTTTTATAATAAGTATAAATGGAGAAGAACCTAAACATTTATGAATCACTATGCTGTACCTCTGAAACTAATATAATAAGGTAAATTAACTATAGATCAATAAAATATAAAGTAAGAAACAATAAAGGGAAGACACAGATTATTAGATAGAAATCAATTAAATAAACACAAGTTTTGGAAATCAAGGAATTAAAAAACAACACGTAAGACACAACATTGGCATTTAAAGTGTACAATCTATTCATTTAAAGGAAATCATTTAAGTGGTAAAAAATGGTACCCATTCTCACAATTTTGTATATCTAGGATAAATTATTATCTACAAAAATATGTTACAAATATTCACTCAAAAAGAAAGAGAAAATTGGGATAAACCCATTTTAGTATCCAAATTTAATATCAAAGTCTCTATGCAAAATTGATTTGAATAAGTTCTGTTAGCCACTTCTAGTTTCTTTGTGATGTAAAATCTTTTAAAGCATAAAAATCAGCCTTTCTACATTATTCCATTAGACATACATAGAAGTTAAAAGAAATGAGAAGACAGAACAATCAACCAGGAAGGTGAATTTACTGAGAAACCGTCATTCGTTCTCCCTCCTCCTTTTCTTTTCCTCCTTTTCCAGGTCTCTTTCGGTTCCGATCAAGAGAAATCTTGAGAGTTCTGAGAATATTTCTTTGAGGGCTTCAAATCACCATACCTACATCCTCTGCCACAACTACACACACGGGAACAAAAATAAACCTCTGCTATCTACTCACGTAGGAGGGATTCATGCAAAATAAACTCCTACATGGAGACCAACAGGTGAGTTTTCTACCTGTTCTTTCTAATGTCCTTCCATTATAGTGAATCCCACACATTATGAGGAAGAAATGGTTATGTGAGCTTTTCCTTGAAGTCAAAAAACTAGCATTCATTTCAAGTACCTGGTGATCATAGGGTACAGCCAGGGAAGGTGCCATCCCCCTTGGGGGGAGGGGCGGTGGATGGGCTCCCGCACCCATGCACCTCCTGATGCACAGATTCTGGAGAAACAAAGGGCAGTCACACCGCAGTCAGCCTGTCAGGCTGTCGGGCCACTGGGCAACCCGACCAGCCTGGAAGTGCCCCATCAGTTTGCTGAAAGCAAAACCCTGTCCCCCCTGTGAAGCCAGGCAATTTGGGTCAGAGAGTCAGAGGAGACCGGTAATCAACTCTTCCTCTCTGCTCACCTCCTTGGGGTTACAGCAACCCCATCTCCAAACCCAAATCTGACCCTGGAGTGCCAAACTGGGAGTGGCAGGTGGGCTCTGCCGGTGCTTCAGCGCCCTCTGGAGGTTGTCTGCTCTAATGGCAACTCTCAGCCCTTCCTCCTCCTCCTTCCCTAGTCCTGGGGGCTGCCTTGGCCTCCTGCAGCTGCTGGCCTGAATTCATTCTTCTTTTTTCTCCAATTACAATGAAGTGTCTTACAGAGGTTTGGAATCTCTTGAAGAAGGAAGATCTTTTAGCCAATACACCTTAACCGTGAGAAGTTGGTTTCAAGAATAAACCTGAAATACTGTATTTTTCTCCTGATGATTCCAAGGAGAGACAGCTCAAGTTTTCTAAATCATAAGAAAAACCAAGGTAAATATGATATTCTGAGCCAGAGATGAAAAAGCAGTTTTTAGCACCCCCTCCTCATGTCATATGACCGTGATTTAAACCAATCAACTGCCACTGGTTTTTAAATCAAGTGACCCAACTTTAAATCCATCAGCTGCTTCCCTGTAACTCACGTGACTTGGCTTTGAATAGTAAGAAATGCAGAGGTATAAAAATGATGTTCTGAACAATAAATGGAAAGACAACATTTTAGGAAGTTTTTTCCTTTTCGAATGGACCATTCATTGCCTACAGAATAAAGGATTCCCTTGTGGATTTCTGGAACTGTAAACACATACATTGTCTCCGTTGGCTTGATTGACTTAGATTTTGGGTTTCTTCTTGTTGTTGTTGTTGTTGTTAACATCTTCATTGGAGTATAATTGCTTTACATTGTTGTGTTAGCTTCTGCTGTATAACAAAGTGAATCAACTATTCGTATACATATATCCCCATATCCTCTCCCTCTTGTGTCTCCCTCCCACCTTCCCTATCCCACCCCTCTAGGTGATCACAAAGCACTGAGCTGATCTCCCTGTGCTATATGCAGCTGCTTCCCAATAGCTATCTATTTCACCTTTGGTAGTGTATATATGTCCATGCCACTCTCTCACTTCATCCCAGCATACCCTTCCCCCTCCCTGTGTCCTCAGGTCCGTTCTCTACATCTACGTCTTTATTCCTCAGCAGCGACTCCTGCTAGGGACGGATACTTCCTTTTATGCTCAGGGAAATCCCCTAGTTTGAATATGATTTGAGTTTGATCCTGTGAAACCATCAGAACTTCCCACCAGAGATAAATGAGGAGATTCTGGCCTTTATTAGTATGCATGATGAACACGGGTGTCCTGGCTGTACTTGCCAACCCTCCTATTTTACCCACCTATTTTTATCCACCTTCCTCCCTGTGAGTACCTTTGACCAACACTGAGTTCAGACTCCTGACCTATTACAGTGACTTTGTCAGCCTTTCTTTAAAAATGGACAGGTAATGAAACGAATTTAACCTAGAAGCAGCAGCTCAGTAAGGGAAATAAAATCATCAGAAGTTATCTAATCACAGCCACAGCCATCCAGGGCTCTGTCTTACCTGCTGGGTCATAAGAATGGGACCTTCCTAAACTTGAAGGGCATCCAATCAAATAAGTAAAGGTCTGCTCACCTCTGGCTCTTGGAGGGATTGCTAGGCACTCTACCCAGTGTATACTAACTGCAAAACACTGTCATGGTTGTGAAACACCTATGTTCCAGGAAAGCTTTTTGGGGTGCATGGGGAAGGTTTCTTTTTGACATCAAGCAAAAAATAAATCACCAAGCTCTTTGAGCACAGGGGTTCTTAAGAGGGCAGTAGAAGGAAGGAATGGGCAGAAAAGATGATCTCCAGTGAAGTGAAGGCCGTTTTTCCAAAAGAGTAGGATTTAGTCTCAGTTTAAGGAGAACACTTTTAAATAGCTGGGACAGCTCCAAACTGCAGTTTAGGGAACGAGTGCTTCAAAAGAACAGTGCTTTAAAAGTCCTGGCAAGGCAGCAAGAGGATGAAGAGTTGGTTTTGCATAGTTTTGAACACAGGAGTAAAGAAGCAGAGGCGTCTCTGACTAAAAGGCCCTGAGATCTTATGGCATCAATGGGTCAGTTGCAGGGGCAGGGGGTGTGGGGGACAATATTTCTCTCTCAAAGTCTCCCAGGGCAGCCACCCCTCCCGACGCCACCCCCCCACTCCCTTCACCCTTCCTCCCTCCACTGTTGGGTCCCCAGGGACAGCACTTTTCAAGCTGGAGCCCTCAGGCACCATCTCTGCTGTCTGGATTCTTCCTGGAGCCTGGCAAGTTTTGGGACAGGAAGGCGGGTCTGCAAGGCCGCTGCTGTGCAGTCGGACCTGGAGGCCTGGAGGGGAACTGGAGCCCTGAAGCCCACCCACGTCCTTGAAGCCGAGGGAGGAACACATCCTCCTAACACTACTTCTCAGGGGTCAGCGTGCTCCCCACCCGACGGTGATCCATAATCAGTTGAGGTAGCAAGGACTGCCTCTAACTGGCCCCCTCGATTCCGCCTTAAGGGTCCTCGCACATGTGTGATAGCGCAGGCCCCGGATCTCTTTAGTCAGCTGAGGCCAGTGCTGCCGGCATCCCTCCAGTCCCATCCCCCAGCCCCTCCCTCTGGGATTGTATCTAATAGAAGAAAGAGCACAGAGGAATTGGCTGAATCAAGGGACCTGGGAGCCTGGGGATGAGTTTGAAGACCGAGAACCTAAGGTGCAATTAAATATTATTGGAAACTCTTGTGCAGTGTGTGGGGGGGGAGGTTAGGAGACTGAGAGGCTGAGTCGACTTGCTGAGTCCAGCCCCAGGACACCACACAGACCTGTCCCCCTTTCCCTGCCATCAGACAAGCGGTGCCGCAACTCCAGCCGGGACTCTGCACTTCCCCCTCCCTGATTCTCCAGAAGAGCAGGTGGCCCCCCTCTGAGGGCAGGGGCAAGACAATGGACCAAGTCCCCCTGCACTAAGGCGCTACTGGAATCTCTTCCTGAACAGCAGTGCTGGCTTGGAGCGAACCCGTGCACCGCCAAAGTTGGTCTCGTCCTGCAGCTGAAGGACGCAGGCTTTAAGTCAGCTGCCTTGGCTTTAAATCAATCAGTCCCCCCTTTAAGTCAGGTGACCCGACTTTAAATCACTGTGTGGCCCCCAAGCCTGCCACTTCAAAAGTTGGGAACTTCACTTTGATCCCAGCACCTCACACAGCTGAATGCACACTGTAGTCACCCCCAAGCCTGGCTTAGAGGCAGGATATAAGGTAAGGGGATGGGCTGCACACATGGTGAGGAGGGTGCACTTCATGTACCAGAAGGGTCCAGGTACTCTGGGTACAGCAAGCAGTGCACGATACAGCAGCTCCCTGGCAAAGCTGGTGATGCACAGGGGGAGCAGGCACACTCAGGCACGCAGAGGTTCCAGGCCGGGAGCTGGGGCACAGCCAGCTGGGAGGGTGTGAAAGCCGAGGATCTGAGCCTTCTTGAGAAAGGCAGACACAGAGGATGGATGAGAAACAAAGACCAGATGAAACATGGATTTGAAAAGCACAACCTGCTCTTGAAATTGGGGTGGGGTCACCGCAGATTTGAGTCTTCTTACGCCCCAGTACCTAGTGCTTTGGCATTTGCCCAATTACTTATAAAATGTGACTGATAATATCTAAACCACAGAATACTGCATTTGGAGTGGTTTTGCGTGTTTATGTTTCTATAGTAGAAAAATCTTTTCTACAAGAAAAATGTACACAATCTCAAATAAATTCAAACCCCTCTTTAAGAAGTACTATATCGGACTTCCCTGGTGGCGCAGTTCTTAAGAATCTGCCTGCCAAGGCAGGGGACATGGGTTCGAGCCCTGTTCAGGGAAGATCCCACATGCCGCGCAGCAGCTAAGCCCATGGGCCACAACTACTGAGCCTGCAGACCACAACTACTGAAACCCGCGCGCCTAGAACCGGTGTTCCACAACAAGCGCAGCAAGAGAAGCCACCGCAATGAGAAGCCCGCGCACCGCAACAAAGAGTAGCCCCCGCTTGCCGAACTAGAGAAAGCCTGCACATAGCAACGAAGACCCAACGCAGCCAAAAACAAATTAATTAATTAATTAGTTAACTATTTTAAACAAAAGTACTATATCCTTCTGTACAGCTTCTCTGGGAAGAACAGAGAGATGGTGTAGGAGAGTGAGAAAGACCAATATTTAGTGCACATCTCTCATGCAGGTGCTCTGCTGGCTCAGATAGATTTATCCCCACTTTACAAAGGAGAAAATAATCTCAGAGAGGTTTAGTAATTTTCCCAAAGCCAAACAGCTATGGAGTGGCAGAACCAAGATCTGAACCAAGTCTGTTACCTTCAAAGCCTAAGTCCTCATCACAACAAAACTCAATTAATATTTACATTTATCGAATTACATTGCAACCTGGGGAGTTCTTGGCACAATCCTGAAGAAGAGTGAGAAAGAAAGAAATAGCATTGTTCCTACAGTCAACCCACATTTTTGGAGCAGCTGCTAGATGCCTGGCCCTGTTTGGGCTTCAGAAGTGATCAAGACAGGAAGAGTCCTGCTTTCATGAACCACGTAGTGGGGAGGAGAGACGGGTGAAACTTGGGTGAGGGATTTCACCTTGCTGGACCTCTGTTTTGTCATCTGGAAAATGGGATGGGTGTTCCTCATTTTCTGGGATTGTCCAGCCCTCACATTCTCTGATTCCATAAGAAGCATTTGTTTTCCTGTTTCTTTAAAATTCATTCAGGCCGTGAGCTGTGATGAATGTGGTTAGCTGCTCCCCAAATCACTCTATTCCCACCCTTTTCCTGTGATCAGGTCTTTCCCGAAACATGACTCACAGTCAGTCAAGTCACAGAACCTAAGGGGCACCCAGCAGAAAAATTCCAACCCTTGCTTCCCAGGAGCTCTGCGGTCTACCTGCCAGGTAAACTTAACTCACCTGGCACAAGGTGGCCATCCCTGGTTTCACATCAACATGATCTCAGGCACAAACCTCCTTGTTTTTCCATTTTGTCTTTAAGTTACTTGTTGAAACAACTGCACAAATATGACACAGATAGAAAATCAGGCATCTTCTGCCCCCAGTGCCTACTAATAAATGATTTTCTGCCACTTTAATGATAAAGATAGAACATTTCCACATTCTGCTACCCTTATTATTTGTCATTTTTGTTGATATTTCTATTGACTACATCTTTCAATATTTTAACAATGGAACATTTATTTAGGGTGTTCCAGACACAGCCTTTAGTGGTAAAGGTTTCGTTGTTATATTTCTATTATGTTTCCTTTAAAAATCATTATCCTATTTAAATGGATTAAGTCAATTCTATAGGCATTTATCTTATGATATTGATGAAATTGATACATAGAGGGCAGTAGTACAAGTTGATTGGACTTGAGAACTTCTATTAGCACAATTAAGTATAAATATTATCTATATGTAAACCAAAGTACAGGCCGAGTGAGATTCTCTGACTTTTTTTTCCACTGTCTGCCCTTCAAGCCTGTGAGAAATGGAATAGTTCTTGCCCTATCAGTAAACAAAGGATATCACAGTCTTCAGCACTTGCAGCCCTCCAATGTGAGCCGGCGGGCCCTGAGGCACTCAGGATATGCAAATACAGAATGCAGGCCCCAGAGAGCTGAGGTGCATACCAAAGGAAGGATTTCAGTGAGCCCCGGGAAAGAAAAGCGCTGCATCCTCACCTTGGGAGAGCTGGTTTTCCTTAGTTAACAATCACCTTTTGATGTTCCCCATTACCTGCGCCAGTTCCCTGCCCTGTCCCCTCCCCCCGGTACTTTAGCTCAGGGAGGAAGGAGCGCAGAGGGACTCGGCTGAATAAGGGGCCTGCCTGCCTCGGGAGGAGTTTTCAGCGGCTTTCCCCGCAGTCGGGAAGAGGGGCGTTGACGCTGCAGCCAGACCCTGCGCCTCCCTTGCCCCATTTCCCCTCAGGACGCTCAGGCCGACCCCCTCCTCACGCCCACCAGGCCTCGCGAGCCAGGACGAGGGCAGGGGCGAGAGGAGGGACCGAAGTTACCGGGGACCAGACGCTGGAGGCCGCTCTTTCTGCACAGCAGCGGCGGGTGGCAGCGAACCCGTGCCCCTCAGAAGCTGGTCTTGTGCTGCCGCCAGGGCACCGGACCAGGCGGAGGGTCGGCGCCCACTTACCCGGCCCGCCGTCCCCGCGACTGTCATGGCTTCGGCCGCCGGGGCACGACCAGAGCCGGCAGCCTCAGTGAGGTCGCCCTCCCCTCGGGCTCCGGGGCAGTTCCGTGAAGGCGGAGGGAAGAGACCCCGCCTGAGCCGGGAGTTCCAGCTCTGAGGAAACGCTGGCTCTGTTCAGCGCGCAGTGGGTGGGACCGCTCTGCCCCGAGGCCCTCTGGGAGGGAGCAGGGCGGCGGGGGAGGGAGCCGCCAGGAACGCAGGGCCCCGTCGGGGGTCCTGGAGGGGCGGCCCGGCCTGGGGGCCATGCCCATTGTGGCTGCAGCCCAGGCCGTTTTCCTGGAATCCTACCCAAAAAAATTAGAAAGATACACAGTCTATAGTAAATACTCACAAATGATTGTTGCTGTTGTGCTCACTATTCTATTAAAGGTGTAAAATCCATAAAACACTTTAAGTTCAAAATTAAATATGAATTTTTACCTTTCTAATTATGTCTCTGATATTCACAGTTGTGGTTAATGAATCAGAGACTGTGGCATCACTAGTTAAAAATGAGCTTGTGAAAAAAATAGAACTCAGGCCCACCGGACCTACTGAATCACAATCTGCACTTTTACAATCTCCCCAGTGTACTCGTGTACCCATGAATAGTTGAAAGGTACATTTCTACCTCGAAAGGTCTTTTCTCTATGATAAATACACACATTTTATCCAGTTTGATATAAATAAAACACTCAAAAATGCATATGCCTGTGTTGAAACCATCATTTTATCATTTCTTTTCCAGACAAGTATAGTCTCTATACTGGTTTTGTGGCTCACATGCCATACTCTTTTCTTGTAGTTAGAAATAAGGTAGAGAAAGTTACTTTGTAAAAAAATATATATATATATGTATTAGTGGATAATTGAAGACACTCTTCTAAATTAAAACCTTCCTTAACTTGCTGTTTTCTTCTTGGGTCATATTATGAACTCTTCCCGTGGCCACATGGCATGTGTACGTTTAATTTCAGGGACTGCTGACATTCCAGGATGTGGCCATAGATTTCTGTCAAGAGGAGTGAGAATGCCTGGACCAAGATCAATGGGAATTGTACAGGGATGTGATGTTAGAGAAGTTAGGAACCTGCTCTCCTTGGGTGAGGATACCTTCCTTCCAGAATTCCTTATCCAACCACAGGGTTTGGAGTCCTTCTTTTGTAGAATGTCTCCTGGAATCTTCTACTTCCTACAATAGGGTTTCAGATTGCAACGTTTCAGGAAAGATTGGGAGTTTGTGGGTATAATTTTTCTTATTCTTTTAAAATTGCAGCCTCCTTTTTAATATACTTTGTAACTGCTTGGGATGTGTCTATATGAACTGTGTACTATATGCTTCTGTTATAGTCCTTACAATCTTTTATTGCCTTATTTTCTCTAACAATTTTCCATGGATTCTTTGGGCTTAAGGTATATTAACAGGGAGACTGCGAATCTGGGACTTCCCTGGTGATGCAGTGATTAAGATTTCGCCTGCCAATGCAGGGGACCCGGTTCGATCCCCGGTCCGGGAAGATCTCACGTGCCACGGAACAACTAAGCCATTGGGCCACAACTACTGAGTCTGCACGCCACAACTACTGAAGCCGGTGTGTCTTGAGCCCATGCGCCATTTATTTTTTGGAGAATAAAACCACTTCTGAGTGATTAAAATTTAGGCCAGCTAGTCAAAATGCTTTATCACCTGTTCTTGTAAAACACTGGTCAGTGGAACAAGTTTTACTAGGGATAACATTGTAATTGTATTCTGGAGTTCATATGGGCAATATGGTTTATGACCTTGATGCTGGATCACGACGTTTCAACGGTATAACTGCTATTAACTGTCTGTTTGTTCAACGATTAAAGTCTCACGTGATCTGAGTTCAGAATGGAGTCATCCTGGTTGGTTTCTGTCTATTGCAGATTTCTTCCAGTATGAAAGGACAAGAGCAATACGGCTTCCTTTACAAAATGTCTTCAAACTAAATGATGATATAATCTACATTCAATTAATTTATACATACCCTACTGTAGAACAGGGTTCGTTACGCTGGCAGAGCCCGGTAATTATGTAAAACTGAAACATTTTCTACACTGGTTCAAGTCCTCTTCCTAAGAATATGTTTATAATCAACATTCTTTCACAAATTACCCAATTTAATTCACCATAGCATTCCTCATATTAACTAAATGGAAACTCCTAGGCTATATACAAATCCAGAAAGGGCCAAAAATCATCACCCCCATGGATGATTACAACCCATTGCTGAGGCATTCAAATTACTTATTAAAGAACCACTATGTGCATCAACATCATCAATTTATATATTATTACCCCAATGCTAGCCTTAACCCTGGCTCTCAAAACATGAAATCCTCTTCCCATATCTTATCCACTAATTAGTATAAATGTAGGCATATTATTTCTATTAGCCATATCACACCTAGCCATTTATTCCATCCTCAGATCTGGATGAACTTCACATTCAAAATACTCACTCACTGGAGCTCTAGGAAAAATAGCACAGACAATCATCTCCTATGAAGTAATGAAGAAGTTATTCTATTCTCAGTCTTACTGGTAAATGGATCATTTACACTTTCAACAGTAATTATTACACAAGAACACCTATGACTAATTTTCTCCTGACCCCTACCCAGAATTTGATTATCTCCGCAGTAGCAGAAATCCAATGAAGACCCACTTGATTTAACGGAAGTAGCATCAAAACCTGTATATGTCTTCAATGTAGAAAATGAAGCAGGCCCATTCACCCCGTCCCTCCTAGAGAATATGTCAATTTCCCTATAATAAACATTTCCACAGCAATCTATTTTTAAGAGCATTCGACAATCCCTAGGTGCCAGAATTATATACAGCCCAAGTCATCATTAAAACACATCTAACAATCTCCTTTCTATGAATTTGAGCCTCCTACCTACAATTTTGATATGATCAATGCATACATCTCTTATGAAAAGTTTCTTTACGACTAACATTAACCTTATGTATATGAGAGTTTTCACTACTTGTCATCATACCAGGCAACCCACCACAAATTTAAGAAATATGTCTGACAAAAGAGTTACTTTGATAGAGTAAATCATAGAGGTTTCAATGCTCTTATTCCTGGAATTGAATTCTTCCTAATAATTTTACATTCTCCATGCTACCTACCACATTACACCACATGCTATATAGTAAAGTTCTCTAAGTAAGCTACAGGCCCATATCCCCAAAATATTTTTGTATATCCTTCCTGTGCTAATAAACTCTCATTGTTTTTACCATCATTCTACTAACCATTTTCTCAGGAAATATAATTGTATAACAAGCTCACACTGGTTAATGGTATCCCCATTCTAATAAAAAACATGAACCCATAAGCTACAGAAGCATCCAATAAATATTTCCTAAAACAGTCCACCACATCCATACTACTTATAATGGCTATTATCATTAATCTAATAAACTCTGGTCAAAGAGCACAGTGAATAACAAGAATCTTTAATCCAGCAGCATCCCCCCTCATGACAATCGCCCTTGTCACAAAAGTAGGACTTTCCCCATTTCACTTCTGAGTGCCTGAAGTCACACGAGGCATCCCATGAACAGCAGACCTGATGCTATCAACATGACAAAATTGCACCCCTATCAGTTTTATACCACATGTCACCATCCATCAACCTATATATACTATTAATCATAGTGATATTATAAATCATAGCTGGAGGCTGAGGCAGACTTCGCGATACTCACCTGGAAAATATTACACCCTCCTCATCAATTGCCCATAGAGGATGAATAACAGCTATTATAATGTATATTCAGATTATAACAATCCTAAACATACTAATTTATCATAACAACACTATCTTCTTCTTATTTATGCCCAGATCATGTACTACAAGAGTATCATTATCACACACATGAGATAAAACCCCTCCCATCACAATCATTTTCCTCACCATTATAGTATCATTAAGACATCGCCCATCACTATCAGGCTTTCTACGCAAATGAATAATTATCCAAGAGATAACAAAAACGACAACATCATTCTACCAACACTAATAGCCACCATAGCAGTCCTCAGCATATATTTCTACTTGCAGCTAACATACTCCACATCACTAACTATATTCCCTTCATTAAACAACACAAACACAAAACAATTTCAACATACAAAGAAATAACCTTCCTATCGTTACCAATCATAATACCCACACGGTTACTACACACAACACCCATTCTATCGGTGCTGGACTAGGAATTTAGGTTAGTTCAGACCAAGAGCTTTCAAAACCCTAAACAAGTGAAATTGACTTAATTCCTAAAAATAAGGATTGCAAGACTTTATTCTACATCAATTGAATGTAAAGCAAACACTGTATTGAAGCCAAATCTTTACGAGATTGATGAGTTTTAACCCCAGGAAACTTTAGTTAACAGGCAAATCCTCTAGTCAACTGGCTTCAGTCTACTTCTCCTTCATTTGAGAAAGAAAAAAAGAAAAAAAAAAAAAAGGCAGGATAATCACTGGCAGAATTGAAGCTGCTTCTCTGAAGTTACAATTCAATTTGTTGATTCACCACAGGGTTTGCCAGAAAGAGGGCTCAATCTCTGTCTTTAGATTTACAATCTAATGCTAACTCAGTCATTTTACCTCTGTTCATACACTGCTGTATATTTTCAACAAATCACAAAGATATCGGCATTTTATATTTACTATTTGGTGCTTGAGCTGGAGTAGCAGGCAGCACCTTAATTATATTAATCCAGGCTGAGCTATGCTGACCTGGACCGCTACTTGGAGATGCCCAAATCTGTAAGGTTGTCATAACAGTCCCTGCACTTGTAATAATTTTCTTTATAGCTGTACCCGTTATGATTGCAGGCTTTGAAAACTGACTTGGGCCACTAATAACTCGGACACCTGAAGTAGCATTTCCCCCAATAAATCATATAAACTTTTGACTACTTCCCCCATCATTCTTACTCCTACTCATATCACCAATAGTAGAAGCTGGTTCTGGTACCAGTGGGACCGTGTATTCAGCTCTAGCCTGCAATCTGGCCCATGCAGGAGCCTCTGTCGACCTAACTGTTTTCTCCTTACATTTAGCAGGTGTCTCCTCAATTCTTGGTATTATTACTTTTATTACTATAGTCTTTAATACAAAACCAGCAGTCATGTCCCAATACCAAACACCATTATTTGTTTAATCTTCCCCAACTATAGCCATATTACTATAATTACCAATCTCAGTCCAAGCAGACAGAATTGCCATGCTGTTAAGAGATAGAAATCTAAGCACTACTTTCTTTGACCCGGCAGGAGGAGACCGAATCCTATACCAACACCTCTTTTGATACTTTGCTCACCCTGAAGTCTGTATTCATGGCCTAACAGGGTTTGTTATAAACTCACATATCATTACATAGTATTTAGGACAAAAATTGCCTTTCAGCTATCTGGGAATAGTATGAGTCATGTCCACTGGTTTTTTAGGAGTTCTCTTGTGGGCCCATCATATGTTTACCATAGGGATAGCTGTGGACTCAGGAGCATACTTTGCATCAGCTACCGTAATTACTTTTATCCCTACAGGAGTAAAAGTATCTAGCTGATTAGCAACTCTTTATTTAATTTTTCTTTTTCTTTTCTTTTTTTTTTTTTTTTGGCTGAGTTCGGTCTTGGTTGCTGCGCATGGGCTTTCTCTGGTTGCGGTGAGCGGCAGCTACTCTTCGTTGCGCTGTGCGGCCCTTTCATTGCAGTGGCTTCTCTTGTTGCAGAGCACGGCCTCTAGGCGCGTGGGCTTCAATAGTAGTGGCTTGCGGACTCTAGAGGGCAGGCTCAGTAGTTGTGGCACACGGGCTTTTTGCTCCGCGGCATGTGGAATCTTCCCAGACAAGGGCTCGAACCCGTGTCCCCTGCATTGGCAGACGAATTCTTAACCACTGCGTCACCAGGGAAGTCCCTGGTTAGCAACTGTTCACGGAGGTAATACTATATGACCTCCCACTATATTATGAGTTTTAGGCTTTAGTTTTTCTTTTTACAGTAGGTGGTTTGACAGGAATCATCTTAGCCAACTCATCCCCAGACATTGTCCTCCGGGATACATACTATGTAGTAGCACACTTCCATGACCTAATGTCCATGGGAGCAGTCTTCACTATTATAGGAGGCTTTCTACACTGATTCCCACTATTCTCAGGTTATACAGTTAACTCAGCATGAGCAAAAATTCACTTCACAAGTATATTTGTAGTAGTAAATATGACTTCCTGCAGCACTTTCGTGGCCTCTCAGGGAGGTCACTACGTTAGTCTAGGTACCCTGAGGCACACACAACATGAAATATTTTGTCTTTAGGCTCATTCATCTCAGTAGCAGCAGTAATGCTAATAATCTTCATACTTTGAAAAGCATTTGTGTCTAAACAAGAAGTCTTAGCAGTGGAAATTGCTACTCCTAACCTAGAATGGTTACACGGATGTCCTCCACCATATCCTACGTTTCAAGATCCTACCTATGTAAATGTAAAATAAGGAAGGACTCAAGTCCTTTTCAACCAGGTTCAAGCCAACACCATAACAATTATGCCTTCCTCAATAAATGAGATAAAAGTAAAAAGTGATGTAGCTTTGTCAAAGTTAAATGATAGGCTAAAATCCTGTATATCACTAAGGCATATTAATTTCATCTAGGCTCTCAAGATACAACATCACCGATTATGGAAAAACTTTTACATTTTCTTCATCACACATTAATAGTGATTTTTAAAATAAGTTCTCTAGTCCTCTATATCATTTCACTAATATTGACATCTAAACTCATATGCATACAATAGATGCACAGGTAGAGAAAATGTGAACAATTTACTAGCTATTATTGTAATCTTAATTGCCCTATCATCATTGTGAATCCTTTACATGATACATGAAATCAATAACTCTTCCTAAACCATAAAAACTATGGGTCAGTAATGATACTGAAGCTACAAATACACAGATTACGAAGATTTAAATGTTGACTCCTCTGTAATCCCCACATCAGAGCTAAAACCAGGAGAATAATGACTAATAGAAGTCAACAACCGAGTAGTTAGGGATAGTCATTGAATATTAGTTTCATCTGAAATCGTTGTACACTCCGGAGTTGTTCCTTCTCAGGCCTAAAAGGAGCTGCTATCCCAGGACGCCTAACTTAAAGAATCGTTATATCAACAGGACCAGGCCTATGTTGTGGACAAGAGAGCTCGTTTTCCTGAGTTCAAAGACAGGACAGAGGGATATGGCTGAGATATGGGGTGAATCTGCAGCCCATGGGGATGCCCTCTCCAAGCTCCAGTATAGGAATGGGGCCTCTAGGGTCCCAGGCCACCCACCACGCCCTCTGGAGCAGGATCTGGGCAACATTCCCTGTCAGTGATGAGGCAGCCCTAGCACTTGTCACGCCCCGATGTCGTGTCCTATGTGGGTCCCATGCTCTTGGGACCACACCCCACACTCTGCAGGTCCATGCTACAGGGTCCTTCATGCCTCAGGAGTAGAGACCACACAGCAAGCAGTTCCCTCCGCAACCAGCAGGAGGAGGGGAGGAGAGCAGGGGCACCAGGGGACTCTCACTCAGACAACAACACCCCAGCGGTGGCAGCGGGGACAGTGATGATGCAGATGAGGCACAGACCAAGAGATGGGACCAGAGGACCCAAAAGGCAGCTGGTCAGGTCCTGGCTCACCTGCACCCCGGACACCTTTGTCCCGCATACACCCCCTTCCTCATACACCCTCTCCTTAAATGCAGATTCTTCAGATGCGAACAGGCAGAGCTTCAGACTGAAAGTCAGCTCTTCCAAAATGACCCGTCAGCAAACACGGCAGGATTCCACTCCAGTGGGTGCCCTGGATTCGACAACTCATGGGCTGAAGTGGATATCGGTGCCAGGGGCAGTGGGAGGGAATGGGGAATGAGACTTTCATGGTTGTGGAATTTTGGTTTTGAAGGACGAAAAGTTCTAGTGATGGTGGTGATGGCTCCACGAGAAAGTGAATCTATCTGATGCCTCAGAAACGTGCACTTAAAATGGTGATGATGGTAAAGGGTATGTGACGTGTGTTTTATTTCACTTAAAATAAATTCTTAAAATAATGTCTTGTTAATTGAGATTCCATTTCGACTCCCCTTCATCACAAATGTCGGAGGCCCAGACACAGTCCCCTACCTTAGGGGCCATCACGGTACCCTCACAGAGCACGTGGGAGACCATTCTTAGGGGGGGCTAGTCTGTGCTCACCTGACCTCTGTCCAGGCGGACCCAGGCAGTGGTGACCCCCATAGATTAGACATATGATATGCTATAGTATTAATACGATACCACCAAGTGTTGTCACTCACCGGAACACAGAGCAGCAACCCACTCAAACATGCCTGACCTCATATGATTGTGACAAGATGAAGAGAAGAAAAGGAACCACAGGTTAATCAGGACAACACCCTTAATGCAGAGGTTGGAAATCTCAAAGGGGACAGGACACACTGCAGGCAAAGAGCGCATATGCGGTCTCCCCATCCATGTGCTCCTGACCCATGCAGGTATGGTGAGACCCACACAGTCCCAGCACCCTATACCTGGGGCCACACATCCACACTCACCAGGGTGACCCACCTCCCCAGACCCCTCCACCTGGGTCACATGTCCACAGTCCCAGGGTGACCTCACCTCCCCAGACCCTGCACCTGGGGTCACACGTCCCCTTGGTCAGGACACCATGGCTCTGCAGGGGGCTCCCCCAATGTGGAAACAAGCTGGGTCCCTGGGACCTCCTGGGATGGGAAAAAGTGTCAGGTGGGTCTCCTTTCCCCACACTTGTCCCAGAGGAGTCCTCCTCTTCTCACTTTGGTTCTGTGTGATTTTAACTGTTTTTACAGCTTTCATACTAGTGTTGAACACACGACCCTGGTGCTGGCATGCTCATTCCTATCTCGTCTCACTTACATGTTGAGAACACTCACAGGACAGCAGGGCTGAAAGCCGAGGGGCAGCTCTGGACTCTGCTGAGTAGGGACGGTAGACTGGAGGGAGAGCTCAGCAGCAGCCTCAGCTGTCACCCATCGGCCTTTTGCCCGATCTGCGTGCCCTGCAATCAATTCAGCAGCTAAACCTGCTTCCCTATGCACCGTGCACGTGCTGGTAAATTGGAATTATTGCCAGGTAGTCCTCCTGAGGATTCTCCATGAGCCCCAGGGAAGGTGAACCTTGCAGGGATTAAGACTAAGGCCCCGACCATAGCACTGACCCTTGGGAGGACCAGGTCACCACACTCAGAAGAGAGGCTGTTACGTACACAAGCCCACCTCAGCTCCAGACCCCAGACATCTAAGCACTGACATTCAGATGCAGGCACGGAGCTTCCCAGTAGTGAGGCCAGGCCGGGTCTCTACCCAGGTCCCCATAGTCCTAGCGTACACAGAACATGGTCAGGTCTAAATCTTCTTATTCTAGACAACACATGGTCAGCTCTAAACATAATCAGTAGACAGGACATGCAGAGGTCTAAATCTACCATGTAGACACAACTTGATCATGTTTAAACTAGCTTAGGGCTGATCTCATAGGGGGTACAGAACACACACATGGGTCTCTCATCTTTGGACACCCACATCAGGAAACTGAACAAAATCTTTGTCATTAAACATTTCAACAGGCAAAACAGAAATGTTCCCAATGTCTCTGGCCACCTGATGGTCAGCATCCACGGGCGAGCCACGAACTTCTTAGAGTGCAGCCCAGTCTGCTGCCAGGACAGACAAGAAGTGGCCTGATTCCAGCCTCCCAGGCTTCCAGAAGGAGGCGGCCACACTGCAAGCCAGGTCAGGAGAGTCCTGCATGGTCCAGGCAGGGAGATCCGGTCTGTCCATTCGGCTGGCCGATTCCGGGTGGAGCGCTCAGGGCCGCTGAGACCCCTGCACTCAGGTCCTGCTTCCCTGCAGCGTGTGCGTGTGCGTGTGCATGTGCGTGTGTGTGTGTGTGTAGAGGGGGCGGTGGCTGACGGCTCCCATAGTTCCCAACCCGGGCACCGCACTGTCTTCGAGGGGAGGCACGGGGAGAGTTAGGGGCACAGAAGCCGTTGGAGAGGAGAACCCACCGCGGAACTCCTTGCATACTGGCTCGCCCCACCCGGACACCCGCCTGCCCATCGTGGGCCGCATGTCGCCCCCCAGTCCCCCACCCCCGAGGGCTGGGTGCCTGCTCTTTCAACAGCACAGGGTCTCACATGAAGGAGACCCAGTGGGGACTGTCAGCCCCCGACTCCTGATGCTGTGTTTGGGGAGAATGAACCCCCTTGACTGGGCGATGGGACCCTGTGAGGAAAGAGGTGTCGGCCCGATCCAAGTCGGGGCCTGGCTGAGATATGAGAAAACAGGAGCCAAGGGCAGGGCCTGGAGGCCAGGCCAACAGGAGGGGCACCCCCGGCCTTGGCCAGGCTCTCCAACGGTGACATTGTTGCTTTAGGGGACCTGGGACAGGTGACTGAATGTAATGGGAGTCTAAACTGGACCCTGAATGGGGCTTAAAGAAGGTGTGAAGGATGTTACTGAGACAGTGACAGTCATTGGAAGACAAACTCTGTGTCAGGATATCCTGCTCCGTCCATTTAAATCCCTGAGATCTGTGACCTTTACGTGGCTACGCAGGATTGTTAGAGCAGCTGCGTGCGGATATATCTGGGGCACAATTCAGTCTGCAGCCAACTTGCAAGTGGTTCCAGCAAACACACAGGTGTGCGCACAGGCAGGCACAGCACACACACAAACATATGCACGTGCACAGCACAAATATATTCACACACTAGCATGTGAACACACATGAACCCATATGCCCATGCACACACTAATGTGTGCAAGTTCACATACCTATGCACATGCACAGCATATGTATGCAAACAGGCACATGCACACGCATAGCACACACACAGGGAATAAAGTGAATCCGTAAAGCATTAATTCCTGAACACAAGTGAAGCTGACATGTATTTTTCCCTTTTCTTAGCCTTGATGTTTTCCACAACAAAAAGTTTAAGAAAAAAGTTAATGGCAAATGACTTTTGATTCATAGGACTTTCTGATTTTATTCCACAAATATTATGACAGTAGAAATGAATGTAGATATTACATGTGTCCACTAATGGATGAATGGAGAAGAAAAACACGGTCCATCAATACAAGGAAAGGCTATTCAGCCTAAAAAGCAAGTCAATTCTGACACAGGATGCAGCAGGGATGAACCTTGAGGGCATTATGCTCAGTGATGTAAGCTAGACACAAAAAAACAAACAGTGCTTGATCCACTCATACAAGGCCCCTAGAGCAGTCGGAAATATAGAGACATAAAGTAGGATGTTGAGGGCCAGAGGCTGAGGGAGGGACAATGGGGAGTGAGTGTTTAATGGGGACTGTTTCAATTTTGCAAGATGAAAAAGTTCTGCAGGATGATGGTGGTCAGGTTTGCACAACAGTGTGAATTACTTCCTGACCCTGAAATGTGCACTTAAAAATGCTTAAGATAGTACATTTTATGTTATGTGTACCAGACCACAATTTTTAAAACTTTTCAAAAAACAACAGGAAATAGTCCATGAATACCACAAGATGCACAACTTCACTAACAACAGAGGGATTAAAGCCATAAGCAAAATACTGTGCATACACCTACCAGAATGGCAGACATGAAAGACATAGTATCAAATATCAGCAGGATGTGGAGCAATGGAAAGCCTGGTACGCAACGGGGGGATGCAACCACTTCTGAAGCAATCGGGCCTCAGATAGCGAAGTCCGTGCACAGAGACCCACAGTGCTCCTCCCAGTTGAACACAAACCCACCAGCCCTGCACCAGGACACACGGACATGGACTTGCAGCCACAGGAGCCAAACCTGAAGGAACCTGAAGGCCATCACAGACGGATGCAGAAATGAACCATGCACGCTCCTATGAAGGAATATTCCACAGCAATGGAGTACATTTTGTTTAAAGGTAGTAAAACTATAAAAATTATTTTTTAAAGAAAACTATATTTACAAGATGAAAGAATCTATAATTCTGGCACCTAGGGATTGTCGAATGCTCCTAAAAATAGATTGCTGTGGAAACGTTTATTATAGGGAAATTGACATATTCTCTAGGAAGGACGGGGTGAATGGGCCTGCTACATTTTCTACATTGAAGACATGTACAGGTTTTGATTCTACTTCTGTTAAATCAAGTGGGGCTTCACTGGATTTCTGCTACTGCGGAGATAATCAAATTCTGGGTAGGGGTCACGAGAAAATTAGTCATAGGTGTTCTTGTGTAATAATTACTGTTGAAAGTGTAAATGATCCATTTACCAGTAAGACTGAGAATAGAATAACTGCTACATTACTTCATATGAGATGATCGTCTGTGCTATTGTTCCTGGAGCTCCAGTGAGTGAGTATTTTGAATGTGAAGTTCATCCAGATCTGAGGATGGAATAAATGGCTAGGTGTGATATGGCTAATAGAAATAATATGCCTACATTTATACTAATTAGTGGATAAGATATGGGAAGAGGAATTCATGTTGTGAGAGCCAGGGTTAAGGCTAGCATTGGGGCAATAATATATAAATTGATGATGTTGATGGACATAGTGGTTCTTTAATAAGTAATTTGAATGCCTCAGCAATGGGTTGTAATCATCCATGGGGGCTGACGATTTTTGGCCCTTTCTGGATTTGTATATAGCCTAGGATTTTCCATTTAGTTAATATGAGGAATGCTATGGTGAATTAAATTGGGTAATTTGTGAAAGAATGTTGATTATAAACATATTCTTAGGAAGAGGACTTGAACCAGTGCAGAAAAAGTTTCAGTTTTACATAATTACCGGGCTCTGCCAGCGTAACGAACCCTGTTCTACAGTAGGGTATGTATAAATTAATTGAATGTAGATTATATCATCATTTAGTTTGAAGACATTTTGTAAAGGAAGCCGTATTGCTCTTGTCCTTTCATACTGGAAGAAATCTGCAATAGACAGAAACCAACCAGGATGACTCCAGTCTGAACTCAGATCACGTGAGACTTTAATCGTTGAACAAACAGACAATTAATAGCAGTTATACCGTTGAAATGTCGTGATCCAGCATCAAGGTCATAAACCATATTGCCCATATGAACTCCAGAATACAATTACACTGTTATCCCTAGTAAAACTTGTTCCATTGACCAGTGTTTTAGAAGAACAGGTGATAAAGCATTTTGACTAGCTGGCCTAAATTTTAATCACTCAGAAGTGGTTTTATTCTCCAAAAAATAAATGGCGCATGGGCTCAAGACACACCGTCTTCAGTAGTTGTGGCGTGCAGACTCAGTAGTTGTGGCCCAATGGCTTAGTTGTTCCGTGGCACGTGAGATCTTCCCGGACCGGGGATCGAACCGGGTCCCATAGTTCATTGGCAGGCGAATTCTTAATCACTGCATCACCAGGGAAGTCCCAGATTCGCAGTCTCCCTGTTAATATACCTTAAGCCCAAAGAATCCATGGAAAATTGTTAGAGAAAATAAGGCAATAAAAGATTGTAAGGACTATAACAGAAGCATATAGTACACAGTTCATATAGACACATCCCAAGCAGTTACAAAGTATATTAAAAGGGAGGCTGCAATTTTAAAAGAATAAGGAAAATTATACCCACAAACTCCCAATCTTTCCTGAAACGTTGCAATCTGAAACCCTATTGTAGGAAGCAGAAGATTCCAGGAGATATTCTACAAATGAAGGACTCCAAACCCTGTGGTTGGATAAGGAATTCTGGAAGGAAGGTATCCTCACCCAAGGAGAGCAGGTTCCTATACTTCTCTAACATCACATCCCTGTACAATTCCCATTGATCTTGGTCCAGGCATTCTCACTCCTCTTGACAGAAATCTATGGCCACATCCTGGAATGTCAGCAGTCCCTGAAATTAAACGTACACATGCCATGTGGCCACGGGAAGAGTTCATAATATGACCCAAGAAGAAAACAGCAAGTTAAGGAAGGTTTTAATTTAGAAGAGTGTCTTCAATTATCCACTAGTACATACATATATATATATATATATATATATATATATATATATATATATATATATATATGTATAATTTTTTTTTTTACAAAGTGACTTTCTCTACCTTATTTCTACCTACAAGAAAAGAGTATGGCATGTGAGCCACAAAACCAGTATAGAGACTATACTTGTCTGAAAAAGAAATGATAAAATGATGGTTTCAACACAGGCATATGCATTTTTGAGTGTTTTATTTATATCAAACTGGATAAAATGTGTGTATTTCTCATAGAGAAAAGACCTGTCGAGGTAGAAATGTACCTTTCAACTATTCATGGGTACACGAGTACACTGGGGAGATTGTAAAAGTGCAGATTGTGATTCAGTAGGTCCGGTGGGCCTGAGTTCTATTTTTTTAACAAGCTCATTTTTAACTAGTGATGCCACAGTCTCTGATTCATTAACCACAACTGTGAATATCAGAGACATAATTAGAAAGGTAAAAATTCATATTTAATTTTGAACTTAAAGTGTTTTATGGATTTTACACCTTTAATAGAATAGTGAGCACAACAGCAACAATCATTTGTGAGTATTTACTATAGACTGTGTATCTTTCTAATTTTTTTGGGTAGGATTCCAGGAAAAAGGCCTGGGCTGCGGCCACAATGGGCATGGCCCCCAGGCCGGGCCGCCCCTCCAGGACCCCCGACGGGGCCCTGCGCTCCTGGCGGCGCCCTCCCCCGCCGCCCCGCTCCCTCCCGGAAGGCCTCGGGGCAGAGCGGTCCCACCCACTGCGCGCTGAACAGAGCCCGCGTTTCCTCAGAGCTGGAACTCCCGGCTCAGGCGGGGTCTCTTCCCTCCGCCTTCACGGAACTGCCCCGGAGCCCGAGGGGAGGGCAACCTCACTGAGGCTGCCGGCTCTGGAGGTGCCCCGGCTGCCGAAGCCATGACAGTCGCGGGGACGGCGGGCCGGGTAAGTGGGCGCCGACCCTCCGCCTGGTCCGGTGCCCGGGCGGCAGCACAAGACCAGCTTCTGAGGGGCAGGGGTTTGCTGCCACCCGCCGCAGCTGTGCAGAAAGAGCGGCCTCCAGCGTCTGGTCCCCGGGAACTTCGGTCCGTCCTCTCGCCCCTGCCCTCGTCCTGGCTCGCGAGGCCTGGTGGGCGTGAGGAGGGGGTCGGCCTGAGCGTCCTGAGGGGAAACGGGGCAAGGGAGGCGCAGGGTCCGGCTGCAGCGTCATCGCCCCTCTTCCCGACTGCGGGGAAAGCGGCTGAAAACTCCTCCCGAGGCGCGCAGGCCCCTTATTCAGCCGAGACCCTCTGCGCTCCTTCCTCCCTGAGCTAAAGTACCGGGGGGAGGGGACAGGGCAGGGAACTGACCCAGGTAATGGGGAACATCAAAAGGTGATTGTTAACTAAGGAAAACCAGCTCTCCCAAGGTGAGGAATGCGGCGCTTTTCTTTGCCTGGGCTCACTGAATTCCTTCCTTTGATATGCACCTCAGCTCTCTGGGGCCTGCATTCTGTATTTGCATATCCTGAGTGCCTCAGGGCCCGCCGGCTCACATTGGAGGGCTGCAAGTGCTGAAGACTGTGACATCCTTTGTTTACTGATAGGGCAAGAACTATTCCATTTCTCACAGGCTTGAGGGGCAGACAGTGGAAAAAAGTCAGAGAATCTCACTCGGCCTGTACTTTGGTTTACATATAGATAATATTTATACTTAACTGTGCTAATAGAGGTTCTCAAGTCCAATCAACTTGTACTACTGCCCTCTATGTATCAATTTCATCAATATCATAAGATAAATGCCTATAGAATTGACTTAATCCGTTTAAATAGGATAATGATTTTTAAAGGAAACATAATAGAAATATAACAACGAAACCTTTACCACTAAAGGCTGGGTCTGGAACACCCTAAATAAATGTTCCATTGTTAAAATATTGAAAGATGTAGTCAATAGAAATATCAACAAAAATGACAAATAATAAGGGTAGCAGAATGTGGAAATGTTCTATCTTTATCATTAAAGTGGCAGAAAATCATTTATTAGTAGGCACTGGGGGCAGAAGATGCCTGATTTTCTATCTGTGTCATATTTGTGCAGTTGTTTCAACAAGTAACTTAAAGACAAAATGGAAAAACAAGGAGGTTTGTGCCTGAGATCATGTTGATGTGAAACCAGGGATGGCCACCTTGTGCCAGGTGAGTTAAGTTTACCTGGCAGGTAGACCGCAGAGCTCCTGGGAAGCAAGGGTTGAAATTTTTCTGCTGGGTGCCCCTTAGGTTCTGTGACTTGACTGACTGTGAGTCATGTTTCGGGAAAGACCTGATCACAGGAAAAGGGTGGGAATAGAGTGATTTGGGGAGCAGCTAACCACATTCATCACAGCTCACGGCCTGAATGAATTTTAAAGAAACAGGAAAACAAATGCTTCTTATGGAATCAGAGAATGTGAGGGCTGGACAATCCCAGAAAATGAGGAACACCCATCCCATTTTCCAGATGACAAAACAGAGGTCCAGCAAGGTGAAATCCCTCACCCAAGTTGCACCCGTCTCTCCTCCCCACTACGTGGTTCATGAAAGCAGGACTCTTCCTGTCTTGATCACTGCTGAAGCCCAAAAAGGGCCAGGCATCTAGCAGCTGCTCCAAAAATGTGGGTTGACTGTAGGAACAATGCTATTTCTTTCTTTCTCACTCTTCTTCAGGATTCTGCCAAGAACTCCCCAGGTTGCAATGTAATTCGATAAATGTAAATATTAATTGAGTTTTGTTGTGATGAGGACTTAGGCTTTGAAGGTAACAGACTTGGTTCAGATCTTGGTTCTGCCACTCCATAGCTGTTTGGCTTTGGGAAAATTACTAAACCTCTCTGAGATTATTTCCTCCTTTGTAAAGTGGGGATAAATCTATCTGAGCCAGCAGAGCACCTGCATGAGAGATGTGCACTAAATATTGGTCTTTCTCACTCTCTTACGCCATCTCTGTGTTCTTCCCAGAGAAGCTGTACTGAAGGATATAGTACTTTTGTTTAAAATAGTTAACTAATTAATTAATTAATTTGTTTTTGGCTGCGTTGGGTCTTCGTTGCTATGCGCAGGCTTTCTCTAGTTGCAGCAAGCGGGGGCTACTCTTTGTTGCGGTGCGCGGGCTTCTCATTGCGGTGGCTTCTCTTGCTAGCCTTAACCCCAATGCTAGCCTTAACCATGGCTCTCACAACATGAATTCCTCTTCCCATATCTTATCCACTAATTAATATAAATGTAGGCATATTATTTCTATTAGCCATATCACACCTAGCCATTTACTCCATCCTCAGATCTGGATGAACTTCACATTCAAAATACACACTCACTGGAGCTCTAGGAACAATAGCACAGACAATCATCTCCTATGAAGTAATGTAGCAGTTATTCTATTCTCAGTCTTACTGATAAATGGATCATTTACACTTTCAACAGTAATTATTACACAAGAACACCTATGACTAATTTTCTCCTGACCCCTACCCAGAATTTGATTATCTCCGCAGTAGCAGAAATCCAATGAAGCCCCACTTGATTTAACGGAAGTAGCATCAAAACCTGTATATGTCTTCAATGTAGAAAATGTAGCAGGCCCATTCACCCCGTCCCTCCTAGAGAATATGTCAATTTCCCTATAATAAACATTTCCACAGCAATCTATTTTTAAGAGCATTCGACAATCCCTAGGTGCCAGAATTATATACAGCCCAAGTCATCATTAAAACACATCTAACAATCTCCTTTCTATGAATTTGAGCCTCCTACCTACAATTTTGATATGATCAACGCATACATCTCTTATGAAAAGTTTTTTTACGACTAACATTAACCCTATGTATATGAGAGTTTTCACTACTTGTCATCATACCAGGCAACCCACCACAAATTTAAGAAATATGTCTGACAAAAGAGTTACTTTGATAGAGTAAATCATAGAGGTTTCAATGCTCTTATTCCTGGAATTGAATTCTTCCTAATAATTTTACATTCTCCATGCTACCTACCACATTACACCACATGCTATATAGTAAAGTTCTCTCAGTAAGCTACAGGCCCATACCCCCAAAATATTTTTGTATATCCTTCCTGTGCTAATAAACTCTCATTGTTTTTACCATCATTCTACTGACCATTTTCTCAGGAAATATAATTGTATAACAAGCTCACACTGGTTAATGGTATCCCCATTCTAGTAAAAAACATGAACCCATAAGCTACAGAAGCATCCAACAAATATTTCCTAAAACAGTCCACCACATCAATACTACTTATAATGGCTATTATCATTAATCTAATATACTCTGGTCAAAGAGCACAGTGAATAACAAGAATCTTTAATCCAGGAGCATCCACCCTCATGACAATCGCCCTTGTCACAAAAGTAGGACTTTCCCCATTTCACTTCTGAGTGCCTGAAGTCACACGAGGCATCCCATGAACAGCAGACCTGATGCTATCAACATGACAAAATTGCACCCCTATCAGTTTTATACCACATGTCACCATCCATCAACCTAAATATACTATTAATCATAGTGATATTATAAATCATAGCTGGAGGCTGAGGCAGACTTCGCCATACTCACCTGGAAAATATTACACCCTCCTCATCAATTGCCCATATAGGATGAATAACAGCTATTATAATGTATATTCAGATTATAACAATCCTAAACATACTAATTTATATCATAACAACACTATCTTCTTCTTATTTATGCCCAGATCATGTACTACAAGAGTATCATTATCACACACATGAGATAAAACACCTCCCATCACAATCATTTTCCTCACCATTATAGTATCATTAGGACATCGCCCATCACTATCAGGCTTTCTACGCAAATGAATAATTATCCAAGAGATAACAAAAACGACAACATCATTCTACCAACACTAATAGCCACCATAGCAGTCCTCAGCATATATTTCTACTTGCAGCTAACATACTCCACATCACTAACTATATTCCCTTCATTAAACAACACAAACACAAAACAATTTCAACATACAAAGAAATAACCTTCCTATCGTTACCAATCATAATACCCTCACGGTTACTACACACAACACCCATTCTATCGGTGCTGGACTAGGAATTTAGGTTAGTTCAGACCAAGAGCTTTCAAAACCCTAAACAAGTGAAATTGATTTAATTCCTAAAAATAAGGATTGCAAGACTTTATTCTACATCAATTGAATGTAAAGCAAACACTGTATTGAAGCCAAATCTTTACGAGATTGATGAGTTTTAACCCCAGGAAACTTTAGTTAACAGGCAAATCCTCTAGTCAACTGACTTCAGTCTACTTCTCCTTCATTTGAGAAAGAAAAAAAGAAAAAAAAAAGGCAGGATAATCACTGGCAGAATTGAAGCTGCTTCTCTGAAGTTACAATTCAATTTGTTGATTCACCACAGGGTTTGCCAGAAAGAGGGCTCAATCTCTGTCTTCAGATTTACAGTCTAATGCTAACTCAGTCATTTTACCTCTGTTCATACACTGCTGTATATTTTCAACAAATCACAAAGATATCGGCATTTTATATTTACTATTTGGTGCTTGAGCTGGAGTAGCAGGCAGCACCTTAATTATATTAATCCAGGCTGAGCTATGCTGACCTGGACCGCTACTTGGAGATGCCCAAATCTGTAAGGTTGTCATAACAGTCCCTGCACTTGTAATAATTTTCTTTATAGCTGTACCCGTTATGATTGCAGGCTTTTGAAAACTGACTTGGGCCACTAATAACTCGGACACCTGAAGTAGCATTTCCCCCAATAAATCATATAAACTTTTGCCTACTTCCCCCATCATTCTTACTCCTACTCATATCACCAATAGTAGAAGCTGGTTCTGGTACCAGTGGGACCGTGTATTCAGCTCTAGCCTGCAATCTGGCCCATGCAGGAGCCTCTGTCGACCTAACTGTTTTCTCCTTACATTTAGCAGGTGTCTCCTCAATTCTTGGTATTATTACTTTTATTACTATAGTCTTTAATACAAAACCAGCAGTCATATCCCAATACCAAACACCATTATTTGTTTAATCTTCCACAACTATAGCCATATTACTATAATTACCAATCTCAGTCCAAGCAGCCAGAATTGCCATGCTGTTAAGAGATAGAAATCTAAACACTACTTTCTTTGACCCGGCAGGAGGAGACCGAATCCTATACCAACACCTCTTTTGATACTTTGCTCACCCTGAAGTCTGTATTCATGGCCTAACAGGGTTTGTTATAAACTCACATATCATTACATACTATTTAGGACAAAAATTGCCTTTCAGCTATCTGGGAATAGTATGAGTCATGTCCACTGGTTTTTTAGGAGTTCTCTTGTGGGCCCATCATATGTTTACCATAGGGATAGCTGTGGACTCAGGAGCACACTTTGCATCAGCTACCGTAATTACTTCTATCCCTACAGGAGTAAAAGTATCTAGCTGATTAGCAACTCTTTATTTAATTTTTCTTTTTCTTTTCTTTTTTTTTTTTTTTTTTTTGGCTGAGTTGGGTCTTGGTTGCTGCGCATGGGCTTTCTCTGTTTGCGGTGAGCGGCAGCTACTCTTCGTTGCGGTGTGCGGCCCTTTCATTGCAGTGGCTTCTCTTGTTGCAGAGCACGGCCTCTAGGCGCGTGGGCTTCAGTAGTGGTGGCTTGCGGGCTCTAGAGGGCAGGCTCAGTAGTTGTGGCACACGGGCTTTTTGCTCCGCGGCATGTGGAATCTTCCCAGACAAGGGCTCGAACCCGTGTCCCCTGCATTGGCAGACGAATTCTTAACCACTGCGTCACCAGGGAAGTCCCTGGTTAGCAACTGTTCACGGAGGTAATACTATATGACCTCCCACTATATTATGAGTTTTAGGCTTTAGTTTTTCTTTTTACAGTAGGTGGTTTGACAGGAATCATCTTAGCCAACTCATCCCCAGACATTGTCCTCCAGGATATATACTATGTAGTAGCACACTTCCATGACCTAATGTCCATGGGAGCAGTCTTCACTATTATAGGAGGCTTTCTACACTGATTCCCACTATTCTCAGGTTATACAGTTAACTCAGCATGAGCAAAAATTCACTTCACAAGTATATTTGTAGTAGTAAATATGACTTCCTGCAGCACTTTCGTGGCCTCTCAGGGATGTCACTACGTTAGTCTGAGTACCCTGAGGCACACACAACATGAAATATTTTGTCTTTAGGCTCATTCATCTCAGTAGCAGCAGTAATGCTAATAATCTTCATACTTTGAAAAGCATTTGTGTCTAAACAAGAAGTCTTAGCAGTGGAAATTGCTACTCCTAACCTAGAATGGTTACACGGATGTCCTCCACCATATCCTACGTTTCAAGATCCTACCTATGTCAATGTAAAATAAGGAAGGACTCAAGTCCTTTTCAACCAGTTTCAAGCCAACACCATAACAATTATGTCTTCCTCAATAAATGAGATAAAAGTAAAAAGTGATGTAGCTTTGTCAAAGTTAAATGATAGGCTAAAATCCTGTATATCACTAAGGCATATCAATTTCATCTAGGCTCTCAAGATACAACATCACCGATTATGGAAAAACTTTTACATTTTCTTCATCACACATTAATAGTGATTTTTAAAATAAGTTCTCTAGTCCTCTATATCATTTCACTAATATTGACATCTAAACTCATCTGCATACAATAGATGCACAGGTAGAGAAAATGTGAACAATTTACTAGCTATTATTGTAATCTTAATTGCCCTATCATCATTGTGAATCCTTTACATGATACATGAAATCAATAACTCTTCCCAAACCATAAAAAACTATGGGTCAGTAATGATACTGAAGCTACAAATACACAGATTACGAAGATTTAAATGTTGACTCCTCTGTAATCCCCACATCAGAGCTAAAACCAGGAGAATAATGACTAATAGAAGTCAACAACCGAGTAGTTAGGGATAGTCATTGAATATTAGTTTCATCTGAAATCGTTGTACACTCCGGAGTTGTTCCTTCTCAGGCCTAAAAGGAGCTGCTATCCCAGGACGCCTAACTTAAAGAATCGTTATATCAACAGGACCAGGCCTATGTTGTGGACAAGAGAGCTCGTTTTCCTGAGTTCAAAGACAGGACAGAGGGATATGGCTGAGATATGGGGTGAATCTGCAGCCCATGGGGATGCACTCTCCAAGCTCCAGTATAGGAATGGGGCCTCTAGGGTCCCAGGCCACCCACCACGCCCTCTGGAGCAGGATCTGGGCAACATTCCCTGTCAGTGATGAGGCAGCCCTAGCACTTGTCATGCCCCAATGTCGTGTCCTATGTGGGCCCCATGCTCTTGGGACCACACCCCACACTCTGCAGGTCCATGCTACAGGGTCCTTCATGCCTCAGGAGTAGAGACCACACAGCAAGCAGTTCCCTCCGCAACCAGCAGGAGGAGGGGAGGAGAGCAGGGGCACCAGGGGACTCTCACTCAGACAACAACACCCCAGCGGTGGCAGCGGGGACAGTGATGATGCAGATGAGGCACAGACCAAGAGATGGGACCAGAGGACCCAAAAGGCAGCTGGTCAGGTCCTGGCTCACCTGCACCCCGGACACCTTTGTCCCGCATACACCCCCTTCCTCATACACCCTCTCCTTAAATGCAGATTCTTCAGATGCGAACAGGCAGAGCTTCAGATTGAAAGTCAGCTCTTCCAAAATGACCCGTCAGCAAACACGGCAGGATTCCACTCCAGTGGGTGCCCTGGAGTCGACAACTCAGGGATTGAAGTGGATATCGGTGCCAGGGACAGTGGGAGGGAATGGGGAATGAGACTTTCATGGTTGTGGAATTGTGGTTTTGAAGGACGAAAAGTTCTAGTGATGGTGGTGATGGCTCCACGAGAAAGTGAATCTATCTGATGCCTCAGAAACGTGCACTTAAAATGGTGATGATGGTAAAGGGTATATGACGTGTGTTTTATTTCACTTAAAATAAATTCTTAAGATAATGTCTTGTTAATTGAGATTCCATTTCGACTCCCCTTCATCACAAATGTCGGAGGCCCAGACACAGTCCCCTACCTTAGGGGCCATCACGGTACCCTCACAGAGCACGTGGGAGACCATTCTTAGGGGGGGCTAGTCTGTGCTCACCTGACCTCTGTCCAGGGGGACCCAGGCAGTGGTGACCCCCATAGATTAGACATATGATATGCTATAGTATTAATACGATACCACCAAGTGTTGTCACTCACCGGAACACAGAGCAGCAACCCACTCAAACATGCCTGACCTCATATGATTGTGACAAGATGAAGAGAAGAAAAGGAACCACAGGTTAATCAGGACAACACCCTTAATGCAGAGGTTGGAAATCTCAAAGGGGACAGGACACACTGCAGGCAAAGAGCGCATATGCGGTCTCCCCATCCATGTGCTCCTGACCCATGCAGGTATGGTGAGACCCACACAGTCCCAGCACCCTATACCTGGGGCCACACATCCACACTCACCAGGGTGACCCACCTCCCCAGACCCCTCCACCTGGGTCACATGTCCACAGTCCCAGGGTGACCTCACCTCCCCAGACCCTGCACCTGGGGTCACACGTCCCCTTGGTCAGGACACCATGGCTCTGCAGGGGGCTCCCCCAATGTGGAAACAAGCTGGGTCCCTGGGACCTCCTGGGATGGGAAAAAGTGTCAGGTGGGTCTCCTTTCCCCACACTTGTCCCAGAGGAGTCCTCCTCTTCTCACTTTGGTTCTGTGTGATTTTAACTGTTTTTACAGCTTTCATACTAGAGTTGAACACACGACCCTGGTGCTGGCATGCTCAGTCCTTTCTCGTCTCACTTACATGTTGAGAACACTCACAGGACAGCAGGGCTGAAAGCCGAGGGGCAGCTCTGGACTCTGCTGAGTAGGGACGGTAGACTGGAGGGAGAGCTCAGCAGCAGCCTCAGCTGTCACCCATCGGCCTTTTGCCCGATCTGCGTGCCCTGCAATCAATTCAGCAGCTAAACCTGCTTCCCTATGCACCGTGCACGTGCTGGTAAATTGGAATTATTGCCAGGTAGTCCTCCTGAGGATTCTCCATGAGCCCCAGGGAAGGTGAACCTTGCAGGGATTAAGACTAAGGCCCCGACCATAGCACTGACCCTTGGGAGGACCAGGTCACCACACTCAGAAGAGAGGCTGTTACGTACACAAGCCCACCTCAGCTCCAGACCCCAGACATCTAAGCACTGACATTCAGATGCAGGCACGGAGCTTCCCAGTAGTGAGGCCAGGCCGGGTCTCTACCCAGGTCCCCGTAGTCCTAGCGTACACAGAACATGGTCAGGTCTAAATCTTCTTATTCTAGACAACACATGGTCAGCTCTAAACATAATCAGTAGACAGGACATGCAGTGGTCTAAATCTACCATGTAGACACAACTTGATCATGTTTAAACTAGCTTAGGGCTGATCTCATAGGGGGTACAGATCACACACATGGGTCTCTCATCTTTGGACACCCACATCAGGAAACTGAACAAAATCTTTGTCATTAAACATTTCAACAGGCAAAACAGAAATGTTCCCAATGTCTCTGGCCACCTGATGGTCAGCATCCACGGGCGAGCCACGAACTTCTTAGAGTGCAGCCCAGTCTGCTGCCAGGACAGACAAGAAGTGGCCTGATTCCAGCCTCCCAGGCTTCCAGAAGGAGGCGGCCACACTGCAAGCCAGGTCAGGAGAGTCCTGCATGGTCCAGGCAGGGAGATCCGGTCTGTCCATTCGGCTGGCCGATTCCGGGTGGGGCGCTCAGGGCCGCTGAGACCCCTGCACTCAGGTCCTGCTTCCCTGCAGCGTGTGCGTGTGCGTGTGCATGTGCGTGTGTGTGTGTGTGTAGAGGGGGCGGTGGCTGACGGCTCCCATAGTTCCCAACCCGGGCACCGCACTGTCTTCGAGGGGAGGCACGGGGAGAGTTAGGGGCACAGAAGCCGTTGGAGAGGAGAACCCACCGCGGAACTCCTTGCATACTGGCTCGCCCCACCCGGACACCCGCCTGCCCATCGTGGGCCGCATGTCGCCCCCAGTCCCCCACCCCCGAGGGCTGGGTGCCTGCTCTTTCAACAGCACAGGGTCTCACATGAAGGAGACCCAGTGGGGACTGTCAGCCCCCGACTCCTGATGCTGTGTTTGGGGAGAATGAACCCCCTTGACTGGGCGATGGGACCCTGTGAGGAAAGAGGTGTCGGCCCGATCCAAGTCGGGGCCTGGCTGAGATATGAGAAAACAGGAGCCAAGGGCAGGGCCTGGAGGCCAGGCCAACAGGAGGGGCACCCCCGGCCTTGGCCAGGCTCTCCAACGGTGACATTGTTGCTTTAGGGGACCTGGGACAGGTGACTGAATGTAATGGGAGTCTAAACTGGACCCTGAATGGGGCTTAAAGAAGGTGTGAAGGATGTTACTGAGACAGTGACAGTCATTGGAAGACAAACTCTGTGTCAGGATATCCTGCTCCGTCCATTTAAATCCCTGAGATCTGTGACCTTTACGTGGCTACGCAGGATTGTTAGAGCAGCTGCGTGCGGATATATCTGGGGCACAATTCAGTCTGCAGCCAACTTGCAAGTGGTTCCAGCAAACACACAGGTGTGCGCACAGGCAGGCACAGCACACACACAAACATATGCACGTGCACAGCACAAATATATTCACACACTAGCATGTGAACACAC